>NC_050457.1:25515172-25842672 GCF_903995425.1 Onychomys torridus | reverse complement strand
ATACAGAGACCCAACTGGACAACATGCAGAGAGTGAGAGACCTTGAAACACTCAGTCCTAAATGGAATGTCTCCATCAAATTTTCCTCAGAGCTCAGGGAACCTTGCAGAAGAGGAAACAGAAAGGTTATAGGGGATGGAGGGCACCAAGGAAAGAAGACAAAGAAGACCTTCCCAACACAGCAGGACTTACAGAAACTGTGGCAGTATGCACAGAGCCGGCATGGGTCTATACCAGAAGGGGTCCCAGGGCTAAGAGGGGAAGTGGACACAGGCTTCCATCCCTAACCCAGAAGCTATCTCCAATTGATAATCACTGCAAAGGAAAAATAGTTTTCTTCAATGGAGTCTCACTGGATATACAAACCACACCAAAGGGCAGACCCCATGCCTAGCAGTAGATGGCTAATACAAAAAGAGCTCAATGGAATTTTTGGAGGTTCCTTGTTTCATAATGCTTTGTCTGGGCAGTTTTTTGTTTGTTTGTTTGTCTTTTACATTTTATTTTTCCCTTATAGGTCTTCTGTGTATATATTATCATTTGCAGTGCTGTGTTTTTATGGGATTTCTGTGTGTGTGTGTGTGTGTGTGTGTGTGTGTGTGTGTGTGTGTGTGTGTGTGAACCTTGAGTCTCTGAATTTATATGTATTTCTTGTGCTCATTCTTTGGATCTTTTTTTCCTGTTTGATTCATTCTATCCTATTTTGTTTGTTTTTAACTTTATCTTATTATTTGTTTAGATACCTGCTTGTATTCTAATGGGAGAGAGAAAGGAAAGATATGGATTTGAATAGGTGGGGAGTTGAGGGAGGGAGTTGAGAGAGGGGAAACCATATCAGAATATATTGTATGAAAAAAATCTATTTTCAATTAAAAAAAGGAATATTTTTTAAAAAATATGCCTACATACTGTGCTTTCTGATTCTTTGGATGCTATTTAAATAAAAGAAGATGCTATTAAATTTTATTTTGATTAATTTAATTTAAATAATTATAATCAATATTTCACTTAATGTTTCGTTTTTGAACTAACCCATGATCTGACTAGTCATGAAGACCTTGTGGATGTTTATCTTGCCTTCTGTTGGGTAGGAACTGGGTGCTGCAGCCATAAAAATCTACATGGCGAGAAGTGAACAAAGAATCAGGTGTTGCCATATGGTGTGATGTGGAGATTGCAGGCATGGTATGCGAAGTAAACACACAGGTTATGTGAGCCAGAGAAGCATCCATGGACATGGCAATAGTCTACCTGTGCCTCAGCAGGCATGTCTGCTGTGTGAACAAGGGAATCAAGACAAGGCAAGAAGCACAGGTCAAAGATCCCAGTGGGAAACTGGGAGAGAGACTGGACTGGACTGCTGGGACAGTCAACTCTAAAGCCAACAGCCATCCAGAGTGTGGAGGGACACTGGGCTCCAGAGAGGCTGAGATTGGCCGCCTTCGCTCTTCCCTCCGTCTTTGCAGGGCCATCTCTGGTCTGAAGGAGTAAAAGCTGAGTCAACAGAGGCTTCCCAGCACTGTGGGTTACCCTGACCCCAAGATGTCTAGTGTCACCTCACAGATTAGCGTGTGCCTGGCTAGAAGCCCTGTGCTTGGCTCTCCTGTCACTAGTGAGTAATGAGCTATATGGTCAGAGCTGTCCTCATAGGAGCTGTTAGAGGACATAAATGCCAGCTCAATTCTTTTGCTAACAGGCAGAGAGGATGTGTAGGAACTAGAATTCCCCGAAATACCCTGGTTCTCACTGTCATCCCACTAGAAAAGCAGCAAGCATTTCCACCAGGTTCTGATCACTTAAATTCTATCCTCTCCTCTCTTCTAGAGGAAGGAGGGTGGGTGAACATTCACTAGGAAGAAGAACAAGTTCATTTCCTGGATTCTGAAGAGCGCTGCATGACTCAAAACTAGATGAGTGGAGCGGAAGTTCTTGTCTCTACTTCCGACTTTTGCCTGGGAGGTTTGCTGCCTTGTTGCTGATTGGTTTTCCCTCTACTGCACTGGAGTCACTGAGTGACTCATGCCTGAGATGTGGATGCTTACTGTAAAAACCTGAATTCTAAGGCCTATAGAGAAAGCATGAGGTGTTGATAGTCTTTCCTTTGCCTCTGTCCTTCATCAGCTGGTGTTTCTTCTGTTGATTGAGTAGAGTCTCTGAAAGAGCATGGGCCATGAAGATGTGTTACTTTTCCTGCATTCTCTGCTCCTAGCGTAGATTGACCCAGCCCACTCTGCTTTTTGGTCTCCACTTTTAAAATCTAGTACTGTGTTGTCCTAAGTGCCCCAGGCCCTGCTTTGTAAGATACCAGTGGAGGACAGCAAAACCTGAGCACTATGCGGCAGTGTGAGCTGGTCATTTCTCCCATAGCCATTTCTTACATCAAAACATCTATTTTTTGTCAAACAAACTACTTTTTTATTGTTTCCTATTTATAAATGCTGTTAAATAAGCCTAATCCAGTAGCTATTAAGACAGTGATTATGGATATTCAATATTTTTCATCATTATATATCTGTAGGGTTATTTTCCATTACTGCAAGTTACATATATTTTTAATCCAAAGTAAACAATCACTTTCAATGACAAAGTTAAAATCTTTAAAATCATATAAGGCTATGTAGAATAATTTCTTTTCTTTTCTTCCTTCCTTCCTTCCTTCCTTCCTTCCTTTCCTTCCTTCCTTCTTTCTTTCTTTCTTTCTTTCTTTCTTTCTTTCTTTCTTTCTTTCTTTCTTTCTTTCATTTTTTTAAAGAGATTACAGACCCAATGTGTTAGGCCTTACTATTTTTTTTTTTATTAAGAGATTTTCTATTCATTTTACATATCAACCACAGATTCCCCTGTTCTCCCTCCTCCTACCTCCCAGCTTTCCCCCACAAACTACCCCCTATTCCCACCTCCTCCAAGGCAAGGTCTCCCCTGGGGAGTCAGCAGAGCCTGGTACATTCAGTTGAAGCAGGCCCAAGCCTCTCCTCCTGCACCAAGGCTGAGCAAAGTGTCTCAGCATAGGCCCTAGGTTCCAAAAAGCCGGCTCATGCATTAAGGACAGGTCCCGAATCCACTGCCTGGGGGCCCCCTAAACAGTTCAAGCTAAACAACTGTCTTACTTATCCAGAGGGTCTGGTCCAGTACCATGGGGGCTCCTCAGCTATTGGTTCACAGTTCATGTGTTCCCACTAGTATGTCTCTGTACTTTTTCCAATCATGGTCTCAATATCTCTTGCTCATATAATCCCTCTCTTTCTCCTCAATTGGACTCCTGGAGCTCCACCTGGGGCTTGGCCGTGGATATCTGCATCTTCTTCCATCAGTCATTGGATGAGGGTTCTATCATGACAGTTAGGGTGTTTGGCCATCGGATCACCAGAGTAGGTCAGCTAAGGTACTCTCTCAAGGTTTGCAAGCAAATGGATGGAACTAGAAAATATCATCCTGAGTGAGGTCATCCAGACTCAGAAAGACAAACATGGTATGTACTCACTCATAAGTGGATACTAGATGTAAAGCAAAAGATAACCAGACTGCAACTCATAGCTCAAGGGAGGCTAGGTAGTAAAGAGGACCCTAGGAAATACACAGGGATTGCCCAGTGACAGAGAAATGAGATCTACATGAGCAAACTGTAGTTGGGTGGGGGTGGGGTAATGGAGGGCAAAGGTCAGGGGGAAAGAGAGCTTAGGGGAGTGGGAGGTCCTAGCTGGATCAGGAACAGAGTGGGAGAACAAGGAAAGAGATACCATGATAAATAAAGACACCATGGGAATAGAAAGAAGCAGAGTGCTGGAGAGGTCCCCAGGAATCCACAAAAATGACTCCACTATAGACTACTGGCAATGGTCAAAATATGTGTTTTTCTTAAGTTGGTTAGTAGTGAAATTAAGCAAAAGAAAAAAATCACAAAAGAGAAACAGGCATTTAAAATCCAAAGTCCTGCAGAAAGTCCAGGTTAAATGTTCATACATACTTCTCTGACCCCCTCCTTGCCCAACATGGAAGGAGCTGGTCAAGTTTATACAAATGACACCTGAACACACTAAGGGACTTCAAGTATCTGATGTTGATAGTGTATTTAATGTGAAAACTATACAATGAAACTTAATCCCAATTTTGACAGTGAAAATTCAGTAGATTATCTTTAAATGGCTTGTTTGGTGTGTGTGTGTGTGTGTGTGTGCGTGCTGTATAAATGGGTGTTGGTGATCTCACCCATGTTTACATATTCGGAAGTCAGAAAATAACATTGGGTATCTTCCTCTATTGCAGTGACTCTCAATGTGTAGGGCAGGACCATCAGAAAACACGTATTTTTCATAATCTTAGGAACTGAGACACTGCTCAGTAGCAAAATTACAGTTATGAAGCAGCAATGAAAATAATTTTGTGGTTGGGGGGTCACTAGGACAGGAGGAACTGTATTAAAGGGTCACAGCATTAGGAAGGTTGAGAAACCACTGGTCTATTGCTTTCTACCTTATTTTTTTTTTAAGGCAGAGCTTCTTACTGAGCTTGAAACTTCCCATTTCAGTTACACGGACTGACCACTGAACCCTCACCAGAAACCCATGCCTGCATCCCCTTTCTGCAGCTAGCACTGGGGTCACCTGGGACTCAAGTCACCACAGGAGCTAGAGTTCCAGCTCAGATCATTATTTACACTAGCACTTCAGCCACCGAGCCTGCTCCCCACCTTAGCTCTGTGATTTCTGCTGACACTTCTGCAAAAGATAAGTGACTGGCATCAGAGCACACCCTTAGACAGCTTAAGGATCCCCACAGTTATGAAACCTTTGAAGTGACTTTTCTGAAAGTTCAGTTGCTCACTTTTCTTCCTTCTGTTTGTTTGGTGCTCTGCCACTGGCACGCCGTGCCTTGGTGGAAGCTGAGATGCTCTTCTATGAGCTCTGCTCTGGGTTAGCAAGTGCTTTATGCAAAGGGACAAGTGGCCAACATTTCAGGCTTTAAAGGAAACGCATGGTCTCTGATATAGCTCTATATGTTGTCACTGTATTAGAAAAGAAAACTTAGGCAATATGTAGTCAAGCAAGAACGGCTATGTGCCTGTAAAACTGTCTTCAGAAGCAAGCCTCAGTCTAGCTGTGACTTGTGGAATGTAGTTTGCTGACCCTGGATACAGATGGTGACACCGACTATTAGTGCTGTCCTAAAGACAGCATGCTGTCTCAGACCTGGTGATGGGAACAGTATTTTGACATGAGGTTGGCCAGAAGATGTGGTGAGGTCCCTTGTCCCTTGCCTCTGGGATTCCTACCTGGGATGTGGGGAAAACAGAAAACAATGCTTTTGTCATGGGGGGGGGGCAGAATGACAGAGTTTCTTGTTTCCTTTTTATTACGTGCAAAACTTCATCTAAAGCTCTGAGCAGGGTATGAATGTCAATTGTTAGCTTTTCCTTCCTGGTGTCAGGGCAAAGAGAGGGAATGGTCTTCCTAAAGGAAGTGACCCGACAGCCCTGGTGGGCTTTTTCTAAACCTTCCTGCAGAGCTCTGAGAAAAAGGAAAGCTTGCTCAGTGGCATCGTCTCTCCTTTGAGGAGGAGGGTTGTTGGTTTGTTTTGTTTTCAGGCTTTGCTTACTTTAATAGGGAGTTTTCTTCACCTGGATAATGTTAGTTTGAGGGAAACGTGGCATGGTTGAATCATCTAAAAGCTTCATCTCAAGGTATAGAATACATGTAGAAAAATATATGGTGCTTTTGAGAGGATACCCAAAGAGACAGAGAGTACAGACGGCTTGGAAATAGCTCTAAGCATAGTGGGAACCGGGTCTGCCCTTTAGGAAGCAGTATAGTTCTGTTTCAGAAAATATGAAAAATGTATGAAGATCTACAGGAGAAAACACAAGAATAATGGACCAACAAGAGCTGATCCTCTATCCCTCATGTTGACATTAGGCCCCCTTTAAAAAATCATTTAATTATATATTATCATAATATAAACACATCATTTCTCCCTTCCCTTTCTTCCCTCCAAACCCTCCCAGACACTTCTTGATCTCTTTCAAATTAACAGCCTCTCTTTTCATTTGCTGCTGTTACATACATATATGTATTCATACATACATATATACAAACATACATACTTACATACATATTCCTAATGCATACATACCACTTGCTCAGTCCGTATAATGTTACTTGGATGTTTATTTCCAGGGCTGACAGAAGCTACATCCATTAAGCTACATCAGCAGCTTGGACTGCCTTTGGAACTTTTATTACCTCAGAAACATTGTCAGAATTAGGAAAAGAAGGGGAAAAAGTAAGTGAGAAGTTGAGACAATATTTCACCCCTTCAGAAAGCGCTGAAAAGTTTGCCACAGATGATTCCTAAGATAACAGAATTGCCCTTTCCAGCCCAGCCAGGCCTAGAGTGAGGCAACTACATGGGGTCTGTGTGGCAACTGGAGATTAGGATGCCCACATGAGCTGCCAACCTGCTCCTCAGGGCATTGGCTCATCCAGGGGACGACATGGTGCCAACTTAGGGGTTGACAGCAGCTGCTCCTATTGCACGGTCACCACATGCGTGCCCCGTCTTGATTAATTGTGTTGTTTAATGGTAGACATTCTCCTGCCACAGAACATTCTGTACTGTTCTGGGGATGATGATTAGCCCAGGGATAACCTTTCCAGAGCTCATCAGTGGGTGTCTCTTCCAGGCTTGCACACAGCAGCTTCTCAGGGCTGAGGGAGTGCAGCAGTGCATTAATAATGGGGAGCATCACTACATCTCGGCTGGATGGAAGGGACAGCTATGGCTCAGCAGTTAGCCTTCTGTCCACGGCGTGAGTGAATGGGATTAGAGCCGGATTTATGGATTTGTTAAATGGCAAAGTCTAGTGACCTTAATTACCAGAATGCCCTCCCTAATCTCGTCTGACCAGAGTGAACGAGCTGTATCTCTATCACATAAATGGTACGGGTTATTATCTGGTAATGTGAAGACTGCTGTGCAGATCTCTGACATTCCAAACAAAAGAGAATGAGAAAGGACAGAATATGGGCTAATTGGTGTATCAGTATCCCCAAACAAAATTAAAGTTAGTGTCTTAAGTCTCAAGTCTCGGCTGAATCTTCTTACAAGGTTTTAGAATCTGTAAATCAAAGTGACTTTCTTAGCTTGAGCCCCATTCCAGAACATGTCTCCACCCACTGTGAAGACAGAGAGGATATGGAAAGTTACAAAGACAGAAAGCAAAAACATTCATAAAAATCACCACCCAGAGGCAACTAATATTCACATTTTACTCATATCCTTCTTGAAAATTCTATACATATATACATGGCATATATATATATGTATACATTTTTCTCAGGAATGGGTGATGTTACACATATAGTTGAATAGCATTCTCTTTTCCACACTGAGCAATGTGACCTGGGCTGATATTGTCCTTTTTCCTCCCCACAGACCACAGCCACACCCTTTTGTTCCTGTCCAGAGCAGTCACTACCTCCCCACCTCCCTGAGATTTCTCCTCAGGACTCACTGCCCAAGGACATTGGCCTCTCCAAAGTCAGTTCTGCTCCCTCTCAGAAGGCCCAGTGCACTGACATTGGCCAACGTTTCATCGTAGATAACCAAATAGGAAACCAGAAGAACATAAAAATAAGAACCAGGTTCTGGGAGCCCATTGCCTGTCATCTTGAATCCTGGGCAGAAAGTTCACCAAAATTCCCCTCCCTTTGGCCTTTTCCTGTCTCCAATCTCTTAGGAACAATGATTCTCAAGTCTCCTGTGGGGGAACCCCCATCTTTTTTGGTAGAACATTTTCTTTTTCTTTTTATCACTAAAGATTGGAGCTAGGGCCTCACACATAGTAAACTTGAATTCTATCTACCACAAGTTGTACCCACCTGTGTGATTTTGGCTTCCCCCCACTCCAGTCCTTTTTTTGAAAATGTCATTTTGCAAGTGTGGTTATGTATATGTCATAAAATTACCCTTGAGAGGTAGGGACTAAGGCTAGAATGTATGTGTCTCCTCATATACTCTGAAATGCCAGAACTTACACTTCAGTGTGAGGGTAGTAACAGGTAAAGCCTTTTGATGTGATTAAGTCACAAAGGCAGAACTCTCATAAAAGAGATTAGTGGCTGTAAGAGGCTTGCGAGGGTCTTTTCCAGGTTGTTGCTGTCTTTAGTCTCTTTTGCCTGATGAGAACATAGCCTCCATCCCCTACCATAGGAGAATGTAGCAAGAAGGTGCATACCAGACATGTAAACATCGGGGCCTTGAGTTTGGACTTTCCAGCCTCCAGAGCTATAATAAATGAATTATTTCTATTCTCATCAGTTTCCTGGCCTGTGATATTTTTGTGGTAGTAGCCACAAGACTAAGACACGTGGGAAATAAAGAAGTTGAGTCTTGCTATCATTTCAGTTTCCTAAGTAGAGGCAAAGCACATCTCTTGGGCATCAACCTCATCCCTCAGAGTGAAACTCAGTGTCCCCCACCACATAAAATAATACAGCAAAATCCAGCATACAACAATGAAAATTCACACGCGCCCCAAAATGGACAGGTACACTAAGAACTAAGAAGTAAAATGAAACGTAGAGGACAAAAATGGCTTAGGAAAGGGAACAATCGACACAAAATATAAGCCTTCCATTTTTTTCAGTCATTAAATTAATGAGCATAAAAATTACTTTGAAATTCCTGTGAAAATGTTTAAGTTTTAGACTTGTAGCTCCGTAGACTGGTAGCAATTCCCAGGCTGTCACCTGACCACTGGACTGACTACAGTGTACAACCCTGTTTGGACCAGTCTCTGCCCAACTCACTGCCCTAGCAGACTATCTGGAAAAGTACTATCTTTGAATGTGTGGCTATCCGAAGGTGTTAACAACTTGAGTGGATTACATCATCTCTGGAACACAGCCTCGGGGACTCCTGTCACATGGGTTTTCAGTACATTCCATACCCCTTGGGAACATATGGAGTTATGACCCAAATCATTAAAGAGAAATGCTCCAAGAACATTTATGGAAGGCTAAATTAGCAGTCATATTATATAACTGGAGGCTTGAGATAGGGAATAAAACTGTTCTGTGACTATCCCCTCCCCCCCCCCCCCCCATGGCAGGGATAGCTTAGAAAACTGCACTAAATCACTAAAAACAGGCCCACAGTTCACAAACTGCTGGGAGAGAATTCTTCAGTGAATTGAATCCTGTGTATATTGTATTTGCAAAGTAGGAAGACATGGGTAGACTTATTCCTCACCAGCTCCCTGTTCGTTTACACATCCACGAACTCACTGCCCCAGAAGGAAACAGAACGTGTTATGTCATATAATAAAGAACAGCTTGATTGTTACCTGGCTTAACCAAGTTCAAAACTGCTCCACTTGATGAAAGGGAGAAAAAAAGCAGAAAACCAGCAGACGGACCTGAAATGGGGATTTCCAAAGCTCCTTGATTGCCTTCTTCTTAGACATGCCATCTAGCCATGTCTTATATTCCTTTGCTTTTCATCTAGAGAAAAAACTACAACGAAGGTATTCGTTAGTCTGCCTCTGACAGGGGATTAATATTAGAATATGTAAGGAACTCAAAACACTAACAACAAGAAACCAAACTAGTCAGTTGGCAAATGGGCTGGTAAAATGACCAGGCTGTTCTCAAATGATGAAACATAAAAGGCCAGCAAGCATGGAAAACATGTTCAGCCATAGTAAGAGTTCAAATTAATATTATGTTAGAGATTTTCACCAGTCATCAAGAAAAAAACAAGTGCTGGCAAAGATGTAGACACAAAGGGACACTTCTACTCCGCTGGTGGGAATGGAGACTGGCCTGGCCATGTGAACATCGGTATGGAAGTTCTCAAAATGTGGAAAGAGATCTACCATGCAATCCAGATGTACCACTCCTGGGCATTTACTCAAAAGATTTCAAGTCAACACATCACAGATACTTAATTGTATGTCAGAGTTTCCTGTAGTGCTGGGCAGTATAGCTAAGTTATGACAAATCTAGCTTTCCAACAACAGATAAATGGGCAAAGAAAAATGTGGTGTGTGTGTGTGTGTGTGTGTGTGTGTGTGTGTGTGTGTGTGTGTGTGAGCATGTATGTGTGTATGTGTGTGTGTGTGTGTGTGTGTGTGTGTGTGTACAATGATATATTTTCAGCTGTAAGAAGAATGAAGTTATATTGTTAGTAGGAAAATTGATGCAAGTGTAGATAAACATATTAAGTGAATTACTATTCCTAAATTTATATGTATGAATAAAACCATGGATGTATAAAGCTGTAGAAAGGAACAAAAGGATTGAATGGGAGGGGAAAGGAAGAGGAGAGTATTGGAGTATGGGGAGAGTTTGCTCATTATACAATGTACACTTGTGTGAAAGTGTCCTTATACAACACAGTACCATGCTCAGTTAATGAAAATGAAAGGAAATGTACTGATAAAAGAGGTTCTTGTGGAATAATGTATGATGAATACAATGAACATACACAGTGAAATTAAATAGAATACATTTACACAATGATAATAGAAATGGTCCCTTTCTTTAAAAGTTTAAATGAGAATATGCATAAGTCAATTGGCACACACTGAGTACTACATTCTAAATATGTATCTGTATATCCATATCTTTCCAGGATTATTTCCCATATGCCTCCTTTACATAAATCACTCCACTACTTAAAGCTTATCCTGAGCTGGAGTTTGGGGTGGGGAGAGCTAAGCATTTGACTCTGACTGGAGACCAAAAGCCCTGTCTCTGTCATTGCCCAACCCACCTCATTTTTGCTCACAAATATATTTACTTCTTCTGTCAATAAAACATAGTTGAGAATTCTAGTATACAGGGACCAATTATGGGTGATTTAAGTTAGACAGCTTGCATTATTTTTATGACAAAAGGACATCACATCTAGGACAAGCAGATTAGCCATAAGTTGTGGGGATGTGTCTAATGTACATGGGCACCTTGACATCTCCTTCATCATCCAGCAGTATTAGTATCTATGCCTTGTTGACTATGCAGTGGGAGCATTGAGTGCTACCTGTCTTGACTGAGTGTAGCAATCTTTTTGGTGTTCTGGAGAATGAGAAAGCTTATGTATTCATAAGCTATATTTTTTAAGGGGAGAGAGTGATTTTTTTCTTTTAAAATTTCAAGTCCATATTCCTTTATCTTAAGGTGCAAAGTAGAATCTCATGGCCATTATTATAGGATCAAAGAGGATGCTCTTCAAAGGCATATCAAAGAGAGTTCCTGACTTGAGCATTCATACCTGAACTCTGACTGGTTACAGATAACTGCAAACATACTGAAGACACCATTGCTGACTTTCTTTATGGATTTTGGTGAGTTCTCCCTATATAAATGGAGAAGCTTATGAGGTGGCCAATAAGTCATTAAGGACAAATACTCTCATTATGTTTGGTGGCAGTAAATAAAACTATTTTGAAATTAATGGTGCTCTCGTCTAATAGAAAAGACTCTTAGTTATCTTCATGCTCGGCTGAATAGCATTTCTGAAATGAGACCATT
This sequence comes from Onychomys torridus, assembly GCF_903995425.1. NCBI lineage: Eukaryota > Metazoa > Chordata > Mammalia > Rodentia > Cricetidae > Onychomys > Onychomys torridus. The sequence goes on along the minus strand of NC_050457.1, from coordinate 25,831,144 downwards.
ATATTCACAAGAGACACTTAGGCTGAATTATCTTCATTTTAAAGATAAGTCTTTGGTGGGTAGAAATGAGCTCTTGTACTATGTTAGAAGTGGAATGGAAGGAAGTCGGGTAATAGGAACATGCTTCTTGTTTTGTTACTTCCTAACTTTCCTCTTTGACATTCTCTCAACTACTATTTGACAACTTTTTAAAAACCATGTTCTTTTATTGACCTCAGCCAATATCCCAGCTATGGAAGACACCAAATCACCTTTTGCAGTGATGAGATTTCTTGTTATATGCGATAAAAATCTCTCTCATAGGAGATACTTTGCTTCAGTATTTTGTTACTTATATCTGAAGACATCTTTATTTTTTTCTCTAGTCAATAATGGGAAGTAAAATTTATCATCATTATTGTCATTATTATTATTATTACTTAAGATAGGGTCTTAATATGCAGCCCTATCTTGACCTAGAACTTACATGTAGACCAGGCTGGCTTGAAATGTCAGAAATCAGCCTGCCCTACCTCCTGAATGCTGAGATTAAAGGAATGTGTCACCATGTCCAGCTATTTTTTCCTTTGAGAATTTCTTGCAATGTGTTTTGATCATTTTCATCCATACTCCCTCCTCCCCCACTTCCCAGATATACTTCCTACCTCTCCAAACTCTCCCAACCCCATGCCTTCTTTAAATTAAAAAAAAAAAAAATCTACCTAGTCCAATTTGTGTTGCCCATGGATTCTGGGCCATCCACTGCAGCATGTCTGAGCCACCAAAGGCCACATCCTTCAAACTGACTGTTCCCCTCTCCCCCTCCCTCCCCCAAGCCATCAAGTGTCAATAGCTTCTCAGGAAGGTATGGGGACCTATAATCCCCTTCCATGATAAAAGGTTAACTTGCTTGAAATTATACAGGTCTTATGCAGGCAACCACAGATGTGAGTTAATGAGTGATGTGGTCATGTTGTGTCCAGAAGATACTTTTTAAATTTTGTCTTCCCTGATTTTGGAGTCTTGTAAGGGAGTCTTCCATTCCCTTCTTCTGCAATGATCCCCCAACCTTGTGGAGGGGGTATGATATATTCTATTTGTGTCTGAGTATGCCAGTAACACTTATTTTCTGAAATTTAATTGGTTGTGAGTTTCTGAGTTAACCACCCTCTGCCACACATGGACACTTCTCTGATGGGGGCTGAGAGCTGCACTAATCTATGGATATGTGAGTACCTGTTCACATGAATACATGTACCTGTGGAAGTCAGAAAAGATGTTAGTTCTCTTGGAGCTGGAGTTACAGAAGCTTTGGGTGCTAGGGACAGAACTGGAGCCCTCTGCAAATGCCATGCACACCCTAAACCACTGTGCATTCCTCCAGCTCGACATTTTCTACATTTAGTTTTTATTTGTACTCAATAGTTAATCTTCTAAAAACTAAGATGAGAGATGAGTATTTATGAGGAAGTGGTGAAAGGGGACCCTTGCATCTTAGTTTGGTGAATGCACATTAGTGTGGCCATTGTGGGAAATAGTATGGAGATTCTGCAAAAGAATTAAAAGTAGAATTACTAAACTGAGTTTGGAATGCATGCCGGAAATTTCAGCACTTGGGAGACAGAGGGAGGAGGACCACACATCTAAGGCCAGCCTGGGTTACATAGCAAGTTCAGGACATCCTGTGGTACATAATGAGACAGCGTCTCAAAGTAAACTTCCCTGGGACACAGCCATCGTCCTTCTGGGTGTGCTTGCAAAGGAAATGACACCAGTGTGTCAGCACTCCTTCACTTACTGCAGCATTGTGCACAACAGCCAAGACGTGAGATCACTTGGTGTCCTTCGGCACATGAATGGCTCAGACAAACAAGAATGTGCCGTATACACACAATGAGTGTGCTATTCAATTACTAAAAATGGGAGGAAATTCTGCCACTTGCAACAACATGAGATCAATCCAGACAGCATTCTGCTACATGATAAGCAGGGGCAGGGAGACAAATACTGTGTGTTTTCACTTCCCAGTGGTATCTCAAGTAACCAGAGTTGCAAAAATAAAGAGTAAAAGGATGGTTACCAGGGACAAGGTCCTGACAAAGGGAAAATGTTAGCCAAAAAGAAGAAAGTCTTATTAGAAGGAATCAGTGGTCATAGTCTACTGCTAAGTTTAGTGACTAGTTGATATTAAAAGAGATTTTCGGTGTTTTTAACTGCAAAAAATCTTAAGTATATGAGCTGGCAGATAACTAGTGGTATGCTAACTAGCTTTATTTAATTATTCCACAGTGTATGCACATATTATAACATTATATCACACTTTATAAGAACATGGAGTTGTATTGCCAATCACAAACAAAATAAAATAAAAATTTAAAAATACATTTATTAAACCTACCTAGCTGCCTCACAATCACATTTTGGAACCATCCAGAGATAGATTAGCACAATAATTAGGTACTTTTAGGATGGTAGTGCCACCCATTGACATGGTCTCTTGCTACTAAAATTAATGCTAATGACAGACCCCCACAGGCTGCTGTAGCCACCCAACACAAATCACCAAAGCCCTCTGAGAAATTCTGTGGCTTTACTGAGTATGATTGTCTTGTTTACTCAAAAATGGACATGATTTTAAATGAATCCAATTTATGAAAATCTAGACTTGTCAAGCAACAGAGCTTGAGTGTTAAAGAGAGGGTCTTCAGTTTGAAAACATGGATTTCTTACATTTCTGAATTGCTGGAAATAAGATAGACCTGTATATGCCTCAGTGTTCTAGTGACTTCTCAGTTTCTGAGGTCAATGTGAAGTGGAATGGACAGATAACAGTCTGTGTGATATAGAGCTCAAGTCCAGGATGCAATGCCAAAGAATAATATAATTGAATTCTTGTCCTAGCACTGATCTGCTGGAGTTGATTTGGAACCTCAAACAAATCATTTTGTTTTGCTCATAGGGAGATCATATTAAGAAGCTTATTTCACATAAAATGGTTTGGGTTTCTGTGAAGAAAGAAAATACGATTGGCTTTGACAGAATAGTGGATTACATATAGAGAAAATCAGATCTTCTGAGAACATTGGCACTTAAGTGGGGCTTAGCATTATCTCCGTCCAAACTTTACATATTGTAGTTGCAAGAGCTACAGTGGACATTTTAGCTGTGATGGTCCAGCATTTCTTCCCTCTCCCCCAATCAAGATTACAGATGAGCCTGTTTCCAAGGAAAGGTGCCAAGAGTGATGACATCCTTGGCACCACAGTGCCAGGCCTTCTGAGGTGACTTCTCTGCAAGTTTTCACTTTATGTCACACTGGGTAGGAGCTAATCCTTCATGTACGGTGGGTGCCAGGATTGCTGAGTGAATTTAGTGTTCCATATGTATTACATTTTTATTGTGATCAACTAAAGAACATTTGGGGTTTGCTGTTGTTGGTTCTTTGTGCTTTGGCCCCAGAGAGGAGAGAACAGGGAATGTGATTAGAAAGGATGAAGCATCATATCATGAACACAGAAATACTAACTTAAATGGAGCTTTGAGCTTGAGTTAATCTTCATGATGCCTAATAATGCTCATTCTCCTCCTGTTCCTGTTCCTCCTCCTCCTCCTCCTCCTCCTCCTCCTCCTCCTCCTCCTCCTCCTCCTCCTCCTCCTCCTTCTTGGTCTTTCTAGACAGGGTTTCTCTGTGTAGCCCTGGCTGCCATGCTTTGGAACTCACTCTGTAAACCAGATTGGCCTCAAACTCAGATATCCTCTGGCGTCTGCCTCCTGAGTACTAAGACTGAAGAAGTGTACACCAAGGCTCAGCCCCTTCCTTCTTCTTATAGCAACATAGAAAAAATAGTGTCTGGGTTCTTTCTAATCTGTCTTACATCCCCATTAGGAAGATGAAGGACTTATTTCAGAGGGTCACTGTGGTGACAGGTTGTTTTAGAAGCAAATGTTTTATTTCTGTTAAAAATAGATGTAGAGACTAGTGGTAGATAAATCTTATTGCATGTAGAATCTGAGTTGACTTCCTTTGAGGGTGATAGGATTCTGAGGTTTACTGACTAGTCATAGAAATAATTAGGGACTAAAGACTTCACCTGATTCAAGAAAAAGATATGTCATCTTAAAGGTATTTTTTAAAAAAACAATATTTGCTTATATGCATGTATATAATATATCTACACACATATGTATATGTACCTTTTGAAAAAAACAAGAACACAAATCCACTTTTATTTATTTACTCTACATTGGGAAGGTTGTTTCGGAATTTGAACCATGCGGCTGTTTCCGAGAGGGAGTTTCTTTGCCCCAGATTATCCTGGCTTTGTTCTGTTTACATCTAGGAGTCACTGTGTTGTGTTGTTGTTTTAAACATATCAGCACATCTCCTGGTGAAGTAGAATCCAGGTTTATCTTAGGCATAAACACCTTCAATGTTTTAGAAGATGCATGAGTTCTCTGTGGCTCTGGAGTCCTCAACTTATAGGTAGCAAAAATGGCCTTCCAGTAAATTTTGCCTCTTAGAAGTCTCATTCCCAGCAGGCCTCCACAGGCACCAAAGTGGGCAGACATAACTACTCAGCACTTTTATCCCAGAAGAGAGGAATAACTAACAGAGGCTGTAAATCCACAGAGGTGTACCTTTTGGGGTTACTTGGAAGAAGAGGATCCAATCCCAGCAGATGCTTACTACAGTAAGCAACTCAGACAGGAAGAGTGAGGGATAGTGGCCATGTGGATAACCAGGCAGCGTTGTGAGAGAACAAGGAGACAAGATGGTCTGAGATGAAACCCGGCTCCTCCTATTCTAGGAACAGCGTGGTCTACTTAGGACTTTCTACCTCAGAGGGTTCCCATTCTCCAACTTAGAAAATGGATTACAGTTTGAAGACAGAATTCCTACTATAACGTAAGCTGTGAAACCATGCTATGTTGTGTGTTTGTGTTCATATGTGTATATGTCTCTATGAATGGGAAGGTATGTATACATACGTGTGTTTGGAGGCCAGAGGTTGACAGGAGGTGTCTTCTTCCATCACTCTGATCTTTTGAGACAGGATCTGTGTCAGTCAACTATAGTTCAAGGATCCAGGTGAACTGACTAGTTAGCAAGCAACTGGGATTTGCCTGTCTTTATACTCCCATTTCTGGGATTACAAGGCATGCACCACTATGTCTATCTTTACATGGGTCCAGGAGATTCGAACCTCGGTCCTCATGTTTGTGTGCAAGCATTTTACCAACTGAGTTATCTTCCCAGCCCCAAATGATAGCTTTTAAAAAATAAAACAAAAGTAAGTTGAAATCTCGTCTCATACTGATAGTAGAAAGGGCTTTTTCTGCGAAGAAAGGTTCATGCCTCGGCAGGGAGAGCTTCAGTGTGCTGGGCCATTCCATCCCAGATCAACAATTAGTATTGGGCTACAACACACACACTCAACAGAGATCACTGACTCACTGGGCTTGTTACCTTACTGACCTTGAAAAACTCACTGTGTTAAGCTGAGCTTTTGTTTTGTGTCTGTGAGGTAGAATGATAAACTGAATGTTTGTGTCTCCCCCAGACTCTGGTGTCAATGGCCAAGCTCCCAGTGGAAGTGGTACTACCAGGAGACTGATGGGGTCAGACAAAGTCATGGAGATGGAGCATCCATCCTGGAGTCAGGACCCTTATACAAAAAGGGAGAGAGAGAGTGTGTGTCTGCCTCCCCAGCATGTGAGAGAAGCACACAGTGAGAAGGCACCTGCTTGAAAGTTGGGAATGAATTGGTGATATCTTGACCTTCGGTTTCTCATCCTCTTAAAGTGTGAGGCATAAGTGCCCCTTTTAAACAATTTAAAACCAGTTATTTTAAAATTGTTTCTGAGTTGAATTTAATTTAAAAAAAATTAAATAAAGCTGGAATTAGGTCGGGACAGAATTTCCAACAACTTCTGTAAAGGTTCTAACAGCTTCTTACTGGTGGATTACAATCCCACATGGAACAACAACTGGATATGGAGATGATGGTCACAAAATTGGCAACAGTACAAGTTTTCTGAACATACAACAGCAAAATGTAATTGTCAGACACATGTGTGATAAATCCAAGATGTTTTGACAATACTCAACAGTGTTGAGTGGCTTCCCAGCAGTCTTGGTTCTGAAAGAAAAATTGCAAGTGTAGTTCCTACCAGGACATATGCTGTCCTTCACGTAACATGAAGAAATCCTACCTGAAATGCTGGGTCAAAATGGAGTCTATGTTAAGGAGTGAATTGCAGTGTTTTTACTGCACACAGGAAGTTTACTGTGGCTACGAAAGCATGGGGACAAAGACTTGTAATATTTTTTTCTGCTATCATTCACCTACTAACAAGTGTCACAGTAGTTTCTCTTTGATTTAAATTGTTGCTGTTTCAGGGCCCAGAGAGATGGCTCAGGGATTGCAAATGGATATTGCTCTTCCAGAATACCAGAGTTCAGTTCCCAGCACCTATGTCAAGTGGCTCCCAGCTGCCTGTGACTCCAGTTTTAGAGAATTTGAAACCCTTTTCTGACCTATGATGACACTGTACTCCTATACACACTTCTATATGTGTTCTAAACACACTTCTGTCATTTTGTACATGGAGCAGCATTCCTAGAACTGACTGTTTAAAAAAAAAAATACCCATCAGCTCAAAAAATCATTGAAGATGCTTTACATTCCATAATATTAAGTATACAGCCAAAAAAACATTGAAAATGCTTTACATCCTGTAGTACCAAGTATGCAGCCAATAATTAATCATTTATGTAAAAATAAACAAGTATACCCATATCATTAGTATGAAATTTTGTTTTCATTTTAATAAGTGATAAATTATATGTATATCAAAAAAATATCTTAAATTTCTTTACAACTTATTTGAATTAATGCTTGATTTGTAAACTATTGTATATACCTGTTATGACAGTTAATATTGACTGTCAAGATGACAGGATCTAGAACCATCCGTCAGACAAACCTCTGTGTGTATCTGTGATGATTATCTAGCTTATATTATTAGTGTCTGGGCAAGCCTGTGTGGGCTTATCTTGATTAGGTTAAAGAAAGTAGAAAGACTATTGCTAAATATGGGTGGCATCATTTCTGTGGTCTTGGGTCCCAGATTAAATATAAAGAGGAAAGCAACCTAAGCATATTCCTGGCTGTAGATACTCACTCAGTGACCAGATAGCTCAAGCTCCTGTTGCCATGGCTTCTAAGCAGTGATTGACTATTCCCTGAAACTACAAGTCAAGTAAACTGTTTCTCATTTAAGTTTCTTTTCTTAAGGTATTTGTCCTAGCAATGGGTAAAGTAACTAAGGCACCCCTATACCTGGGATATCACAAAATTTTCTTGACAAAAAAACAGGGTGGGGTTGTTAGTGGGAAGAGCTTAAGAAGCCTTCGCTAAACTCCCAAGCCTATGATCCTGCTAATCAAGTAGCACAAAAATAAAAGTTCTACCACATTGAACACTGATGCAAGTCACAAACAAAACACTGTATTTGATAAAATAGCTATAGATCTTCAATCACCAAACAAAATATAAGTATTCGTAAGGACCTACAGAGACGACGTAAATATGAATCAGCCATATAGACAACAGCAAACAATCAAAATCTCCTGTTTTTGTAGAGCTTATATCTGATTCAGATAAATGATTAATAAATCTATAAATGTAACTCAAGCTGTAGCAGAGAATTTGCCTGGCATATACAATGCCCCAGGTTTAACCCCCAGAACTATAAAATAAGGAGAAAACAGCAAAACAAGTATATAATATTAAATAATATGCCTAGAGGTAAGAAGCATCTTAAAGAAAATTAGGTAAATTGTGATGAGAGGGGACAAAGCTATCTTGTACAATGTGACAAAGAAAGTGTCTTTACCAATAGGGATTTACCTTCCACCTCTGAGGGACAGCCAGGAGGCAAAAAACCAACAATCCTACCTAGCTGTGCCACCTATCAATCACAACAAAGACCAGCATGATGAAAGAACCCTCAGGGTGCAGGACTAGCTAGCGCAGCTTGGCAATGACCAGTTTCTCTGTGTGGGACTTTAGACCTGCTCACTAGAAAGGAAATCATGCCTGGTCTGGAAACCTAGCCAACTACCCAGGGCTAGTGAAGTCATGGATCGTGTAGGAGAACCTACAACCATCAATTTACTAAAGCACATAATCCATCCCTGCACTCTACATATTTGTCCTTACACTCACAGGTGAGTGTAGTCCTCACCTCTCATTAATGAAACTTCTTTTTGCAACAGACAGAGACCACAGCCAATCAATATGTAGAGTTGTAGAGCCCAGTCCCAATGGATATTTCTAAAATACAACTCCCATGTCAACGGCTCAGCTAACTTGGAGGAAGAGGAGGCAGAAATACTTTAAGAGCTAGAGAATGAGGGAGTTTGCTGTGAGACTGCCTCCCAGTAATGACAGAAGCTGTCTCCCACAAAGTCTCACCACCATGACTGCCTGATCGGGAGGTGAACAAGGACAAAAAACACTAGACATGCTAATGTGGATTGGGGTAGGGCGGGGCAGCCAGTGGGAAAACTACAGAAAATATAGGAAAGCTGGCAGTGGGAGAAATAACCTTCCAAAGGGAAGAACACATCGATTGGTTATCTAATACAAAATATGGTCAGTCCCGAAAACACACACACACATGTAACACACAGACTGAGTAGGTCGTACTTAGGAATAGATATGTATGCACATATGCATATATGCATGTAACAGCAATTGATAAAAAACACAGAGGCCATGAGTTTGAAAGTGAACAGGGAGGGGTGTACAGGAGGGTTTGGAAAGAGAAGAGAGAAGGGGAAATGATGTTACTATCCTACAATCTCAAAGAATAAAAGAAGCAGTTTTTTAAAATGGCTTTGTCTGGTCTGTCTAATAATGACTTTGAGAATACCTTTCCATGAATTAAGCATATAGGCTGTGAGGTTAGTTTTAATTGTCAGCCTGACACTGGCATCTCAGTGAAAAACTATCTAGATTGTCTTGGCCTGTAGGCACAGTTGGCTTGTGAGGAACTTTGGTGATTCTGGTACTTGAGTAGACGGGCCCACCCTTAACATGGGTGCCACCATTACAGGAGCTGGGCAGGACACTGGGCTGAATGAAAAGAGAAATCAGCAGAGAGCGAGTGTGCATTCTCTCTCTCTCCCTCTCCCTCTCTGTCTCTCTCCCTCCCCCTCTCCCTTCCCCTCCCCCTCTCCCTCTCCCTCTCCCCCTCTTCTCCTCTCCCTCTCTCTGCTTGGTTGTTGCTCTAATGTGACCAGTTACCTCAAGGGACTTCCCTTGCTGACGGACTGAAAATTGTAAACTAGAAGAAATCATTTTCCCCCCTCAAGTAGCCTTTGTGAGTTTATTTTATCAAGCAAATAAACAAAAATGGAAACAAAACCACAAGCTAATCAGAATTCAGGGAGGATAATGTTCCAGGCAGAGGTGCAGCCAAAAGTCCTGGGGTAAGAGACTGCATCATAAAACAGTGATCTTTCCAAAGGACTCTGGGAATCCAGAGTTAGGGTGATATCAGGGAGGGCTTATAGTGACACAGCCTTTGGGCCACTTCAGAGGAGAGAGGCCCTGTTAGCAAAGAGGATTTTTTTTTTTTAAATACCACGTTTTTCACCCAGTATTTTACATTTTCACTGACTTGTTACTTAGGTCATGTAAATTTCTATCCACAGATACGTATGTATAATTTCTATCTAACCCTCAAAGCAAAGCCTGTGTGGTGGTGGCTGATCTTCATTTTTAACTTGTCTGGATTTGGATGACCTAGCTGACACCCCTCAGGATGTGTCTATTGAGGCTATTTTCAGGAGGAGTGACTGAAGAAGAAGGCACACACTCCTCATGTGGGTGGCGTCATCCCTTAGGCTGGAGTCACAGAAGGAGCATGAAAGAGAAAAGGAGAAAGCAAGAAGGCTGCCGTTCTTCTCTCTTGGCTTCCTGGCGGGATGCAAAGCGACCTGGTGCCTGCCTCATGCTGCCTGCCATCAAGCCTTCCTGACATGACGGATCATTTCTCTTCCTTAAACTCTCAGCAAACAGAAGCCCATCTTCCCTTGGGCTGACTTGTCAGTCATTTTTCAGAGCAAGGGGAGAGTAACGGCAACCACCCGAAACTAGCGCGTCAGTTTCTCATGAACATAGGTGGCCACTGCTCTCTGTCATCTTTCCACATCCCACATTAGTAAAGTGCTCCTAAACGCCACACTTCCTGGATTGTAGTTAAGAGACTGCACTTTGAAGTTGGGTAGAGAGTAGTTCAATGGAGAGCCTCCTAGATCTCCAACCCTGGGAACACTGCACAGGTCCCCAGGAGGATGGTTTCGTTCACTCATTTTATAGAAGGCCCTTCATGGATGTGAAAATGAGAAATGGTTCTCCAGGACATGCTAACTTTTTCTACCCTCTCTTTACTGAAACATTTATAAACATGGGCTATACAGGAAGACATCTAAACCAGAAAATTATGCAGGAAATTTTATCTAAAACAGAAACAAGTAAAGTTACGCAAAGCAACATGAATAGCATGTCTTTGGTACACCAAGGGGCTTCCATGGGCATTGTTCTAGTCATGCTTGCATGGCACACCTAGAACTTGAATAGTCTTTGTCTTCTCCATTTTCCAGACAAAAATATGGCCGAGACAAGATGAATGAGTTTAGCTAAGATTACATAGCCTGTCCTTAACAAAGCTGGAGCTTGTATTCAGTTCTTGTAATTCCCTGGGGAAGGGTTGGGTGTATTGGAACAACTTCGGCCCCTAATATCTTAGCAGAAAGGGACAACTTTAAGTGACTGACCCACTGCCCACACTGTACAGCTCCCTCTTCCTTTTTGGTTTTGCTTCCTCACTGGGGATTGTTAAAGGAAGTTACTGAACTCTTGCAACAAAGCTTCAAGAATTCCTGATTATGTGTCAACTAATAAGGATCTATGGAAACACTTTATTCTAAGTGGATTCTAGAGAGTGTAGAATTTAATCCCAACAACAGAAAGCCTTCTGCACCCTGTAGCCTTGTTTGGGAAGGAGGGGTTCCATCGCTGACTCATCTGTGAATCCAAGGGCTATGGCAGAGCCCGCCCTGTGGGAAGCACCTGTGTGGGTTTTTGAAGCCTCATGCTGACACGCCCTGTGATGACTGATACCCATTATCATAACCAGTTAAGTTCCACCTCTGCTGCGGTGACTAGACCCAGACCTCAACTGTCCTAAGAAAATACGTCTTCTGACAATTCTGTGCTTTCCATTCTAACTCCACACTGCTCACCTGGGAAATGAGAGGACAGCCTCTCCATTGCCAATGAAGACTCTCTCTACCTGACACTCCTTTCATGGGTCAGCTTCTTTTGCAGAAGTTATAATCTGAGCTGGAGCATCAGGCCTACCTCCCCCACAAGGAGAAAGTAATTTTATAATATCTATTTATTTATGTATTTATGTGTGCATGTGTGTAGATTTATGTGAATCACATAGTCTCCAGGTGCCCAGGGAGGCCAAAGAGAGAATCAAATCCCAAAGGGCTGAATTTTCTGGTGGTTCAAGCCATCCTATGTAGGGGCTGAGATCTGAACCCATCCTCTGCAAGTGGAGTAAGTACTCTTAACAACTGAGCCATCTCTCTAGTCCTGGAAAAGTACATTTCAAAAAGGTCATATAACCTCTCTTTTGAGTCCCTGGTTGCCTTCAACCTGGCCATAGAGAATGAAGAGAAAGAGAATGACTTCCAGAACGGTGAAGTGACATCAGCAGGTCCTGGGAAAGGAGCCGCACTTGGTGTCAGCCTGCGTGATGGCTGAAGCAACTCATCCCTTGCTACTGGGATCACTTTACACACTCACACTTCCGTGTAAATATCAGCAAAGGGTTTCTGTTACTATTTCCGTTTTCCAGAGGAGGAAACTGGAGCAGAGAGGTGAAGTCACTTGCTAGGTCACAGAGAGCAAGTGGTACATGTCAGAATCCACAGCTGCGCAGGGACCCGTTGCAACTGTGGCCAGGTGAATGATGCTCAGCACTTCTGTTGGCTCGGAAGAGAAATGGGGAGAAACAATCACTCTCTCAGATTGTGAGGAAAGGTAATGGGGAAAGAGATGAAAACCCCTGATTTCTCTGAGCAGTTCAGCTCTTTCTGTCCTTTCTTGTCCTTCACATAACCTGGCAGGGAGTGAGGGGGGCCAATCACCTCTTAAGCAATTCTGGAGAAATACAAAGCTGAAAAGAATATGGTTCTTGCCAGAGCCAACGATAATAAGGCCGATTTGTTCAGACTTATTATTTTGTTTCAATAAAAGATCTGTCTCTAGTTTCCCCCAGCGGTTCCACGGAGCCAACCCAAACTGGAAACACACGCAGCCCAGAGAGTGCAAACTCATTGTTGAAACATGACAGATACCTTAAGAATCCGGAAATTTCTTCTATAAATGACCAGCTCCTTGGCCAACACGGTCATGGGGGAGGCAAGACAGCAGAGCAGGTGTGGCCGAAGAGGCGCACAGTAGGACTTCATGCCCCTGTAGGGAATGGATACCCAGACCGTGTTTGCCAGCTGGCACCCATGGTCCATGGACAAGATATGCACGGCCTGGCCATCCAGGCTGGAGCAATTGCTGGCAGAACACTGTGAGCATGTCAGAGGAAGGGTCATTTTTTTTTTTTTTTTTAAGGCCCATCATTGTTTTTCTTTCTTTAAATGGTAGCCACTGCAAAGTTGTGCAAACACTTCAGCTGTGGAATATTTAATCTGACCACTTGGCAAGGCTCCTTTGTTGATCCAAGACGTGAAGAATGCAGCGCGTGTGTGCTCGTAGCTCTGCCGTTGCTTACTTAAAACAAAGCTAAACCAGAGACAGCCGTCTCACGTTCCTTCTCCTGGCTTTGAACTGGGGCCTGTAGCTGGATGTTTCCCTGATTCCCCAGAAATGGAACAATAACTACAGACCACAAGACATGAGGTGAATAGTCATTTAACCAGGTGAGCCGTGTCATGCCTTCCTGGAGGAGGGGCTGATAAAAGATTTTGGGGTCACCATGATAGTGGTTTTTGTAAAGGGTGGGCAACTCTTCTTCCAGCATCTTGTGTTTTAGGGCTTTGGGAGCTCTTGTGGGAACATTACCCAAAAGGGCCCCCCCTTTACTCCCTTGTTTTCGGTGAGAAGAAACAAACAAACAAATAAAAAATAAAACCAAAAAAATACAGAAAGAAGAACCTAGTGGAGTTCCCGTGCCCCGCCCCCCTCACCACCACCACCACACTGCCCACTCCAGGACTGGTCAGACACACGCTTGCTGCCTCTGCTCTTTAATTTCACAGGGAGTTACTTTCTTAGTTGTCTCATTGACACCTCGTTTCCTGAGAAAGTGCATCTCTGCCTCCTTACCTTTCATTAAGATGAAACAGGTTCTGTCTCTCCACAGGCGAGGAGAACATTGTCCACCTAGACAGTTCAGGGTTCCCAGAAAGATGAGGTAGTGGGCACTGACAGAGGAAGTCCCGACCAACATTCCAGAGCAAAGCATGCACCTTTCCAGGTACTTCTCCACTGGAGAATGAGAACAGTTGACTGATGTCAGAAAACACAGCTCCTAAAGTCTCCTCCTGTGCACAGACTAAAGAGTAGTAACATCACAGCCTATTCATTCTACCTGGATGGAATGTTCTCAGCAGCAACAATGCAGACCTGGAGCTGAAGCTAACACGAACCACATTGGATGTGATGTGGCTACAGATGATGTAATTCTATTTCAACAAATTCCTGAAACAATGTTCCACTTTTATGGAAGGATGGATGAAGAAGGACAGGCAGAGAAAGAGAATCAGGCAGAAATATTCAACAATAGATGAAAACAAAGAAACAACCTGACATGGCAGAGAAAACTGGAGACTGATAATCTGGATATTTCCTTTGTTCTAGTCCTGAGTTTCCAGGCTTCATTCCAAACAAAAATTTATCTTGGTTTCTCGTGGAAAAAAAAAGAAAAATCAAATTTGTTTTAAAAATAATGTCCAAGTTTATGTATTTAGAGCTTGAATAATTCAGTTTGATGAGAAAGAAACTTCTAGGCCTCAAAAAACTTTAGTCAATGGGCAAACCTGGGCTCCAGAGCAGGAAATGCCTATAAGAACAGGATTTTGGACAAGTACAATTTTGATTTAAAATAAATATGCATAAATACTACTGAACTCTTAACTCTGTTTTAGAGTTTTTGACATTGACTATTTGTTTTATATGTAGCAGAAAAAGTGACAAAAAAATGCATTCTTCCAAACATTCTCCAGTTGGATATAAGAAATCAATGTGATACAATCTACAAATTTTACTATGCTTCAAAATGACTAGAAGAGAATTTAAGGTTCTTAATACAAAGAAATGACATATGTTTGAGAAGCTGTAAAAACTGACTACCCCAATTTGATGATTAATATGTGTATTAAATTATAATACTTCATATGTCTATGCAAATACTATGCATCAATTGCAGATGGAAATCTATGTATTCTTTATCAAAAAAAACCCTAGTAGTGTGTTTTTTCTGGCAAGGTGCTCTTAAGTCCTGCTGTGAGGTAAATCTCTAGGTGTCCTCACTATGACAAGGTACAGCAAGTCGAGAACTGCTGTGGAGTTTCCGAAAGGCCTTCTCAAAACAGCTTAAATTCATTCTTTATCATCTTTGTCAAGCATCAGTCCTTCTCAAAACAGCTTAAATGCGTTCTTCATCTACCTTTGCCAAGTGTCACTCATGTAAAAAGATCTTAATTTCCTGCCTCAATAATAAACCAGTTTTAATTAAAACTAGAGTGTGTGAAATTCCCTAAGTCAAGAACATTTCATAGAAATCATATCTGAAAAGTTCTTTAAGTATTCTTTTTGGTCTGGTGCCCTCAAAGATGATGTCGGGGCATCCATCACTAAATAATTGGGAAGCACCATAATAATTGCTAAATCTTCTTAGGTTTCTTAACTATAACATATTGTAGATATTGAGCAACCATTTAGGGCATAGGCTGCAGAGTAATTCTGTCTTCCATGATGGCTCCACTGGACTGGAAGCAATTTCTGAAATGTTCTATTGAGAGGTAGTAAAAAGGAGTGGTCACCAACTGACTACCAATGGCTGTCACATGTACAATGTAGTAATGTTCATAGCACAAACGGTTTTAGATTACCATCTGTATCCCAAAATTGGACTGAGTGAGTTTCTTACTGGTTATAAACTGATCAACATATCTTTCCTCCAGTGTTCAGATGATGACTATCTCCGATAGTGACTTTCTCGGGGGCAACTGGTACTATGTTAGTTTTTATTTTCATGTGACTATCTTTGTCCATGTCTAGAAACTCCAGGATCATTTACCAAAGCTTTAGAAAGACCTCAGTCTATGCCGGGGACTGCAATATATTGGTTAGGTTACTGTGACACAATTACTCCTCTCTTAGATAACCATTGTTTCTATTTAAACATTTTTAAAAAAAAAAGTGAAAGGGGGTTGGGGATTTAGCTCAGTGGTAGAGTGCTTACCTAGCAAGCGTAAGGCCCTGGGTTCGATCCTCAGCTCAAAAAAACCCCCAAAAAGTGAGAGGGAAAAGAGTGTTCTTTTAATGGCCTGCCTCCACCTTCACCTTTCCCTAATTCTGTGTCACCTGCTCCAAGGGATAGTTTAATGACAGACAATATTATGACCATAGTGTGAAAGTATCTTCCAGCATCCTCGTTACCATTCGGTTTCAATAGATTTCTTACATGTGTATATTCAATGTATGCAGTGGAAACCTAAGAGAAATGAACTCAATTCCAATGGAAAATACTAAAATTACTTCCTACCATATTGCTGCAACAGAAATTTTATTGGCAAAGTAAGTTGCAATATTATTCCCAGCAGAAGATGTCTGCATATGTGGAAAAGTATAATTGCTTAATTCAACACAAGAAGAGGAAGAAAAAAGTGAGCAAGTTGGGAAGTGTATTGCTAGAGCCGTGGTTAAGCTCTATATTTATTAAAATCTAACGTATGAAAAGCCACATTTATTAATCACATAAAGAAAGTGATGAATTGCCTAAGGATATCACACCCAATAAAGTTCAGGTCCATAGAGGATTCATTAAAATAAAAAAAAAATGACTCATAGACTTCAAAAATACAAGAACTTGAGAGTTTGTTTGGAGGCTCTAGCTGGGGACACAGCTACTGTTACACTCCTGATGGAAGACTGGTCCTCCACTATCAAGGAAGGTCATCCTGTTTGACCAACTGTGCAACTTCAGGTGGGGTGCACATGGAGCAGAAAGGGAGGAAGGGGAGAACTCCCTAGCCATCCAGATCAAGAGAATCAACCCTAGTGATCAATGAGATAACAGATGTTGCAGCCAGATTGCCCTCACATTCTGGAACAAGAAAGTTTAAATGGGGTCAGGGATAGAAGGGCAGATTAGAGGAGGAAGTATGGGGAAGGATGATTGAAAGCCTTTTAAGACACCATATGGAAACCTACTGCTGTGGGACCTTCTGAAGATATGCACATGTACACATATATAAGGAGTTTAAATGGAGGTGTCCTGCTGTGGTAGAACAATGCTTACCTTAGATATCATAGTCTATCAAATAAAAAGCTCAATGCCAGGTGTGAGTTACCTCTTTTTAATTGTTGGTTAGTAGGGTCCCATAGATACCTCTCCCCCCAAAATACAGGCTTTTCCTAGTGCTCTTAATTACCCCTGAACGTGATGGTAAGACCCCATTGCTAAAGATAGCACATACTTGAGTCCTAGGATATGGAGAATTCAAGCTGGTATCAACCTGAAAGCTTAATTCCTACTGGCTGGCTTTCAGGCTGCTAGAAGATAATATGTACACTACTAGGAGAGAAAGGCTATCAAGAGTTTTACCCAACTGTGAACACTGACTACAATAGTGACTAGACTAGTAAGATGTGCCCACTAGTGCAATAGTGGCACAAATATGGGAGCAAACAACCACTCATGGATTGGATATACAGTCTGCTCCATAAGATGGAACTCATGCCTGGCACCATTAAATAGAAAAAAAAAAATCTATGGCTGGCTGAGTCATAGATCCTAAGGAAAAACTTAATACTATCTTTGTGATAAGTGAACCTAATTACAAATTGCTCCCTAAGTTCTCATTTTTTTATTCATAGATGAATACACTGCCCAGTTCCCACCAGAGAGGCTTCTTCTTATAGTTGATGGTGATTAGCACAGAGACCCACGGCTGGTCAAGTGCAGAGAATAAGAGACTCTGGAGTTCTCAGTTGTAAATGGGTCAGTTACACCCCATCTCCTCCTTGAAAGACCCATCACAAAAGAAGGGTAGAAAGACTGTAATAGCTGGAAGTAGTGGGCATCTGTGGCAAAATAGTATTTGCCAGACATGACAGTGTTGCTGAAGTTTTCTCCAGTCCTGCCCTGCCCCACAGACCCCACAACCACCTATAAAATAATCACTCAGAAGCTTATATTAATTAAACTTCTTGGCCATGAGCTCAGGCCTACCACTGACTAGCTCTTACACTTAAACTTAGCCAATTTTTGTTAATCTATACGTTGCCATGTGTTCTGTGGCTTTACCTGTTGTCTTTACATGTTGCTCCCTGGACGGCAGGCTGGCATCTCTCTCCCAGCCTTGCTGTTCCCACAATTCTCTTCTCTGCTTGTCCCACCTATACTTCCTGCCTGGCTACTAGCCAATCAGCATTTTATTTATACAGAGCGCTATCTACAGCATGACAGTGGCAGTACAGCATGAACCCACAGCAGGTTGAGATAAAGACAGCCAAAATCCCAGCATAGATGGGAGAGAGTATGAATTCCTATCTCTAGCTAAGGAGGTATTGTTAATGCATAGCTACTGGGGAAAGAAGATCAATTTTGTTCAAGTGTGTGGCCCCTGTAAAGGCACCCATGTTCCAGTAGATGACTATACTGTCAGCACTGGTAGATTCAGTGGTGTTTTTTTTAAGCACATGAAGTTGGAGTGGGGGTTGGGGGGAGTGATGAAGGGGTGGAGGAAGAATTGGAGAGAAGCATAAGTGGGTAGACTTGATTAAAACTCATTATATGCACGTCTGAAATTCTCAAACAACAAAAATAAGATAGATTCAAATTTTAGGTGATACTTGTATATTTTATAGAGGGACACATGTTCATAGGAGCTACAAACAAATTAATAAGCAGATATGTAGCAGGAATCTTAACAGGCCTTATTAATAAGATCAAACCTGAGGCCAGGTATTGGGGTGAATGCTGGAAGATCAGAGACACAGAACAAGCCACAGCTTCCTCACCTCGCCAGTTCCTCAGCTGGTCTTGTTTCCTCAGACTGGAAGCCTCAGTGTCCACATACAGAATGGCTCTCACCTGAACTGCTGCTCCAAAGCCTAAAAGCTTAACCAGCCAAATGCTTCTAGTTTCTGGTCTTCATACCTTATATAATCTTTCTCTTTCTGCCCCAACTTCCTGGGATTAAAGGTGTGTGTCACCATGTTGGCAGTATCCTTGAACACACAGAGATCCGCCTAGCTCTGCCTCCTAAGTGCTGGGATTAAAGGCGTGTACCACCACCACCCAACTTCTGCTATGGCTTACTCTTCCCATTTTCTAGCCACCATTTGTGGCTCTGTATCTAGTGGCTGTCTGTTCTCTGACCCCAGATAAGTTTATTAGGGTGCACAATATTGTGGGGAACCATCTGAAAAAACATCTCAGTAACTGGCACACAGCAAAAATAATTTAAACAGGAATAAAAGAGATGGAGAAAAACAACAACAAAAATATAGGAATTTAGCGAAGAAAAGTGAAATAATTTCAGCAGTTTTTCCCTATTAACCATCAAAATTTATTTAAAACAACTTAGCAGAAGCAGCAACATCTATGAAAATCACCCCAGTACTGAGTTAGAGTGATGATGTTGATATTGTAATGTGAAACTTCAATCATTCCTATCAGGGAAAAGAAAAGATTTGAATCTAAGCAAAGAAAAACCTGCCACAAATCTGAGAGAACAATGATAAAGCAGTGTCCTAAGATAAATTCTGGAAAATTCTACTAAATATAATTTAAAAATTTTAAATAACTTGGACTAAAGCATTGGGAGGGACTACTGCATCTGGGATCCACTGAACTTAGACACCACTCTTGGTGAAATTATTAAGGCCACTCCATGTAGTTAAAAGGGAGGTTTATTTTGTGGGGTAACTTACAAGTGAAGGGATAGGTAACAGGGTCTAGGAAAGATGTGGCGCAGTCCGGCAGTGTTCTGGAGAACTCTTCTTGGTCTACCTCCAGTGTCCAGGGTCCAGGAACCAAGAGAGCTGGCCCATCCAGAGCTTGGTCTACCTCCAGGTCTTCAGGGTCCTCTCTCAGCCCTGCCTTGTAGGTATGACAGTTACCAAAGCCTCAATGGGGCTAGGAACTTTCAGATCAAAGCTGGAATGGCTACCCACTACACACCACACATGTCTTGAAGAAATTCAGAGATCTTTTACTGCAGTGATCTCTGCTAGGAGGGATCTTGATGGTTATGTAAGGAAAATAATCTCTAGAAAATGGTTGCTGAAGAGACGAGACTCAACGTACATGGAAAAATGTTTGCTGCTACAGTATAAGAGCCTTGAATGAAATGAACTATGCAAAAGGGAAGCTGTGGTAGGAAAAATTGTACATTCTCTTACTGTATAAAAGGGAAGAATAGTGGGAGTTTTGTTCCTTTAAGTCTGAACCAATATGACAATGAGTCCTCAGAGCCTACTCAATACAGGAGAATATTCTCTCAACTCAAGGAACTAGAGCCTAAGGAGTAGTTTTTGAAATGTGTAGGAAATACTCATAATCATAAAGTTCCTTGCTTATCACACCCAAATAGTTCCCAACTGTTTCCTAACCTAAGGCTACACAATATTTGGGATGGAGAATAGTTCAGCTCATTCAGTCTAGATTATACAGAAAGATAGGAAGACCACCCTAGGAGAGGGAAAGGAAATGTAAGAATACTCCATCCATGTTTTGATTTGTAATTTGTCTTAGTTAGGGTTTCTATTGCTGTAAAGAGACACCATTTCTATGGCAACTCTTATAAAGGAAAGCATTTAATTAAGGCTGGCTTACAGTTTCAGAAGTTTAGTCTATTATTGTCATGGCAGAACATGGCAGTCTGTAGGCAGACATGGTGCTAGAGAAGGAGCTGAGAGTTCTACATATTGATATTCAGGCAGAAGAAGGAGGTAGTCTGTACTAGCTTGAGCATATGAGAGCTCAAAACCTGTTGCCACAGTGACACACTTCCTCCAACAAGGACACCCCTCCTAATAGCGCCACTCCCTATGGGCCAACCATTCAAACACATGAGTCTTTGGGGGCCATTCATATTCAAACCACCACATTGGGATAGGATATTCATGGTTATTGTTGCCTTCTTTTGTAGTAATGGAAAAAGTGACATTTCTAAAAAAAAATCTATAAGAATAAAAGAAATAAAAAGTACTGCATTCCAAAAAAGTTGGTTTAGGAAAAATTTACTCTTACAAAATCAAAGAAGGTAAATAACAAAGGCTTTTATTTTAAGGAGATAATAGAGAAAAAGAAAAACATTAATTTTAATGAAAGATATAAATCATAAAACTAGACAAACAATCATTATTCTCACTTAGAAAGCAGAATGGGAAATTATCGAAAATAACCAATCTTACATGAATTAAGAGTAGTGTAGTGGCTGCCAGTGACTGAGGAGAAAGGAGGTTTGTCAGAGGATATAAACAGGAGTTTGTCAACTTTATATTTCAGAGGAATGAATGCTAGATATTTAAGGTGGTGGGTATATTAATGAACTTTATTCAGGTATACCATACTACTTAATTGAACCATCACTTTGCACATCATAATTATGAATATTGTAATTTGTCAAAGAATTTTTCAAATGAAATGGTAAATAAGTGAATTGAAAAATTAGAGGTACCAGTTTAGAATCAAATTATTACTTACAAAACTTTGGTGATATAGGCAGAGAAAGAGAGAGAGAGAGGAGGAGGAGGAGGAGGAGGAGGAGGAGGAGGAGGAGGAGGAGAAGAAGAAGAAGAAGAAGAAGAAGAAGAAGAAGAAGAAGAAGAAGAAGAAGAAGAAGAAGAAGTCATTAATACAAAAGGAGCAATCAAAACCATGGAGGACCAGGAGGAGGAATCACAGAGGACTGCAGACATGGGGGAGCAGTGAGAAAATAATAGATGCTAATGTAAATGTAAAACGTAAAAATGAGTCTTCCATATGAATGGTAGGCATGGGTGAGGAAGCACTGAAAAAGGACTTTAAAATACTGAGAGCCCATCTGAAGCTCTGTGAAAAGTAAAAGGAGTTATTGCCCCAGATAAACTAGAAAAAGAATGTCTGGGACACTGGAATCAAGAGGTACAGAGTTCTCTCTGAGCAGAGTTTAAGAAACAGATCAGTAGTCAGGGGAAGAGATCAGGCTGGTTTTCGAAGGTGTACCCCCAAAGACAGCAGAAATAGCATCTGGGTAGAGTCAAATGCCTGCTAATAACTAATAGTTATTGTCTTTATCTGCACAATAAAATTATGTACCATGAATTATTTCCAACTACATGTAGATATAAGCATCAATACAACAAATCTATGAAGTAATAGATGGAGGAGTGTGCCAGAAAGGCAGGGTTGATAGGAATTTCTCGGGGAGGTGATACTATCCCACTTCTTCACCTGCATGCATTTCATGCATCATTTTTTACTCATTTTGTGAAATTGACTGAACTGTACACTGACACATTGAATATGATATTGACATATGGTTACAGATAGGTCATCTAAAAATGATGGTATTCAGTGAGTGGATCAGTACTCCATTTTCCCTTAAAACTTAAAATATTTATATAAGAAATTTAATAGCACTTGTGTGTGATACAACACAGCTTCAAAATTAACAGCAATGAAAGAGAAGAAGAAAGGAGGGGAGGAAGAAGGGAGGGAGGAAGGGAAGGAGGGAAGGAGGGAGAGAGGAATAGATGAATGGAGGAATTTTATCAAGGGAAAATGTAAAACAATAAACAGGCATAGAAAACAGAGCTAAAATATAAAGTGATAGAAACTATTCTAAATGTGTCAGTCTTCACAACAAAATGTAAGCACGTTAAATGTATAATTAAAAAATAAGATGTTATAAACTTTGAGGTTAAAACCTATCCACAACCCAGATTATATTTCAAAATATTATTCTCCCATGAAAGTAGTAAGGAGACCTGAGAGAAATGGAAAGAACAAGGGACTGCTGGAGGAAGGGAGTCAGAGGAAGATATTGCGTGTTCCTAGAACTGTGGACAAGGTCTTTGATGGATCAGGTCTTTGCTCCCATTATGGCGGGTGTTGGGGGCCTATGTGCTGAGTTTTAAGGTCAGAATGGTACTTCTAATGTGGCATCAGTCATGCTAAGATTAGGGGACCTGTTACAGCATCATTGCTGGCTCAGTTTTCACTTTTGTCAAAGTGTTTACAAAATGCAGGCTTACATGCACACTCTGGACTCGGTTGACTAATATTCGTTTTTTCCATCCACCTTTATGAGAATAATGGGATTAGATGCTTTTTCTTATCCTCTTCTCATTTGATTTTAGTACCAAGTTTATACCACCCTTATAAATCATTTAGGTGTCCTTTTTTATTTTTCTTTATAAAATTTCATAAAACAATTATCATTATTCCCTTAGGTCACTACAAATATTTATTTACCTCCTATCTCAGTATCTGTTTTGTTGTTGTTTCTATTTTAATACCCTGACAAACATAACTTAAGAGAGAAAGGACTTAATCTGACTCATGACTCTGGGTGACAATCCATCCTGACAGGAAAGTCATGATGTCAGGAGGTTGACAAAACTGGTGGCGTTGCATTCACAGCAGTCAACAGCAGAGAACAGTAAATGCATGCATGCTAGCATTCAGCTTCCTCTCCCCCATTCTTATACAGTCCACCTGCCTTGGGAATGGTGCCTTCCACAGTGGGTGGATTTTCTCACCCCAAGTCATATCCCCACAAACATGCTCAGAGACAATTTCAGATTTTTTCAAGCCTTGGGTAAGAAGCAAGTTCTTTGGGCAGCTCTTAATGTGATCTAGTTCCCCAAGTACTAGAATCTTTGTAAAAGAAACAAATACACATTTAATCTCCTCTATTACACCAATCTTACAGGCACACTTCTAAGCAGGGTTCTCTCCTTAAAATCTTGTACTAAATATTTCCAGCAATCTATCTCCTCAAGAACTTTGCTGAAGTTGACTGTGGTCTGTGTACTCTATAGAGGTCTATTGTGACATATTTAAAAAAAAAATTATGTGGACTGTGTGACCCCAGCCTCTCTGGAACTTTCTGTCTAGTGATAGAAGTCCCCCGTCACCATATATTCCTTCTACAATGTTAGTCCACCCATCCCTCTGACCAGAGGCCAAACCACTGATTTTAGAGTTAACCAGCTAAGACTGTGAACCAAGTGAGCATCTTCTCTTTTTAATTTGTTTGTCATAGGTGTTTCATTATAGTACTTCAAACGTAACATTCATATGATTCAGATGAAAAGAAAAAGAAAATTATATAAACATGATTTTACTTCTGATAACCTTAGAAACAGGTACAGAAAAAGAAATATTTGTCTCATCTACCAAAATGACCCTGAACATGCTCTGGTCACCTGCATTTGCGTTGGGAAGATAGGGAATAGGGTTGGATTCTACCAGAGAGTACACCATAAGTTGAGCTAGCGGCTGTACTGCATGGATGACTGCACACATCCCTCCATTAGAAAATGTCATCGAATGTGACTGAGGTAATGAGGCTGAATGTGTCAGCTTGGAGCCCTGCAACGATGCAAATCGTTGACAACCGCTGTGCATCTGCTGGGGTGTCAATCACCATCTCTGGCACAGCCCACCTTGCCTTAAACTTGCTTTTGCATGCCTTCAAATTCTGAGATGACCATTGTATTGCTTTAGAAACAGCATCATGTCCAGCTCTAAGCTTGTTAGAATAGCTGGTTATCTGGAAAAGAACCAACTGTTTGGCCATCATTTGTTTTGGTCTTGTTTGTTTGTTTGCTTCGTCTAACGTCACAATTGCAGGAACCCTGTTTCTAGGTTTCATATTCTGTCTGGCCTTGTTACTTTCTGTTGAGTGACCTTGGGCAAATCCTTCACTAATGTCATTTGCATCTTGAATCCTCCCCACGAGCTTTAAGACCCTACTGTGACAGCTGTGGGGTCTTTAGCAGGTGAGGCCTGGCTGAACTAGTTTACCAAGTCAGGAGGGGTTCGAAGGTGCCCACCTGTGCTTTCTGCTTCCTGTCTGTAGCCCTGTGAGAGAGCCTTTTTCCTATGCTCTTGTTGCCATGCTTTCTCCATAGTAGAAGACTGAAATCTCTCCCCAAGCACAAGATAAAAACCCATTTCGTCCTTTAAGTTTGTTTCCGTCGGTAGTTTTTGTCAGTGACCAAACAAAAAACTAGTATAATTACCTTTAGATGAGCTTAATTTTTCTGTTGCAAAACTATCCTATTGGATTGAATTAGATGACATATACAAAGTGTTTAGAATAGTATCTAGAGTTAGACATATGCTCAATAGTGGTTCTTATTTTGCAGTAATTAATTTCCTTAGTGTTTTGTCAACATCCTCTGGGACAATTCTATTTAAAGATCTGGTTTTCCTTCAATAAGTACCATCCTAAGCCCATGAGTCTTGAATATGAAATAAGTGATACAAGCTGATTATAATTCAGGAGTTTAAAATAAAATTTAAAAATAATAAGTGAAAAAAAATCTTTTTATTTTGCCTGATGCCTTAAGATCTCATCCCATGGGCAGTTGTTCTGGATGATTCGACTATGGGTGGGCTCAGCAAGACCTTCCTGCCATGGAATTGTTGTTTCCCTTCTAGAATGTTACAGTTCCAACTCCTCTGAAGAGGGAGAGCATCTGAGTAAAGACTTGCTCCTGTGTGGAAGACCACAGAGCCAGGCATCAGTGTTTCCCTGAACTGACCTGATGTACCTATAAATTTATTCAAACAACACCAGGGAGGTTATTGCCAAGTACTGTTGGAGTTTAAATTCAATGTGAGCCACAAGCAATACATGAGTCTTTGTTGATAAATACACAAGCATCTATAACAAAAAAGAGGCTGGGTAGTGGTGGCTCATACCTTTAATCCCAACACTTGGGAGGCAGAGGCAGGCAGATCTTTATGAGTTTGAGGCCAGCCTGGTCTACAGAGAGAGATCCTCTGTGTACAGAGAAACCCTGTCTCAAACAAACAAACAAACAAACAAAAAAAGAAGAATTTAATTTAAAAATAAGATTTTTTCATAGTTAGTTCTGCTTTGTTTTCATAAGAAAATATTTTCTTCCCACAAATTCACGGGCAGTTAATATATAAAATTATACAACATATAATTTATTTCTACGTTATATGTTGTACAATTACTATTATAAAATTGTTTTTCTCTGCTAAAAAGAAACTACTTCATCAGAATTCAGTTTTGATTACTAGGGAGGTAAGGAGTTTATTGTTCCTTCATAGGCCATCTGACAGTTTCTTCCTTGTGCCCCCTGGAGCCTGCTGCCAATTGTCATTGTCATAGATTTCCAGTCCAGTTACCACTGTATACATCTCATATTCTGAATCTGTATCTCTGTCCTGTTCATTTGAGATATGGTTTACATACCACTAAGTCCACACACTTAACAATTCTTTTGACTATGAATCTTTCTTTACTGTGTTGGTGGAGCTGTGAAATCATCAAAAATGTATTTCTGAGCATTTCCATCGCCTTGTAAGAGACTCCACACATCAGTGACCAGTCATTTCCCAATTCCTTGGATCCCCAGCCTCAGTCCTGGGTACCCAGTAATCAATTTGATGTCAATTCTAATGCCCATTCACCCCATGTTTCATTTAAGTGAATCATGCAACATGAGGCATTTATACTTCCCTAAACCTTTGTTCAATGTTGTAGTAGGTATCATTAATTCATTCATTTTTATTGCTAAATAATACTTTATTGTGTGGCTATACCACATTCCTAAAAGTATATTCATGCATTGATGGACATTGGAGCTGTGTCCACTCTTTTGCTATTTTGAAAAATACTTTCAAATACTCTATTAGCATATATTAATAATCATAATCACTGGTGTCATTATGACATTTTTCATACCTGTCCATATTTTGATCTTATTCATTTCTAGTTATTCTTCTGTCACCATTCATCCTCCCATCTTCTTACTCTTCCCAACTAGCCTTGAATGATGCTATTATGAACATTAGTATATAAATGTTCATGTACATACATATTTTCACTTCTGACTTATGTAGCAAATCTGTTTAATCTCTTCGAGAATGTCAGCCTGTTTTCAAAGTGAAATAGTTTTAAACTCCCAACAGTACTTCTGATTTTTCATATCTTCACCAATTTCTTACTATCTGTAGCTTTTTTCCAACACATGTTCTAGTAGGTCTAAAATAAAATTTCATTATTGTATTTATGTGTTTCTCTCTTAGGGTTTATCTTTTACTTTTTAATTTTTCAAAAAGTTCTAAAGTAACTTTTTTTTCTATGAATGTACTTCTGTACTATAAACTGCCTTTTAGAGGTAGATACTTAATTACCTTTCATTATTGTTGGATCAGTGTATTTAAACCATGTTACATGCCATGTAGTTACTTAACACAATTCAAACTTAGCAATTGAATGAGACATCAAATGAATGTTGATAAGATTTATTTGGCTACCATAAGTAGTAAGTTTCTAGAATGGTCAGTTTGTACAGCCATCAAAATCTGGATTCATATGTGGAAAAATCGTATGTATTCCTTTTATAGCTGGAAAAATTTAAAGAGCACTTCATGTTACAGATAATGGTGTCAACATCTGGAAAGACTCTTCCCAAAGCTCACAAGTAGAATGCCCCTTCACAAGTACATACAGCACACACACACACACACACACACACACACACACACACGTACAAAAACCCAACTTAAAAGATTGTATTATATTTTTGAGATTATACTTACAGCATTTCCCCTTCCCCTTTCTCCCCTTAAATCGTCCCATACATCCCACCTTGCTCTCTTTCAAATTCATGACTTTTTTCATCAATTGTTGTTGCGTGCGTGCATGCGTGCGTGCGTGTGTGTGTGTGTGTGTGTGTGTGTGTGTGTGTGTGTATTTCTAAATACATAAATATAACCTGACTCACTCTGTATAAAGTTAATTGTGTGTATGTTTTCAGGGCTAACCGTGTGGTATCAGATAACCGGTTGGTGAGCTCTTCCCTGGGGAAGACTGTTTCTCCCACCTTAGCATTCCTTAGCTGCCTGTAGTTTGTTGCATAGGGTTAAGACATCGTGGACTTTTCCCCATCCAATCTAGCAAGTCTGTTACTGCTGTCCTTGTTCAGCTCATGGTTAGGAAGTTGTGCTAGTAATACTTCATGAAAGTTACCTAAGCATTAACTCGAGCTTCTGCCCTCTTAGAAACTTCCTTAATATGAAATAAACTCAAGTCTTTATCAAGGTTATCACATGCGCTCAGATATGAAAACATTGTAAAATGTTCTTCAAATCTAATCTGCATAATATTAGTGAATCAATGAAATACTCTGTACAATGTCCAAACCAGGCTATGATGGAGGATTAGAAGGCTGAGAGAGCCCAGAAGCAGGATTGTAAATGACCTTCCTTCACACATGGAACGTCCTTTTTCTTCACATTTTGCATATGAATAGAAAAAATGATGAAACTGACAAATGATATTCCTGAGTCCCCGTTGACTGATCAAGCAGAGGATTTACTACTGGGGCTAATGTTTGGTGGGATCAATGGAATTCATTCTCCATTGCCACAATCAGTCCTCTTTTAGTATCAGCCAAACAAGAGAGTCAAGCAAAGATGAGGGTGGTGTCTTAGGGTATCTATTACTGTGAAGAGACACCATGACCATGGCCACTCTTATGAAGGAAAACATTTAACTGGGTGGATCACAGAGGTTTAAGTCCATTATCATCATGGTGGCAGTGTGATGAAGACATGGTACTGAAGAAGGAACTGAGAAATCTACATCTTGCAGCCAACATGAAGTGGTCCAAGATACTGGACAGTACCTTGAGAATATATGAGACCTCAAAGCCTGCTTCCATAGTGACACACTTCCTCCAACAACACCATACCTACTCCTACAGGGCTGTACCTCCTAACAGTGACACTTCCTTTAGGGACCATTTTCTTTCAAACCACCACAGGTGGCCACTACCCTGTACCAATTAAAGCTCATGCTAAACATCTGATGGTCTATCTAGGGTATGTAAAGCTTTGTGACTCTGTTTCTGGGACTGAAGATGGGCACTTTCATACATTTCTACTTTGCTGAGTAGATCTCTTCAAAAAATGCATTTGATGGGTGGAGAAATGACCAGCTGCCTCCCTGTGAGTCAGACTTGTTACTAGACCCCATTTGCCATCCTTCAGATGGCATCACTTTTCTCGGTGCCTGTGAGATGCCATTAAGTCCTCAGCCATCACTGCTTACCAAGTCTGTTGCCAAAGAATCCCCACAACATTTCACTGAAGCTCTTTTCTCCCTGTATAATTACCTTCGCAGGATCCCATTCATTCCTATACTCTCCTGCTGTGGGGCCATGGAGCTCTTTCTTATTGCAATATGGTTTCCCTTTCCACCAATGAGGTCAAATCTAAGCTACAGACCCAGACCTGGAGATTGATTTCTATGAAAGGAAGAGTTTGGGCTGAGAATTCAACTGGATGTGGTGTTCTACTCCCATTAGCATTAAGTGGTAGATTTAGTTCATTCTTTTAGTTGCAGAAGGTGAGTCTCTTTATGTTTGTAGAAAGCCTTTCATAATGTTTACCTTCTGTTCTATGCTTCCTTGACATTTTGCCATCTATCTCTAATTCATAGATAGACAAAACGCAGCCATTCAAATTCATAACATCCCTTATGATTACTTCTCTGATACTCTTACACTTACAGGAGATATTTACCAATCAATGCATCCATTTCAGCTGGCATCTCAATCCACTTCCTCTCTAGCACCAGCATAAACAATTGCACCATTATGGCATACTAGAGAATATTAGTATTTTACCTGTAACAACTGCCAGGTTCTTTACTGCCAGCTGGTCCACAGGCAATAAAGCTTAAAACTACAATTTCCAGTGTATTTCTTAGTACCACTCCCAACAGCAACTATTTTTATCACTTCCCCAGAAAAATAGACACATACGTGAAGATTTGTATGGAAAAAATTTGCAGAGAAACAAGAAGAGCATGGCTGCAGGAGAGAGAAACTGAACATTTGATCATAATTGAGGCTTAGCTGGTCTCAGTGGGGTCTGCGGCATATTAATGACACTTCAGGGGTGTCATAGACTGAGCAAGAAGGCCAAGCAGTGGAGTCAGGTTACCTCTGGGGAAGATGTATAAAAGTGGATGAAGCTACTCTTTTTCATGGGAAGTTTCTGTATAAAGAGCATTACTATCAAGCTACTGAGCACCATCAATCCTGCTAGTTGAGAAAGAACAATCTTCTTTGTTCCCAAAGAAGATTTCAGGGTAGGAAGCTTTCAGGGAAAGATAAAGAAATTGGGCAGAGAGAGCCAGTATTCAATAGTTCTAGAGTCTTGTGACTATTAGAGGGAAAAAAAGTTCCAGTAGGAAATAGTAAGGAATTGGAAGAGAGATTTATTACAGAATGTAAGTATGTGTCAAGTGAGACAGGGTAGAAAGGCAGTAGAAATCTTGAGGACACAAGAAGAAGAAATGAAGTCCTTCACTCCAGAATCAGCAGAGAGAGAATACTAGCATAATTAATTGTTTTCTTTCTCCCCTCCCAGTCATGAACCTACAACTTTCTTGGAATCTCACCGGAAGTCCTATGTATAAGGAAAAGACGTGTTAAACCTTTGTGCAACCTCAGCGGCTTCTGGTTGGACTGTAGCTGATGATAACTGTATCTAAAGCATTCCTTAAGGTACTTCTCACATCTCTTTTATCAGAAGAGACAGGGAGTGAAAGAGAAAACCGGTTTCCTAGCAACCTTTTAAGATGTAACTGGAGAGTCACCAGAGGTTATATGTGGTTAACACTAAGACAATC
This sequence comes from Onychomys torridus, assembly GCF_903995425.1. Classification (NCBI taxonomy): domain Eukaryota; kingdom Metazoa; phylum Chordata; class Mammalia; order Rodentia; family Cricetidae; genus Onychomys; species Onychomys torridus. The sequence continues at coordinate 25,800,936 of NC_050457.1, read as the reverse complement.
AGTCGCTAACTCTCCCTTGAGTCTCAGACTCACACTTGTGCACATAATCTCTGGATGGCACCTACCCCACTTGGGTGTGTCTTCCCTTTCTCTTAACCCTAGTGCTTAAGCCCATACTAAAAAACAATTGTCAATGAAATTTCCAACTCTGCTTCATTATACTGATCAGCCATTGAATCACTTTTTGTATCAGAGCCACACATCCTCACTGGGCCTGAGCTTAGGTCTCTGAAAGTCTAGGAGACCTGCCGTGGCTGCTGAGGGTGGCAGAGTAAAGCCATGTCCCTGCCACCTAAAAAGGGTGAGTACATTCATTCTCAGAGTGAGTTGTTGCAAAACTTGAGGTTTGGGACATCAGCTTTCATCTACAGACATGGTAGATAGAACAATTTTTCATGGACTATTATGAGGAAAAGGCAAATAACATCCAGAAGGGACATGATGAGTGATATTGCTCTGTATGCTGTGAGTGTGTTGCTCTGATTGGTTGATAAACAAAACATTGATTGGCCAGTAGCTAGGCAGGAAGTATAGGTGGGATAATCAGACAAAGAGAATTCTGGGACAAGGAAGGCTGAGTGAGATGTCAGCCTGCTGTAATGGCACACAGGTAAAGCCACAGAACATGTGGCAACATATACATGAACAGAAATGGGCTGAGTTTAAGTGTAAGAGCTAGTCAGTGGTAGGCCTGAGCTAAAGGCCAAATAGTTTTAATTAATATAGGCCTCTGTGTGTTTACTTGGGTCTGAGTGGCTGCAGACAGGACAGGACACAGGAAAACTTTCAGTTACAGGGACCGATCAATTTCTTGGATTCTTCTGTTCTGTCCTTAAACAAGGTTTTCCCATGTGTCATCATGTCAGATGCATCATTGCAACAGCTCAAATTATATAGACATACATTACAATGAAGCAAAAGACAGTTTGTCAGTTGTCTAAGTCAGTTGTGTTGGTCCCGGCGGGTTCTAGCAAGGTCTTGTTTTCCAGGGTTTGAGCAGTTACATGATGTCTTGCCGTGATGTTACTCTCTTCTTGTAATACCCACTAGCCACTTGGCCATCAGGCTACAAGTGTGGTGTAACTTGCCTCCCCTAGAATCTGAAGATTCTCTGTCTTTGCAGGACAATGTCTACCAAACAGAGATCACAAGTGAAAGATTGCAGGAATGCTACAGCAACTCAGAGCTCTGCTGAATTTTAAAACCAGACAGTTTATTGAGAAAATAGAGTGCACACAGGGATCCTGACACTTATTAAAATAAGAAAATACCCTCCCTAGGTAAAAATAAGCAAAACTCCTGCCCAGAGATAGATCCCATTTCTTCCTGTCTGTCTAACAATTAGCACATGCCCTAAAGGGAAGTGTGCTTCTGAACATCAGGTGAGTGATCTGAAACTTGGAGTCAATTCTGACAGGAAGGCTGGAGCTTCCTCAGGTAAACATCCCTTCCTGCTGAGTGCTGTCCAGCAGAAGTTCAGTTTAGATAGTCAAATATAAAGTGCCTGTGAAGGAGTAAATCTTTGCGTCTTCTGTCATGATTTCTGCTGACCCCACCAGCGTTTTTTTTCTGTGTGCCTGTCCGTTAGGATATCATCAGAGTCTCTGGCAGATTCTGGTCCTTTGGAGATCAGAGCAAGTGTGTAGTGGCCTAGCTGGCTTCCAGTCACAGTGATAAACATCTTGACTAAAAGTAACTTTTTTGAAGAAAGGGTTTATTTTGTCTTTCAGCTTACAGTACATGACAAGGGAAAGTCGTGGCGGGAACTCAAAGCAGAAAGCAGAAGGCAGGAACTGAAACAAAGAACATAGAGGAGTGCTGCCTCATAAGCTTTCCTTCATGACTTGCTCAGCCTGCTCTCCTATACAGCCCAAGACCATCTATCTGCCCTTAGACTGGCTTACAGGCCAATCTGAAGGAGACAACAAAAGTCCCCTCTTCCCATACGATCCTAGTATGTGTCAAGATAAAAACTAACATAATATTGTAGGGTCTGTGATTTTTCTTTTACATTTTTTTCTTCCCCTGATGTCATCACACACAGGAATATAAAAGCATTATCTTGAAACTTCAAGGAAGCAGATGATGAAGGATGCAGGGAATATATATCCTAGTGAAAGTTTAACACTGTCCTAAAGAAACATGATATGCCAACCACAGAGAAAACATGATCAAGTACCCAGTAAGAAACCCAGGGCTCTGTCAGTAGAAGGTTTCTTTGCCAGTATTTTGAAGGGGGTGGAGAAAACTCTGACGATGTCAACTCCATAGCTTTAATAATTGTGGGAGGAAAAATCCCTGAGACATCCTTACATAAAGAAACATTTAAGCCTTACAAATGCACATACACTGTGCTAATGTGAAAGTATCTGATGTAGAACTGAGAAAGACCATGTGATTTTATAACACAGGTGCACATACACACAGCCATATGTCCTCACATAGTCACATTCTCCAAAATTTATTAAAAAAGGGATAGGCAACTAAAGATACTTTTAAAAAAATCTATAAAATGAATGAAAGTCGTAAGATAAAAGCAGTTATCATTGTTTTTATGAATAAATACACTCAGCCCTTGAGAGTATAGGTCTTCATGTCAGCATGCATGCTCTTTATTAATGAATAAACACATGTTAAAACAGAAACCTTAGGGCAGTGAATTAGGAGTTCCTGCATTAATGTAGCGTATTAGTTGTTTTGTTTTACTTTACTTCCTTGGAATTTAGGAAGGAAGGGGAAATAAGGAAAGAAAGAAAGAGGGATAAAGAAAGGAAGGAAGGAAAGGGGGAAGGAAAAGAAATTAAGGATGAATTATTTTGCTTTCACAAGAAAAATAGACTTAAAAAATCCTTTTTGTAGATGGGCTCCTTATAAAGCAAATAATTGGATCAAACACTGATATAAGTATTTGATAAATCAAGTAATATATCCATCCAAAGAAGTCCAGCACACATTTAACATCTGTGCTGTAGAAAAATAGAAGCTAACCATGAGATGGGCTCCAAAACAAACAAAAATTTATGATGTTTGAAAGCAAAATTTTAGGAGCTCAAACTCTCATAAATGGTTGCAGCCAAGTCTCTAAGTTGTAAGAATATTGATATGCGTATTAGCAACAAATGCTAAAAGGGCTGTCACATGTAATTACATTAGGCAAATTCTTCTTAGAACAGAACCCAAGAACTAGCAAGAGAGGCCCATGCAGTTACCATGCAACTAGAGTGCTTTACTTAGTGGGATTACACTGGGAAACCCAAGACCTGGTAGATCATGGGGACAAAGCAACCACAAGGTTAGAACATTCCGAGGGGGTTCTTTGAAGGCCTGAGTACAGTTAAGCCACTGGTGTTGTGTGTTACAGAGGGTGGCATTGGGTTCCTGGCAAGCTGGCCTGGAATAAAGGAAGTAATTACCTCATGACATTTGTCACACCATATGGCAGGTGGCGATTTCTCAGAATGCTACCTAATGTCGCCTCAGAACAGTAAGTCTCCTGGCAAGAGCCACCTGCAATGTGAAGCTTGAAAAGAGTTCAAATTCCCATAGATGTTTAGATTATCGGAAGAAAAAGACAGATCCCACGAGAACTGATGAAGAGCCAAATTGAGAAAGGACTGCTAAACATGCAATGCAAATGGACCAGTAATTAGAGGCCAGCAAACATCGAAAACACAAAGGCAATGGTCACTATTTACTGAGCTTAGAAGGAAGTGGCTCAGGGGATCTAAGCCAGATTGATACTTAATATTATTTCTGTCTGAATTATTATCCCATTACTATTTCCCCCAAAGATAAAGATAATAGCGATCTAGCATGTACTTATTATCTGCCCAGCAGTGTGCTTTAACTCTTATAGGTATCCTGCAAGTGTTATCCTGAGAACCTGTATATCTTACTCAACATGTTACTGCTAATAGACAGCATAGTTAAATAGAACTCAGGTCTGCCCCATTCTGAATCCATGAATTTTACATTCTGCTGCTTGTGCAGGAAGCTCAAGAAAGAGTTGGGTCATCAGCTCATAATTAGAATTATTATCCCAGTAGAATTGAAGAGAAATGGGAGGAACAAGTAGAGCAGTTGGGTGACGGAAGAGGAACAAGAGGAGGCTGAGCAATATCTGAGGCACAGAAGTCACAGTGACTCTGACAGATGGAACTTCAATAAGCTGATATGGCTGAGACTGGCCCTCTAACCTTGGGCATTAAGAATATAACTGCCATGAGAATGCTGCTTGGTATTTCTTTAGAATGTCCTACCCTTGAGACTAAGAATGTCAGAGGATAAATGTGAGGCTCGTGCCCTATAGTTGTGGTCCCAGGCATAATATTTTCTGAGACAGAATGTCTATATGGTTGTGACTTCTGAAGTCTAGGGTCTGAGTGAAGGATTCTTTAATTTTATGCACAGAATAAATGCGCAGAATGAACGCACAGAATGAATTGACCCAATCAGCCAGGACTTCTCATCTCTCCTACTATCCCCACAGACATTAGTTTATAATCAACTATGAGAATTATGAGCTGGGGTGATGAGGACTCATCTGGCATCTTTCTTGTACCTCATTTTTCTTACCCCTTGCTGGAAGAATTTCCAAACATCCTTCCCAGAAATACTCCAAAACATTGTACAGTCTCTTAAACTGAGGATCCCCTTTGTCTTGCTTGCCCTGTGCCAAAATAGACTTCAACAGAGTATCTATATGAGCCTGTCAAGCAAGTAGGACATTAGGCCATTGAGTACATGAATTTATCTGCTACCATGTTGTTAATGTAGTACACTGTAGGATAGATGCAAGAAGACTTTAAAGCTTTACCCATGGACTTTGGTTATAAACCCAGCTCAATTATCCTGACTAACCAGGCACACAAACTCCCTAAGAACAATGGCAAATCGGTCTCAAGCTGTTTTCTGCATAACAAAGCCACAGAAAGAATATAGATATTTTCCTATAAAGGGGGTTTGGTTCCTAGAGTGAATTTTAAACTTACATTTCTGAGTAGTACTTATAACATTAAAATATTGAACTGCAGCCAGAGCAGACAGACTGAATTCAGAAAATTGAGAAGACAGCCAAAGTCCTAAGCCAATAGACTGTTAAAGCTATATAGGTAGGTCATATAGGTCTAATGTATGTTTCGGAAAAGAACGTCTGGGGTGGGTGGATAGGTAGCTACCTAGATCTGAGAAATAAGTGTATTTGTCATGATTATATCTGAACACAAAGCTCTGAAATACATACAGATTTCTATACACAGATTTTAGATTGATAGGTTAGTATATGCACAGAACATAGTGTTTCCACATCCAGTTCTTATTCTCCCAAAACCAACTTTTGTCATAGGCTGTTTATCATCTTATAAGTAAGATTTGTCTCTAAGATCTTTCTTTGGGAGAATTCTAAGTTAGTTTCCATGATTCTGAGTTCCAACCAAGTGCTAGTGCAAGAGCCATAGAAAACTGTTACTTTGACTGTAGAAGAACCACAAAGGAAAAGGCAACATGTAAGTAACAACATTTCTGTATAAAATTCCAAGTATGAGGGAACCTCACCTATGTCAACAAGGAAATGTGTTGCAATTATTACCAACAAAATTAAGTATCTTCCATTAGTGAAGTCTGGTCTTAAAAAGCATATGGCGTTTTCTAATTACTATGCTTTCCCTCACTCTTGGAACCTACGAATTTTTCTCACAAGGTTTATTGAGTAATTTTGTCTAAAGCTGCCCAGTAATCACCCTCCTTTGTAAATCCAGGGTAGAGCATGTCAAGTTTTGTCCTAGCATTAAGCCAGCCTCGTCAATATCATGGAATAAGATGGTGGGTGGGACTAGGAAAGAAGCATGGCAACATTTTCCAGATACAGTAGAAATGACCCATTTTGGCCTCTTTTTTGGCTTGACTTTTACATGTTCTCAATGCCCCTAATGATATCTGTACCATGTAGCTTGTCACAAGCTTGGTGTCGATGCCCTAACCCCAAACCCCTGAACCCTCAGGAAGATTCCATTTCAGAGCTTTAAAATTGGATATCCTGGATGCTATTGAAATACCTCATTTATATATTTTTTTTAAGTATGGACTGTGACTAAAAATATGACAACAAAAGGGGGATGAAGGTTTTTACATTGTTTCAGATATTCAGAGACATCTAGGGTTCAGGTTCCAGTGAGATGGCAACAGTGTGTGCCATGGGTTGCCAAAAAGTTTCTGACTCAGCATAAAATGTTTGGTGTTTTAAAATTTAAAACCCACTTGTGGTAGTTTGAATAAAAATGGCCCCCATAGGCTCATAGATTTGAATGCTTGGTCACCAGGGAGTGGCACTATTAGAAGGTGTGGCCTTGTTGGTGTAGGTGGTCTGCCTTGTAGGAGGAAGTGTGTCACTGGAGGTAGGCCTTGAGATTTCAAAAGCTCAAGCCAGGCCCAGTGTTGGTCTCTTCCTGCTGCCTGAAGATCTAGATGTAGAACTCTCAGCTACTTCTCCAGTACCATGTCTGCCTGCCTGCTGCCTTGCTCTCTGCTATGATGATAATGGACTAAATCTCTGAATTGTAAGCCAGCTCCAATTAAATGTTTATTTGAGATTTTTGGAATAAGAATTTCTGAGGCCGGGCGGTAGTGGTGCACGCTTTTAATCCCAACACTTGGGAAGCAGAGGCAGGCAGATCTCTATGAGTTTAAGGCCAGCCTGAGCTACAGAGTGAGTTCCAGGAAAAGTATAAAGCTACACAGAGAAACCCTGTCTCGAAAAACAACAACAAAAAGAATTTCTGTGGTCATGGTGTCACTTCACAGCAAAAGAACACTGACTAAGACACCACTGTAAAGGATTAAGATATCCCTCTGGGGATATACCTGAATGTCAGTGTACCCAGGCTAGAGGTTACATGTTGTCCCTGCCTTACAGACTTGCTACTGAGCTGTAAGTGACATTTTAATCTAATGATATTTAACTTTTGGGCATTTGTTTATTGACACTATCTACAGATTCAGGTCTTGTGCCTGACAAGGAGACTTGGGTGGCCCCAGCTCTATGTATGATGCCTGATGGAGTATCAATATAATTAATATTTGAAAGAAGTAGGAATAGATCCTTTAGAAGGTAAAGGAGCCCAAATTTAGTAATAGGTGGTAAAGATATAATTTTCAGAACTCATTTCATGTTTCACTAATTCAGCTGGAAAAGGTATTTTCAGTATCTCACACCCTCAGCCAGGCACTACACATTGAAGAAAGAAAACAGATCATGTGGCAGTGACTGCATTCATGGAGTTCACAGCCTCACTATTCCATGTGTTTTAGATTTTATTTACACCATTTAAATATTACCTAATAAGACAATTACAATGTCTGTATTTTTATTTTAAAAAAAGGCATAGTTTCCAAAGAATTCATAAAATGTGGCAACTGGTTTGTTCTCTTTCTGGCTATCATTTTTGTACATACTACTCTCATTATGATTTTATTTTTCTTTGACATAATCTAATGGAATCTTGGAGAAAACAAGGGCGACACAATTAGAACCATGCTTGTGCCGTACCTGCCAAGTCAATAGAAAACAAAAGGCTGATTAGGAATTGTGAGAGTTTCAATGCATTTGCATCAAGTGTGGCAGACTCTGAATGTCTTCTACCTATCAGTAAGTTCATTTGGAGATGAGTCAGTATGTGTTTTGTCTAAGTATGAGATGTTGTCTGGACTAGGATCAAGGTCAGAGTAGAGATGGAAAGGGACAGCTTATAGCAGTCATGAATATTCTGAACATGACTTTTGGTGGATCCTAAGGCAGTTTCCAAAGCAGGAAAAGAGGAAGGAACACTGGATTTAGACCAATTTCCCTTAGCCTCAGGAATAGCATATGCTGATAGGAGTTTGGTAATCCTAATCATTTATTTTCCATAAAATGTTGGATAAGATTCTTCATAATCCAACTCTTACTTCTCCCTTACAAAGACAGAAAAATAACATCTATATTATAATATAATGATGATTACACCTAATATATTTTAAATATGTAGCATATTATATATACAGCATTAAATAAGAGCACTAATTATCACTTTAAGTTTTTCACAGAAATCATAATTTCAACTAACTTTGAGAGAATTTGGAGAACAAATTATGAAATGTATCTTGATTTGTACAAATCTTTCAACATTTTAAACTATTTTGTAATGGGAAAGTGTGTAATAGCTTGGGAGGATTATTTGGTGATATTTATTAAAATGTTTCAAAATATAATTTTTAAATATTAATATGCTCTCAAATTATGAAACCATCTCTCTACCAGAAATCCATATTCACCACACTAGGCTAGAACTCATGTAGGCAACATTTGTTTTTCCTTGTCCTTCATTCCACAGCCTCCAGACTAGTTCTTAGGTGCTCAGGTGCCTGCTCATCTGAGCCCCTACACCTGCCCCACCTCCATCCTCTTGAGATTCAGCCTCTAGGTGAAGAAGAGAGTCCATTGTCTCCCTAGTTATTCCCTATTGCCTCTTTTATCCTTTCCTCTAAGCTCATCTTAATTGCTTTATGAATCCCTGCTGGCTCTCTACCAAGGAACCACAGCCTTCATGCTTGGCTGACACACAGGGATCCCACAGACACATATTTGGCTAGTACCCAGAGTGGACAAAAGCAACCAAAAAATGGAACACCCACCCTAGAAAAGCAAGATAGACAACTATACCAAGAAACACTTCAAACGCTGTAACTCCAAATGTCTAACTCCAAATGTCTGGATCCTGGATCAAAATCATGAGCATAAACAATCAACACAATATGCCTCCTCCAGAAACCAACAACTCTATTATGTTGGACCTGAGAAAAGCGATTTATCCAAAACAAAAAATGAGTAATTCAAAACAGCAATTGTGAATATAATGAAGGACCTTAGAGAAAATATAAATAAATACCTTAATGAAGACTATGAAAACACAAACAGTTGAATAGAACAATGAAAGCAATTCAAGATATGAAAGAAGAATTTAACAAAAAAAAAAAATATCACCAAAGAAAACCCAAACTGAAATTAAAAATCCGGGATTTCAAACCAAAGCCTAAGAGATAAGCCTCACCAACAGATTAAAAGGCATGAAAGAGAGAATTTAAAGTCTTGGAGACAAGGTAGAAGAAAGAGGTATCTCAGGCACAGAAAATATGTTTAACAAAATCATAGAAGAAAATTTCCCTTATCTAAAAACAAATAAACAAACAAAAAAAGGTGTCTATCAAGGTACAAGAGGCATACAGAACAGCATATAGGACCAGAAAAGAAACTCCCTATGATATATAATAGTCAAAACACTTTATATAGAACAAAGAAAGGATAATAAAAGCTGTCATTGGAATGACCAAGTCATATATGAAGAGAGATCTATTAGAATTAACACCCGACCCCTTAAGGGAGAGTTGGAAATCCAGAAGAACCTAAACAGGTATTTCATAAACTCTGAGCAGTTTCAGGTTCCAGCCCAGACCTACTGAAAGTTTTCCTGTGTCCCATCCAGTCCATAGCCACTCAGACCCAAGTAAATACACAGAGGCTCATATTAATTAAAACTGTTCGGCCATTAGCTCAGACCTACCACTGACTAGCTCTTATACTTAAACTCAGCCCATTTCTGTTAATGTACATGTTGCCACATATTCCATGGCTTTACCTGTGTGCTAGTACATGCTGCTCCGTGGATGGTGGGCTGACATCTCCTGACTGAGCCTTCCTGTTCCAAGAATTCTCCTTGTCTATTTACCACACCTATATGTCCTGCCTGGCTACTGGCCAATCAGCTTTTTATTTATCAACTAATCAGAACAACACATATTCACAGCATGCAAAAAATCCCACAGCAATTCCCACCAATAACTACCAATCACAATTGACATAGAAAAGAAATTTCATGACTAAAAACAAATTTAAGCAAATTCTGTCTACCAAGCTCTCTCTACATAAGGCACTGGAAGGTATCCTTCAGTTTAAAGAGTAGTTTAACAGCTAAGAGGGCACAAGGAATTAATAAGCCCAGAGTAGTTCATCAAAAGAAGGGAGAAACCACACTACCACAACAAAACAACAAGATTTAATAAAAACTCACCATTAGTAACTCAGTCTTAATGACCTCAATCCCCTTCCTGAAAGACACAGACTAACAGATTGGATTAGATTATGTCTTAAATACTTTTCTGTTGCTATGATGAGACACCATGGCCAAAGCAACTTATAAAAGGAAGCATTTAATTTGGAACTTGCTTACAGTTTCAGATGGTTAGACCATGATCATCATGTCAGGGATTATGGCACCAAGCAGGCAGGTATGACACCAGAGAAGTAGATGTGAGCACCATGTGATCTGCAAATTTCCAGGAGTGGGGACAAATGGGCTTGACATGGACCTTTGAAACCTCAAAGCTCACTTTCAGTAACACACCTCCTCCAACAAGGACATACCTCCTCTAACAAGGCCACAACTTCTAATCCTTCCCAAATAGTTCCACTAACTGGGAACCAAGGCATTCAAAAATATGAGCAGATAGGGGCCATTTCCATCCTAATCACCACAGATTAGAAAACAGGATTCATCTTTCTGTGGCATCAAAGAAACACACTTCACCATCAAGGACAGATTTTACTTTAGGGTAAAAAGATAGAAAAGGGTATTCCAAGGAAACAGACCCAAAAAAGTGAGCTATTTTAATATCTGACAACAGAGACTTCAGACAAAACAAATCAAAAGAAATAGGGAAAGAAACTTAAGACTCACTAAAGAAAAACTTCATCAAGAGGACATTACAAATCCAAACATTTATTCACCAAACACAGAGGAAGCCAAGTTCATGAAAGAAAAACTACTATAGCTAAAATCACATATTGACCTCACACAGTGATAGCAGGTGACTTCAGTATGCCACTATCACTAAATGTCACCCAAATGAAAATAAGTATAGAAATACTGAGCTAAATAATGTCATAAATCAAATAGACTTAACAGAACATTTCACCTAAACACTAATGAATATGCTTTCTTCTCAGTAGGTCATGGAACTTTCTCCAAAATTCACCATGTACTAGGACACAAAGTAAGTTTCAACAGATATAGGAAATTTGAAAAATCAAACAAACAAACAAACAAACGAAACACCCTGAATCCCATCTGACCACCATGGATTTAAGCTTGGAAATCAACAACATAGAAACAGTAGAAACTGTACCAACTGATGTAAGAAGCCAAACAACTCAATAATGGGTGGAAAATGGATCAAGACACAAATCAAGAAGTAATTTTAAAACTTTTTAGAACTGAATGGTATGAAACCAGAACATACACAAAAGTACAGAACATGGGAAGGCAATTCTAAGAGGTAATTCATAGTGCAAAGTAGCTTGCTACACTTGAGAGAGAGATTTCATATTAATTATTATTCATATAGTTGGAAACTCTAGAAAAACAAGAAAAAATAATACCCAGAAGAAGAAAAGTGGGAAGAAATAATCAAACTAAAGGTCAAAATTAGTGGAATATAATCAAACAAACAAGAAACAATACAAATAACTAATAAAATTAATAGGTGTGATTAGAATCTAAATCAGTAAAAATGAAATATGAAAAGGAGACATTACAACAAACACTGAAGAAACAGGGAACTATAAAGGTATAATTTAAAATCTGTATTCCACTTAAACTGGAAAACATAAAATAAAGGACTATTTCTTGATATATATGATCTACCAAAGACTAATTAAGATGAAATAAAAAATTTTAATAAACCCATAACTTCTGTGAAATATAAGCAGTAATTAAAAATCTCCCAAACAAGCAAAAACAAAAACAAACAAACAAACAAAAAAAGCCGAGGGCCAGATGGGGTAAATACAGAATTCTACCAGACAGTCAAAGAAGAACTAATGCCAATATTTTTTAATTATTCCAAGAAATAGAAACAGAAGGAACATTTTCTATTTTTTAATAAAGCCACTAAGACTCTATGGCAAAACTACACAAAGACCAACAAAAAGGGGAGATAGTTTATAGACCAATATCCATTATGAACATAGATGCAAATATTTTGACTACAATATTTGCAAACCAAATACAAGAACACATCAAAAAAGATTATCTACCATCATCAAGTTGGCTTCATTGTAGGGATATGGAACACTTTAACATATATGAATCAATAAATGTAATCTACTACACAAACAGACTAAATGGCAAAGACCACATCATCATCTAATGAAATGAAGACCAGGCCTTTGACAAAATCCAAATTCCCTTCCTGATAAAAGCTCAGGGAGAGACAAGAGACAGGAGAGACCATACTTCAAAATAATAAAGGCAACTCACATAAAGCCCACAGACAACATCACGCTAAATGGAGAGAAACTCAAAGCATTTTCACTAAAATTAGGAACAAGACAAGGATGTCCACTTGTCCACTCTCTCCATATCTAGTCTATATAGTACTTGAAGTCTTAGCTAGAGCAATAAGACAACTGAAGGAAATCAAGAAGATATAAACAGGAAAGGAAAAGGTCAAAGTATACTTATTTGCAGATGATATGATTATATAAATAAAAGACCCTAAAGACTCATCAGAAAAATTCTATAGTTGATAATAATTTTCAGCAAACTGATAAATCAAAAAAATTAATGCACATAAAATCAGTAGATTTCCTATAACCATACTGAGAAAGAAATCAGGGAAACAATATTTTTCATGATGGCCTTAAAAAATGTGACTCTGCAAGGATGAGCCCAGCTAAGACTCCTAACAATATTGGATATATACCCTGAACTGGCCATCTCCTATGATCAGATTGGCGACTACTCAGTTGTCATTAGAGAGCTTTCATCCAATAACTGATAAAAACAGATGCAGACCCACAGCCAAACATGAGGCCAAGCTCAGGGAATCCTGCTGAAGAGAGGGAGGAAGGATTGTGGAAGCCAGAGGGGTAAAGGACATCACAAGAAAACCCTCATAAACAACTAACCTGGCTCAAAAAAACTCAAAGAATCTGAACCAAGAACCAGGAAGACTGCATGGGACCAACTTAAGCCCTCTACATGTATGTGACAGTTGTGTAGCTTGGTCTATTTGTGGAACTCCTAACTGTCAGGGACCAAGATGTCAGGGACCAAACATGAACCATGGAAAAGTACTAGCTAGGCCAGGGAACAAGTCATATGCTCACTGCCCTTTCCCAGAGCAGTAACACCTGTTTACTAAGAAGAGGCCCCCGAAGATAAGAAGACATTCCACAGTCAGGTGCCATGACAACTGAATGTAAAGAACATTCCATGGTCAGGTAGCCTAGCAACAGAACAAATGGGCCTTGACCTTAGCCAAGATCCTGCAGTTGCACGTTCTACATGTCTCCCACATCCTGCACCTCTTCTACATTCTGCACATCTCTTCCCCCTTCCCTCCTTCCTGCCCCTTCCCCATCCTGTGCTATATAAGCCTTGTTGAGGAAAGTAAAATTTGCAGCTTGATCAGAATCCTGTCTTGCTGTCATCCTTTGTGTCCCCCGCCCCTTTCAATCTCTCCCACAGGTGGGTTGGCCCCATTGAAACCCTGCTGGCCAGGGCACCTAACAATGGGAGCAGGGGATTTCCCTACTGCTTTGGTTGGCTCTTAGGAATCTATTCCTCATACTGGATTGCCTTGTCCAGCCTTGGTACAAAGGGAGATGCTTAGTGTTACCACAACTTGATATACCATGCTTTGTTGATACTCATAGGAAGCCTGCTCCTTTCTGAGCAAAAACAGAGGAAAAGTAGATTGGAGGAGAGGCAGAAGGGAGGTGAGGAGGAAGGAGAGAGTGGGGGGAGAGGAAGGAGGGGATACTGTGGTTGGGATGAAAATTAGATAAATAAATGAATAAATAAAATACCCAAAGGAAAATAATCTTGTAATAACTCTGACCAAGCAAGTGAAATATTGCATAATATAATAAGAACTTTAAGTCTTGAAAAAAATTGAAGAAGTCATTGGAAGACAGAAAGATCTCCCATTCTCATGGATCAATAGGATTAATATAGTCAAAATGGCCATCCTACCTAATGCAATCTATGGATTCAAAGCAATCCTCATGAAAACTCTAACACAGTTCTTCACAGAAATTGGAAAACAACTTCAGCTTCACATGGAAACACAAAAACCCAGAATGGTAAGACAATCCTAAATAATAAAAGAAGTGCTGGATTAATCAATATTCTAAGTTTCAAGTTATATTGCAGAGCTATAGTCATAAAAAACACCATGGAATTGGTAGAAAAACAAGCATATTATTCCTTCTCTGGGGTATAGCCCAGTAAGGCTCACTGACTCTTTCCATCCATGCCTCCTTCCCAACCCCTAGATGGGTTCCAATCCAGTGCCCTTGCCATGAACTCTACCTAACAGATAAAGACATTAAAAAGAACTCAAGCTGAGATGCAGAGATATATGAGAAACCCACTAACTCAAATAGAAAACTCAAGGGAAAGCCATTCAAGTATAATGAATTAAGCAGAAAATAGATATCAGGTCTCAAAGATAAAATAAAGGATCTAGACCAAATAAGCAAAGAATTAAAATATTTTTTTAAAAAATACATAGGAAATGTTGGACAAAATGTTGACAAAACCAAACCTTCTAATTATAGGCATACATAGATGAGGGAGAAGAATGTCAAGTCAATAGCATGTATCAGAGCTTTGGTAAGAGCATAGGAGAAAAGACACAGCCATATACATACAAGAAGCACACAGAATACCACACAGACAAGATCAGAAAAGAAAATACTATGGCATTGTATGCTCAAAACACTAAGTATATATAACAAATAAAGTGTATTGGAAGCTGCAAAAGAAAATTTTCATGTCACATATAAAGAAAAACCATCATAATAAAAGCTGATTTCTCGATGGAAACTTTGAAAGTCAGAAGAGCCTAGAGTAATGAATTCCAAGTCCTAAATAACTAAGATGGCTATCCTATACTAATAATGGACCAAGCAAAACTATTTGCCATAATTGAAAAAGAAAGAAAAACTTTCTACAACATAAACAGCCTGAAAATGTATACCCAACAAACCAAACCTAAAGAAAATATAGGAAACTGTATTTTTGGCTGAAGGGAGGAATTAGCATAGCACAGAGACTGTGCAAGAAATATAAAGACATATTTATTAAAACACAAAGTACCACTGAGAGCACAATACCACCAAAAATCAGTAACACAATATCCACAATTAACATATATTTCAATTTTACCTTTAAATATCAATGGCCTCAATTCCTCAATCAACAGATATGGGCTCACTGAATGGATCAAGAAACAAAATGTGTTTATCTGTTGCCTACAAGGAACACATCTTAATTTAAAGATATGTACTTTCTTAGCAAAAAGGATAGACAAAAGTACTACAATTAAGTCAGACCAAGAATCAAGCAGGTGGTGCCATCCTAATATCTAGCAAAACTGACTTCAAAACAAAACTAATCAGAAGAGGTAGAGAGGGACATTTTGTTCTAACCAAGGGCAAAATTCACCAAGTAGACATTACTATCCTAAACTTACATGCACCAAACTTGGGGATGCCTGATTTCATAAACATATATATATATATATATGCTACTGGGTTTAAAGACACAGATTAATATCAATCAATTAATTGTAAGAGATTTCAATACCTTCTATCTCTAATAGGTAGATCATCTGGACACAAACTAAACAGAATATCAGAATTAATTGACATCATACATGAAACAGACTTAACAGATATCCCAACCAAAACACCAAAGAATATACATTCTACCCAGCATCACATGGAAGATTTTCTAAAATAGATCATGTCCTGGG
Source organism: Onychomys torridus (assembly GCF_903995425.1). NCBI lineage: Eukaryota > Metazoa > Chordata > Mammalia > Rodentia > Cricetidae > Onychomys > Onychomys torridus. The sequence continues at coordinate 25,785,084 of NC_050457.1, read as the reverse complement.
ACACAAAACAAAATTTACAAATTCAAAAAGTTTGAAATCACTACTTGCATTCTATCTGACCACATTGCAATAAAGCTTAAAATTGATAGTAAACAACTTTCTACTAAATCCACGAACTCGTGAAAATTCAACAACTCATTACTGAGTGATGAATGTGTTAAAAACTAAATCAAAAAAGAAATAAAGATGGGTGGTGGTGGCACACGCCTTTAATCCCAACACTCAGGAGGCAGAGCCAGGAGGATCTTTGTGAGTTTAAGGCTAGCCTGGTCTACAGAGCGAGATCCAGGAAAGGCACAAAGCTACACAGAGAAATCCTGTCTTGAAAACCAAAAAAAAAAAAAAAAGAGAGAAAAAGAAAAGAAATAAAAACTTTCCTGGAATTAAATGAAAGTGAAAACACAACACAACAAAATGTTTGGGACACATTGAAAGCAGTCCTATGGGGGAAATTTATAGTTCTAAGTGACTACATTTGAAAATCAGACAGGACAAACCAAATCCAAACCCAGTTAATGCCAAGAAATAATAAAAACCAGAGTAGAAATCAATAAAGTGGAAGCCAACAAAACAATACAAAGAATTAGGGAAAATAAGAGTTGGTTCTTTGAGAAGATAAGCAAGATTGGCAGACCCTCATTCCAACTAACCAAATGAAAGAAAAAGAGTACCCAAATTAACACAATCAGAAATAAACAAGGAAGTGTTATAACAGACACCAAAGAAGGCATCAGAGTCAGTGACAGCTCCTGCTCCCACTGTTAGGACTCTCACAAGAGGACCAAGCTACACAACTGCAACATATACACAGAGGGCCTAGGCCAGTGCCATGCAGACTCCTTGGTTGTCTGTTCACTCTCTGTGAGCCCCCATGAGCCCAGGTGAGTTGGATCTGTGGATTTTCTTGTGGTGTCCTTGACCCCTCTGGCTCCTACAGTCCTTTCTCCCCTCTTCCACAGGGGACTAAGCTATGCCTAATGTTTGGCTGTGAGTATCTGCATCTGTTCCCATCAGTTACTGGGTGAAGACTCTCGGATGACAGTTGGGCTAGGTACCAATCTATGAGCATAGCAGAATATCATTAGGAATCACTTCATTGATTTTTTTCCCCCACTCTCACTCATGTTTGGCTCTATCATAGGTCTCTGAGGTATCCTTCCTCTGGATGCTGACCCTTAGGGGTGAGTTGTGGTGATTTTGTGTTCCCCACAATATTGTGCACCCTAATAAATTTATCTGGGGCCAGAGAACAGACAGCCACTAGAACAAAGCTAAAAATGGTGGCTAGAAAATGGGTCAGAGCAAGCCATAGCAGAAGTTGGGCAGTGGTGCTGCACGCCTTTATCCCAGCACTTGGGAGGCAGAGTTAGCCAGATCTCTGAGTTCAAGGCCACTTTAGAAACAGCTAGGCATGGTGACACAGCCTTTAATCCCAGAAATCCAGCCTTTAATCCAAGGGAGTGATAGCAGAAAGCAAAAAGATATATAAGGCATGAGGACCAGGAATTAATTTATTAAGCATTTGGTTGGTTAAGCGTTCAGGCTTTGGAGCAGCACAGTTCAGCTGAGAGCCATTGGGATGAGGACTCAGAAGCTTCCAGCCTGAGGAAACAGAATCACCTGAGGAACTAGCAAGGTGAGATAGCTGTGGCTTGTTCTGCTTCTCTGATCTTCCAGCATTCACCCCAATAACTGGCCTCGGGTTTGATTTTATTAATAAGAACTTTTAAGATTCCTGCTACAGTGAGCTCCTTTTCAGGTTATGGGTCTCTAGCTGGGCCCATCATTAGTTGGTCATTCCCACAATTTCTGTGCCATACTTGCCTCAGCATATCTTGTAGGTAGGATAAATTGAGGTTGAAGGGTTTGTGATTGACATGGTCATCTTAATAGATGAAGAAAAGGTTTTGACAAAATCTAACATGCCTGCATAAAAAGTCTTAGAAAATGTGGTGCTCGATGGAGCATATCTCAACTCAAGAAAAGCTAGAAACCCACAGCCAATGTCATCCTAGATGGAAAATCAAACAAACAAACAAACAAAAACAAAAAGCAACCTCCAATGGAGTGTCATTGAACATATCAATGATACTCCAAGTCAGGCCCCTTGTCCAGGAGTAACTGACCAACATGAAATAGATTCCCTGTTCTTTTGCATGCTTTATTTTTTTCTTATAGGCTGCTTAGTTGTTTGTTTGATTTGATTTTTTAAATTTTTTTTGAGAGAGAGGGGCAAAACATGACGTTGAGTGGATAGGGAAAAGAACATCTGAGAGTGGCTGGAGGAGGGAAAATAATATGATAAAAATATATTGTATGAAGAACGCTTGAATTAATTTTTTCTCAAATTACTTGTGGTAATGATTGCACACAATTCTAAGTCTCCTAAAATCATTACATTGTATATATACTAAAGTCTAAAGTCTTTGTATTGTGTATTTGAGGTGCACTGTAAATTACATGAATTAAATTTCAATAAAATTTTTATAAAAAACCCGCATATACTTCTACTCAAAATTGTGAATGTTTATTTCAGTCAGTCACTTATGTTCACATGAGTTGAATAGGATACAAATTTTTGTGACTTTTTAAAGTCCGTCAGTGGAGAATATAAATAATTTATAGTAAATTTTTATCATGAAATCTGTCACTTCTATTAAATAATAGAATGGATCTTTCTCTGTATAGAAATATATCCAACTCTGCCAAGAAAGAAGAGCAAGTCATTGAAGAAAATGTTTCATATTATCACATTCATGAACAGGTGATATGTTCACAGTCACGTATGTGTAAAAGCATTGAAAAGGTTTTGGGAATGTATATCAAATTATCAGATGAACTTTTGTCTTGGATGCAGAAGTCATTTGGAGAATAAGTAGGACTAGGAAAGATGAATAGAGAGCTTTTATATTTCACTCTGTAAACATCTAGATTATGTATTTTTAGAAAGAAAATGTTTGTCACCATACAAAAGAAAAACAAAGAAACTAAGTATGAATATGTAACACACTGTTAACTATTGCCATTGCCTACTGAGCCCAATACACCACAGCATTAGTGTAGGACATGTTATTCGAATCTTAGATGGTCTTTTAATAATAATAATAATAAAACAGTACCAGATGTTGAGGTTGAAAGATCAGAGAAGCAGAGCAAGCTACAGCCACCACCTATTACCTCACCAATGAATTACCTCAATGAATCGTCTGACTGAAATCCTCTAAGTCCTCACCCAAAAGAGTCTCAACTGAACTGCCTTAGTTCCTGTTTACCCATGCCTTATATACCTTTCTCTGCCCTGCCATCACTTCCTGGAATTAAAAGCATGTTGCCACCAAGTACAGGGACTAAGGGTGTTTGCCACCACTGTCTGGCCTCTATGTCTAATCTAGTGGCTGGCTCTGACCTCTGATTCTCAAGCAAATTTTATTGGGTTACACAATGTATCACCACAAGGACACACATATCAGAGCCAAATTTTATTTTAGGTGACATTTTTCCTAAGAGAAGAGAGGTGGTTGGTGTTGGTAGATGATGCCTAGTACAAGCTTAGGCCTTTTTATTTGCCATTCCAATTTCTTCTGCTTAGAATACTTCCCTACAAATATCCACATTTGATTCTTCTTTCTCAATAAATTTCTTTCTAGACATTCCTTACCTGCCTACCCTGTGGCATTTAACTATCCTTCATCAATACCCCTCATGCAACATGTCTGCTTACTCTTTTGGCCTAACACTTTACCATGGGACACCCTACAACATGCTCTTACTAGCTTATCTGATACCATTCGTTCCCCACTAAGAAACTCAATGAAGCCAAGTTCATCTGCCAAATGCTTCACAGCTGTAACTCTGAGCCAATAATAACACCTTGCACACAGTATGCCCTTTGTGTGTGTGTGTGTGTGTGTGTGTGTGTGTGTGTGTGTGTGTGTGAGTCTGTCTGTCTCTGTCTGTCTGTCTGTCTGTCTCAGGGGAGAGCTCATGAAAGAATGGCATAGTAATGATACTTAGAGATTTTTTAGAACAGATGAGATGTAAAATATTTATCTCTGGATTTTCATTATTCAGTCTTTTCCACTAGATGGTCAAGTGAGTAAAAACCAAACAAGCACAAGATATCCACATTTTTTTCAGTTGTCTAGAACCATTAACCCTAATTCCCCTGCCACTCAACAGACAGATCTACGGAGACAAGAAGCATGGCTGTGGAAATACCATTCTTCTTTACCCACTGTTAGTCCAGCCAGACCAAGAGTCACCACAAATAAATCAGGATTTAGTTAAAAGCAGGATAGTTCAGGGATTTGGAAGTCTAATTTTGGCTCATTAGAGTGTTGTCTCGAATCTGAGTTTGGACTTGAGGTTAACATAGTTTTACCTCTGTATGAAGCTGGATTTCCTCGTCCATTAACATTTCCTTCTTGGGAAGAGGCACCCTGTGTAAATACATATATCTATTTCCCTCATCATTTCTGGTTACGTCTCAACATAAAAATGCTATCTTCGACATATAAGTCTAACAACCCAATATAAGACATATTAGTGGGTGGCTTCCGATCCATGTGAGCAAATTAAGGTTGAAGACAGAAATTGTTAAAAATATTTTTGGAATCATACATTTTATTTTTATTTTACTTAGTTTTATGGTATAAAAAACATATTTAGAATTGGTTGCCTGGGACCAGTTTAGATGACCCAATTTGATTAACAATGCATAAAGAATCACAATCTGGAGCCAGATGAACTTTTGCCTTCTGTTCCCCAACAGGTATGAACAGGGTGCTGCTGGCTTTGGCTACATTAGTGTCACATAGTGTCTTCACTGCCTATTTGACTTGGCGTTGTCTGTGAGATTTAATGTCCCCAGTGATCAGTGCACCATTTTCTATCTTCTGACAGACTCTGGCTCATGGGGAAAATGAGATGGCGTAAGCGTTCAAATTTGTTCCCCTGATGGGTGACGTTTTTCCAAGGATGAGAGCAGCCTCCAGAACTTCAGTGTCTGAGGTCGACAGAGGTAGGTGACAAGAAGGGCCTCACTTGTGTTGTCCACCTTACACAACTGCCTTCTTCATATTCAGACCCCTCAGTGAATCTCTGGGGCAGGCAGGGACTTCTTTCTTCAATTTTGGGACCATCTTGGTGCAAAGCTACACTTAAACACTTTCCTCTGCACACGTGAGAACTGTCTGAACGCATCTTGTAGAACCAGTTTGAGAATGCCCAACAGAGAAGCAAAGAGAAGGTTAAAAAGGATTGACAGCAAAAGAACTGAAGGGAGTGTGCCTAGAAGTGAGCTGTGGACACTCTGTTGATGAAAGGCTGGAAAAACTTCCCCCAAAGAGTCAGAGGGACTTCCTAATAACAGACCATAGGAACACAGAGTTCTGAAACGTGTGGTGTCATTGTGATTGTTCACATTTTGATTTAGGTATTCTAAAATGGATGGAGTTGCATCTTGTCATGATGCAACAGTCTCTGAAGATGCTGTTTTATTAGAAAACCATTCCCAATTTAGAGCCCTAAGCACTTCAAATCTCATTCTAAGTATGTCTTCTTTGAAGCCTCTCCATCAGTAAAGAGGCTTGAGTAACACACACACACACACACACACACACACACACACACGCACGCACACACACGCACACACATGCACACACACATACAACGTGGCCCTTCTTGGGCAAGTGGAAGCTTCTCACAGCTCAGGCAGCCCCATAAAAGATTGGGACTGGCTGTACACAGTGTGCTTCAAGTCACCGTGCAAAACATTGTGTTCCATAAACACTGGGAAGAGCTGCCACTCTGCCAATCAGATCTTGGGTGAGCTGAACACTCCTCACCCATCATGACAGAATCCATGCTGCCTGCAGATCCAGCTAAGAAAATGACAGTTATGTTTCTAAACCCTTGGGTGATGAGCAAGAACTCTGTGATTCACCATGCAATGATTTTCAACCAACACAACTGGAAACAAGATTGGCTAGGGTCTCCCTGGTAGATATGTCACTCTGAGCTGTATGATTGCTCAGGCGTCTTGAATTATGTCATGGTGGGATGACAGTGGGTGACTCAAATAAGTATAATCAGAAAAGGAGCCATTTTGATCAACTGTTTCCTAAAATCAAACAACCAGATCAAGTATGGAGAGAGTAACTGCTCCATGAGCTGGCTTGTCATTTGGGGTTTTTTTTTTTTTCAAGATTTCAAAACAACTAAGAAGATGTTAGTGCTTTACTTTCATCTCTGTTTTGTCCCCTTACCTTTGTCACTAGATTCCTCTGTGTCAGCAGAATGGTAGCTCTGTACTGTCTGTGACCCTTAATTCCACAAACACACTTAACGCACATTACAGAAAAGTAATTACTTAAATAAAGCAATGCTGCAATATCAATAAAGATGAAACAGTGAGATGGACACCACCTATGGCCATATAAAGGTTATTTATGAGTTCTATTACTGTGTGGTTTGTGCTGTATGCCTTGTCCAAGGCCTCCGGGATAATTAAAATTCAATGACTACACAAGTGTCTCATGAAATGTGTTAATGAGATTGTTTTCTGATATGCAAAAATGTCCTGACATGGTTTTTAAATGCATGCTGCACACACCCAGGCAATTACCCAAAACACAGCTATGTCTCTTTGTCTATCACTAGCAGCTGAGTAGACAGCATTAGACTGAACCGCATAATTGCTCCTTAATTTTCGTGTCTGATACTATAGTGATGTCGTGAGGCATGCCAGTTGCAGGAGTGAATGTTTGTTTACTATGTGATTTTCTCTCTTCAGCCTCTTTGTGCATGAAGCACACTCCTTTGGTTTCCTAAGCAAAGTGAGCATGTAGAGGCACACACAGCCCTGTGCCTGTTTCCTCATCCAGGGGGTGTTTGGCAGGGTGGGGGTAGGGTGAGGGGGTGAGAGTTTGTGCTGGCGTACTTCCAAAGCATGAATAAATTGGGCTGCACTTCTATGAGGGTGAAACTGAAAACAGTGTTAAAATATTGTGAAGAATGTCACCGAGTCTGACCAAGCTTTGCATTAGTCTCTTAGGGTCACTGTAACAACAGCACCCCAACTTTTTATGTAGCTTGAACAACATAATGAATTGTTCCAGAATCCAAGATCAAAGGTTCTATGCTGTGAGCTCCTTCTGAAGGTTCTGGGGAGGATCTGGTCTGTGTCTCTCACCTACCATCCTCTGTGTGGACAAATCTTCCTTTCAAGATTATACTGGATTTGAAGCCCATCCTATCTTAGTATGGTCTAGTCCATGCACGTTATAGTCACTTAAAGTTGTGTCCAACCTCACCTTCCAACACGATGGTCACTAACTCACTATCCAAACCATCCTCCTGTCATAATATTTTTCAATTCAAGAAGAAAATTTATAAGCACTGAGCTAAAATCCCCAAGGCATGACATATCAAATTCTAAAGAAATCTAAGCTGACATAGAACTCTATTTCAAAATTACTATTTATCAAGATTTGATAAAACTTTTTAAATTATGGTGTCCACTTAACCTTGAGTTTGTTGGCCATGTTTTCTATAAACTTTCTTTAACTTTTTAAACTTTAAACATACATCTTCTTAGTCAACATCTTTAGGTTTAACATAATTATTGAAACTACAGCAATTCTAACTCTTCCAGCTTGAGGATCAGCACACAGCCCCTGTGAGAATGAAGAATGGAAACTTCAATTTACTGTCCTGCTTCCTTCTGTTCTTGGAATATCATGGTGCACACAGACCAGGCCCTCTCCAGCGATTTGTTTTCTATATGACACTTTGCATCTTTACAAAGACTTCTCTAGCTCTCCCTTCAAGTCATCACATTCTTCTCCTTTACCACAAACAAACATCATATATAGTCACTTAACAAATCCATCAGTTTAGTCTCTAAAGGGCATTGTCCAGCAAGACTTGAGTGTCTTGCTAACTTTTATGACAAGTAAAAAAAAAAAAAGAAAAAAGAAAAAAAAAGATAAATTTTAGTCTAATGTCAAAGATGTTCAACAAGGAGGAATTGGGAAAGCCAGGCTAATTATTTGGTGAGGACTACCTCATGGTGATGAGGAATAAATGGAAAGCTGCTGAAATGTTAGCAATGGGATGCTAAGTCATACCTGAAAAAGTTTTAACCCTGAAACAACAAAGCCCTGAAATCCAGGCAACACATCCAAAACCCACAAGAGAATGGGCTATTAAAAACTAGAGTGTACTCTCTAATTTAACCTTGGCCATAGAATTTGAAGTTAAAAGACTACATTTCCCAAGCTCCTTTGCAGCTTACTATAGTCATGTGATCAAGTTTCCATAACTAAGCATGAAAGAAACTGTTGAATAAGATGAAACCAAACCTTAAAAATGGAGACACGCCCTTTGTTACATTGTTTCTGGAAGGAAAGATACCACACTAGTAGAAACCAGAACAGTTCCTTTAGACCAAGAATGAAGGATGATGGTTAAGATGGCAAAATCTTAGGTGTCTGTGTCCCAGACATCATGTTGAAACTGCTCCAGGAAAGAGGCACCTGTTCTAGCCTGTCAAGCCACTATTTCTATGGATCTTAGTTCCAAAAGCCAAGCTTGCATATGAAGTCATACATTCTCTAGATAGGTATACTTTTATGTTATGAGAAAGAAATACATGAAGGTAGATCTCAAATAGAAAACAGGTAAGGAAAGGACAGTGGCCTGTGTTTTTAGGGACAGAGTCCCATTAACTCGATTCCTTTATTATTTATTTTTTTCCATTTCACACTGAGGCTCTTTCCAGTCATCTATAGAGACCAGTGAGAACATCTCTTTAATGGCCATATAATTTGCCCTTTCAGTGATAAGAAAAATGAAAAACTGCTTTTAATTTTACCTTCCTTCCACTCAATCTTAGTGTGTGTGGTTTTTGACTATTTTATTTTATTTTTTTAAATCTGTGTGGGAATTTTGCCTGCATGTATCTGTGCACTGTGTGCATATGGTGCCCAAGGAGACCAGAAAAAAGGATTGGATTCCTCTTGGAACTTGTTGTGACTTATCATGTGGGTATTAGGAATCAAATTCAGATCTTCTGGAAGAGCCTTAAGTATTCTGAAACTGTGAGCCATCTTTCCAATCCCTATTATTGTGCTTTATCTGACTGTGGTACAATGGCAAATTTTATTTCTTCCAAGGTACTGGATATTATAATGTTCTTTTAATTAGTTCTTTTAATTGGTTTTTATGATGTTTTGTTTTTCTTCCTTTTTTTCTTTTTCTTTGACATACATGTTCAATAGTGATCAGAAATATCACCATTGGTTTATTATTCTACTGGTTTTTTATTTCCTCCAGAGAATCCCTTTTGCAACATGTTACCATTTTCTGTGTCTTTCTGAGTGTGAAGAGGGATTTCTTAATCTCTGGCTTGCAAAGTCTGTGATCTGTCATTGACTCCCATTTTCCATTTTCACATTAATCAAAAGATAGTGATACTCTTTTTTTTAATTTGCTAATGGTCCTAGATAGTTTCTGCCAGTTGGCTGCTGATTGAGCCGGTGGAGAATACCATCTTGTTAAAATCTGACTAGTATCCTCAGAAGGCAAAAGAGCCAAAAGGTGAGTCCCAGTGAGAAGAATGAGAACAGCCATGGATGATGTTTGTGCTCAATCCAACCCAACCTCTGCCAGCTAATGGGCATTTTGCTCTTCTCTGAGGCTTAGAAGAAAGAAAAATACTTGCCAAATGTATCAGGGTTCAGGCAACAGATTCATTAAATGTGTGAAGTCTTCCAGAGCATTCTTTCAAACTGACCCCTCCCTCCAAACTGTTTTCAGGCCAAGAGCTATGTTCATTTTGCAAACACATTAAAAACTGTGTCTCACAAGTTTGAAAAAATCATCAGACTCAAATGTTGTTGCCTCTCATTCGGCCGTGATGGTGTTTTAAACAAAAGTATGTGTCTCTAAAGCTTTGATTGGGATAGCTCTCAACACTGATTACTCTATTATTGTAGGGATACCACCAGTAATATGCATGTGGTTTCTTTACTAGGAAAAAACAAACAAACAAACCTCTAGAGAACAAGAATGTCAAGTTCTGAGATGAGGGATCTGAGATGGGAGGAGACTACTTGGGCCCACACTGTATAAACCATCATCATTTCATTCTAGACCAGCTCAAGCTGTGAAAAATCAAGCCTGTCCTCTCTTTGAGACACGTTTCATTATTTGCTGAATGATATCCTCCTTTCTTTTCCCAATTTTTCATTTTTTTTTTTTTTTTGCTTTTTTTCCCATAAAGCACGCAGTAGCACACTGGAACTCAGCATGGAATTCCATCAACATTATTATTTTCTTTTTCAGTATTGATGATTTTTATGTAAGAGCTCACCTCCTCATGATGGACTGGAGCTGTCAGTGTCCTTTGAACATTTCTGTTTCCACTGCAGAAATGAAGACAAATGCTGTGGTGAAAATATTTTTCCTTCTGGGGCTGGCAAAAATTTACCCAGGCAGCTATGAGCTGAAACCCTATTTTGAAGAGGAAAACAACATTCAAAGGCTCAAGGATTCTTGAAATTTAATTCTCTCTTAGTCCAAGTAAACATTTCATAATAAGCAAAAGACTTGCTTGGTGTTGAGTTCATCAGTTCATGGACATTGTCACTTCCATCCTGAGGAGGGATGGGGGTACCTATGTATTTGCAGCTGGACACTGTTTCCTTCACTGTTCCCAGGACATTGTATGTCCAGTAAGAATGAAAGGGCATATCATTGTGGATTTCTGGGGACCTCTTGAGCACTCTGCCTATTCCTGTTCTCATGTGGTCTTCATTTATCATGGTCTGTTATTCCTCATTCTCCCTTTCTGTTCTTGATCCAGCTGGGATCTCCTGCTCCCCTAAGCTTTCTTTCCCTCAAATCTTGCCCTTCATTACTCCCACTGTCATCGAGGTTGTTCATGTAGATCTCATCCATTTCTCTGTCATTGGGTGATCCTTGGGTCTTTCCTAGGGTCCCGTTTTCTAGGTAGTCTCCCTGGAGTTGTGTAGCAGTCTAGTCATCTTTGTTTTACATCTAGTATCCTCCTATGAGTGAGTACATACCGTGTTTGTCCTTCTGAGTCTGGGTTACCTCACTCAAGATGATTTTTTCTAGATCCATCCACCCAATTTGTGGGACCAGGATCTATCCTTTGCATGAGCTGGCTGTTTGAAACCTTGGGCTTACACAGGGACACTTTGCTCAGTATGGAAGGAGGTGACAGGACCTGCCTGTACTGAATCCACCAGGTTTAAATGAATCCCCAGTGGTGCCTTGATCCTGGAGGACATGGAAATGGAGGGGAGGGGCTGGGGGGAGGAGGTGGAGGTGGGGGCGGGAGGGGGGAGGACAGGGGAACCCATGGCTGATGTATAAATTTAAAACACATAATAATAAAGAAAAAAAACTAAAAAAATAATGAAAAAAAAAAAGAATGACAGGGCCTCTCTGTGAGTTAGGAAGGAGGACACACTTGCATTAAAGCCAATAATGGAGAGAATATTGGAGGCTCTGAAATAGTCTGGTGACTTTAAAACAATCAATCACGAAATCCGTGAGAGTTTACTACGTGCCTTGAGCCATGCTCCTCTCTGCAGAGGAAAGCACACAATCCTTTGGCTATCAGGGAAGAAAGCAGGGGCGGAGGGAGACAACACTTTATAAATAGGCCATCAAAAAGTCAAAGACCTGAACTGCTGGAGTGCATTGTCCTCACTTTTCTTGAATTAGACCTGGACTGGTGCCATTGATCTGCTTTGAGGGATTTTCTAAGCATCAACTTGAATGTAATCCACTCAAGTACATAGTAGTATTGCAAAATTGTTAAATAAAAAAAAAAAGCTACTCTTAATAAAGCAATAGTTTAAACATCAAAAAGGTAATCAACAATGAAACATGGGATATGGGAAGATAGATGAAATACCAAAGGATGAAAAAAAAGGGAAATCTCAAGGAACTCTGCTTGGATGAGTTAAGATTTACTCTGTGCCCTGGGAAGAATAGGTAAGTTGTTAATACAAATAATATTAAGTAGAGAAGTCAAGTCCATATCATTGATCACCAGAGACAAGTAGAACAAAAACACAAGAAGACACCATCAAAGCCCAGTGAGACTGGGCACCAGAAGAACCTCACAAATCCCTAACATTGGCAGAATGAGGAAGAAAAGGGAATGTTTTTATACACAGTTGGAAGGAATGTAAATTATAAAGCTGCTGCAAAAAACAGTAGGGATTCCTCAAAAACCAAAAATAGATCTACTCTGTAGCAGGCTTTTGGGCCACCAACCAGCTCCCAAATCATGACACAGAAACTTCTGATTAGTTTTGAATGCTCTGCCTAGTTTAGGCTCATTTCTGGCTAGCTCGTTTAACTTAAATTAACTGGTTTTTCTTTATCTACCTTTTTCCTTGGAGCTTTTTACTTTCCTTTCATTATTTATCTCACTTTCACTATTTCTCGTGTTTGGCTGGCTGGCAGTTGCCTGGCTTCTTGCCCAGGGCATGATCACCTTTGTTCTCTTCTCCTAGATTTCACTTTCTATGTATTCTCTCTACCTACCAGCCCTGCCTATTCTTTCTCTGCATAGCTATTGGCCATTCAGCTCTTTATTAGACCAATCAGGTGTCTTAGGCAGGCAAGGTGAAACACCTGCAACACATTGTTACATAAATAATCAAATGCAGCATAAAGAAAAGTAACACACCTTTGCACAGTTAAAATTATATTCCATAACGCAACACTATGAACCAGCCATCTAGCTTTTGGGTGCATATTCAAAGAAAATGGATTAACAGTATGACAGCTGAAAAATGGCTCTCTGCTTGCAGCATACTGAATAATAGTAACTGGGAGTGGTAGGGGATGAACATGTACTAGTTACTTTTCTCACTAATGTGGTAAAACACTACAAGGAAACAACTTAGGAAGGAAGGCAGGAAGGCAGGAAGGCAGGAAGGCAGGAAGGCAGGAAGGCAGGAAGGCAGGAAGGAAGGAAGGAAGGAAGGAAGGACTTATCTTGGCTCAGAGTTTGAGGGGACACAGTACATCATGGTGATGAAGACATGGTGGTAGTGGGCAGCTCCGTGGCAATGGGAGTATGGAGCAGCTGCTTATTCTATAATATCCAATTATGGAGTAGAGATCTTGGTCCAGAATGTCTTCTCAGCTCAATTTCCTGAAGGAATCAATCTCCTACACAACATGATTAGCTAGGGGCCAACTGTTAAAACTCACAGGCCCACAGGGGGATATGTAATTCAAAGCTTAAGAGTGGGACTTTTTGTTTTCATGAACTCTGTAAAAACCTAGAAATGTCTGTGGGATAAGAATAATTTATCTTGAGCAGGGTATGGTGGATTATGCCTTTAATCCCAGCACTTGGGAAGAAGAGGCAGCAGATCTCTGAGTTTCAGTCAGCCCTGTCTACAGAATGAGTCAAGGACAGCCAGGGTTACACACACACACAAAAAAAAAAAAACCCTGTCATTAAGAACAAAACACACAAACAAACATACAAAATAATCATTGCTCTTTATATTTCCTTAACATTCATAATTACTAGAGTGATCTGAGCCATGATTTAAAATGGCAGATCTAAAGCCCCAATGTTGCATAACCTAGTTTGGCAGTTTTGCTTCCTATCTGAGAATCTGTATTTTAAACCTGAAGTTTTGGAAATACCATCTCAAGTGTGTTGGAAATGCTGCAAACTCCTCATCCTCCAGAATCCACCCTACATCTCCCGTTCCTCTGTGTTCCTTCTCTCAGCAAGCATACAGCCTCTGCCTTCTTCCTAACATTGCTCTAGGCTGTCACTGCTATTCCCCCTGAGTTCCCACATGAGAAAGAATAAAGCTAATCTATTAGCCCAATGCAATTAATAATCTGATGGTAGTATGTCTGTGACTTTGACCTGTTCGCGGGAGGCATGGTTTGACATCCCATAGTTATGCATGTGTAGGTGATTGATCTGCTTGTCCTGATCAGTTGACCCTCTGGCATCTAAAGATATGAGGCCTCTGAATGTTACAACTGACAGAGTTTAAGATGTGGCTTCTTTAGAGCTATAGAAGTTTCACAATGTGCTGATCTTTAGGCAACAGGGTAGTTTTGAAAGACCTGGATGCTTCAGGTAACTTGTATGGATCCATACAGTTTGCAATGGGAGCCTATTAGCTCTCTAGATAGTCTTCAAGCATAAGTTGGCAAGTTGCTGGTACTGTACTGAGTTTAGCCTAATAAGTTTTCTATAATGAGAGTGTTCATGTAGGTGGTACTCCTTTTCTGGCTAATCTTACACATTGGTTACAGCTCAGCTTTGAGGTCAGACCGTCAGGTAGACTAATATTCCAGTCCTATTCAACCACTTTGCATCTGTCTGTATGCCCTGGGGCACACTTCTTACCATTTTTCTGTCCTTGTCTTGTTCCTGCAAAGTGGGAATTGAGGTATCATCTAATGTGATTTCTTGGTTTGGAATGAATATAGAGCACCTAGAATTGTCCCCTTTTGACCCATGGAAAGTCTTTCACTGCTCCTGGGGGGAAAAAAACCCCAACTTTATCTGAAAGTAAATTATGTTGTTATGTGTGTCTGGACATGAGTTCTTTTTCAGGCTGTTGTTGTTGCCTATCTGAGAGTTTGGACTAAACTATGGAATCGTTCCTTTTCTCCCCGTGTAAACATGACCATAATGTCTCCTTTCACCTACATACTATTTGAAGGTGTTCTATGGAGGTTTATCTTGACTTTGGGAATTTTGTTCTAAGGTCTATTAGTATGCAAAAGATTTTTATCTAGCAAAAAATTAGAAAGCATAATGTAAGTTTTCAGCATATATCAAAAAACAAACATATTGGTAGCTGTGAATTGTCTTCCTTAGAAAATCATTTGACACAAAGACTGAATCCAGTTCCTCTAATAAAGGCACTTGATAACCTTTTTGATAGTATTTTACAGGTTGTAATGTTCCATTCATTGGTGTGATTATTGGCTGAAAAGCCAGGCTTTCTTTCCCAATTCCACTGTAACTGTAACAATAATGGGTAGTGAGGAAGTCCACATGGATCTTGACTTTGTTGACAGCATCGAAAACTGAGCCAGGTGTCCCAAAGAGTGCTTGATGAATTCCTAAGTTCCAGAGACACAGCCAGTACCCTGATGCCCTGGGATGCCCTTGGTGTTTCAGTGTGTCCCTCTTCTGGTATCTGTGGTTTTTGATCTTCAATGTCATCATTTGGACACTCAGTAAATTGGAAGTGCCTAGGGTTGTCAAACTCTCAACCCACCACCAGCATGCGCCTGACTTCTCTAAGAACGTGAATGCTCAGGCCACAGACCCAGCGGAGAAGTGTGAGGTATATGTAGCCTATGTCCAAATTCCTCTGCACTGTAGATGCTACAGGATAAAGTGGAAGTCATCCTCCTTGGGACCCTGGCCGGAACCATGCATTGGCTTCTCCTGCCCTCCTCTGCTACCTAAATTTCTTGCATGTCATCAACAAATCTCTCATACACAAAATTTCACATGGGGGCCAACTTCTGATGATCCAAGCCTAAGAGTTTAAGTGAATTGTTTTCAGGAACAAACTATTGCTGATGTGTAGGAAGTCTTTATTCAAGTACTTCCTGTAAAATTTGTAAAGAATAAGAATACAGAGGTGAAAATCACAGTTTAGCTATCTTGCCACATACCAGATGTCACCAAGAGATGCATCAATGTCGCATGCATGTGAGTGAGCATGCTCACACTCTATAGGCAACAAATACCATGTGCAACAAGACACAAGCAAATGGAGATGAAAGGAACTGCCTGCCCATCTGCCTTTCCTCCCTCCCTCCCTCCCTCCCTCCCTCCCTCCCTCCCTCCTCCTCCTCTTCCTCCTTCTCTCTCTCTCTCTCTCTCTCTCTCTCTCTGGCAGAAAAGTGAGTCTCAAGCAACATCATCTTCAGTTGCTAACACGGTTCACACTTGAGAGCACAGACACATTGAAATGGATATTTAAAACGCATTGGCCTTCAGCCAAGTCATGAAAAGAAATGCATATTTTTCCTAGGTGTGGCTAAGTCATTCTTTAAAAGCTTTTGAAAGCCTGAGCTGTATAATCAGGAGAGGAAATGGTCAAAGAAACTTCAGCTCTATTACAGTGAAAGCTGCAACGAGGTCAGGGCTATTTGCAAACTCTCAGGAAAGGCCTGGGTGTGCAGGAGTATGATTGTGAATGTGAAAATGCACAGGAGATTGTGTCTGTGCTAAAGCAGTCTATTCTGACAACAAAAGAAAACAGAATTTGTTTGATATGAAGATATTTAAAGTAAAATTACAGAAGATTTCAGAGGGATTTTTATGTGAACTAAATCAGAGGGTTGCTATGGCCAAATGTATAAAATAAGATCCCTATGCCTATGTTCATATATGGACAAGAGCTAAGAAGCCTTTACTGAAGTTAGAGTTCCTTCAGGCTGCTTGAGGGTATTTTCATAACTCAAAACTAATGGATGTTCTTTTCAGTCCTGGAGGCATGTGTGCGTCTGTGTTTGTGTGTATGTCTGTGTGTATGCCAGTGTGCCTGTGTGTATGTGAACACATGTATGCTAAGTTTTGGATGTTTTGCATTACTATGTCTTTAAGATCACTGTGCTATTCTGGTGAATCTAATTCTCTCTCTCTCTCTCTCTCTCTCTCTCTCTCTCTCTCTCCACACACACACACACACACACACACACACACACACACACACACACATTCATCTGCACTTAATTTTTAAACATACATAGAACAGTTGCAACAACTGTTTTTAAACCCTGTCTTTAAATTATGACATCTATATGGGTTAAGGGTAAGCTTTGATGGACTGCTCTTCTTATCATGGGTCATAGTGTTATTATAGACTGTAATCAGAGGTGAACAACCCTCCACCTTCAAAAAAAAAAAAAAAAAAAAACCCGGGAGACAGGAATAGTAAAAAGTATTTTGTTAGCATTTTTTATACCTTATATTTTTTAATGCCAGGGATTATGAATTTTATCTTTTCTAGATGATGACTATATTGTATATTCCTGTAAATATTCTCATGTCTGTTCTGAGAGACAGTTATTTGGAAGTAATTCCTTCCAGATGTTTCTTTGAGGATTTGTTAATGATAGCCAAAGCCATGTAGAACTCAAGGCTAGTTTTTCTTCCTGCTGAGGCAAGACTCTTCTGAGTGAGCACTCAAATGACTTACTCAATCATCCACGCTCTGATAGAAGCAAGCTCTTCAGACCTTGTGTGACCACGCCACACTGGTACCTCCAATCCATCTTCTGGTTCTTCCCCACTCCAGTCCTTTTCTTTGCGTGTGTATAGTGAAGTCAACAAGGGACGTGTTGCTGTCCTCCAGCGCTGTCTATCTGTAAGACTCATCTCAATTCCATCTTATGAACCTTGGTTGGAGCCAAGGGGTATCACAACAGAGCTCATGTGGCAGGTTTATTGAGGGGAGGTGCAGAGACAGCCTCTCTCTGCAGGAGCAGAAGGAAATAGAAAGAGAGAGGTCAGAAGGGCTTGCCTTTTGTAAGGGGATATAGCGCATGTGCATAGGGAGAATGGTCTCTTCACTTGGTTGTTGCCATAGCTACAATGTCACCTCTCGGTTGCAGCTGATGATAAGTCCTGCTAGGTCCCCAAGAGCCAGCCAATGTAAATGCCTGAATGCTAACAGCCATAGTCACCCTTACCCTTGTTTCTGTGTCTTCCATTCAGGTGTCTGCTGGCACACATCTGGTACTCTGGGGCAATCTGGCTGCTCCATCACCAGTAGCCCTCTGATAATCATCCAGAGAAGTTACAAGTCTTGTGGAGTTTGCTCCCATATTCCATGAACCACTAATTCTTTGTTGTCTAATATTCAGCATCTTAGAAAACAGTACTTCCCTTATTTTGTCCATCTCATGTGCATCTAACAGAGAAGTACATGAAGTCTCTGAGAGTCTTTTGTAGCCAAAGCAAGGGTTCAAACATGGTATTTGTGGGTACTGTATGTTCCAGGTGGATAAATGAGAGCTTGAAGAGGCCATGTTACTCACTCAACACCACAATCCCACTAGAAACTGTGGCTAGGATCTGGAATCAGCCTATCTGGCAGGACCTTTATACGTTTTCTTTACTGAACATTAATTCCCAAGTAGGAAAGACAGATTGTTATTTAGGCTCTGAACAGCAACGTATTTGTTAGTGAGAAGACATCATTTTCTAACTACACTAGTGAACAGAACATGTCTGATACTGAGACCCCCTGCAGGAGGTCATGACTCCAACTAATTTTCATATGTACTACTCTACAATTCAATGACACTCTTTCCAAGCTGACCTTTCACAAATAAACAGTCTGCTGTGTCTATACAAAAAGCATTGTTGCATTGAATTATTTCATACCCCATGCCTTCCCAGGGCACAATGAGTGAACATGAGCAGAGGAAACTCACCACCTGCAGCATAACACGTGGCTCCTTTTTCTACAGTGCCTGGGGAACTGCAGCTCTTTCTCTAGATTTTGCAGAAAATAATCCTTTCACACACACATCCAGAATCACATGCTTAAGCACACTGATTAAGCTTCAGCAGGCAAAGGCAAAAGGGAACTTTCTCCATATTGTTTTTTTATTTTTATTTTTATTTAAATCACTTTATTTGTGTGCATGTGTGTGTGTGTGTGTGTGTGTGTATGTATGTGTGGATTTGTGTGTTCCTGTGTCTGTGAGTACAGCTGTGCATGCCATGGTGCCCATAAAGTCAAAGGACAACATTCCAGGAATCACTCTCAGGCACTCAGCTTTGTATGTGAGCATCCTTACTGCCACCTCTCCAGAAGTCACTTTCCTCTTCTTTGTTTAGTTTTGAGGATATCTATAAAATGAAGTATGATTAGATCCTTCTTCATTTCCCTCCTGAATCTTTATCCCCTAAACATGTCTCCCTCCCAACTCCAACTTCGTGTCTTTTTGGCTTTGGGGATTTTTTGTTTTGTTTTGTTTTGATAAGCAACGAAGTCCAGTTAGTGCTGTTCATATGAGAATGGGTGTGGGGCCTCCACCCGAGCTTGGGAAAACTACCAATTACCAGAGATACCTCTGGGCCAAAAACCACTGGGATGCTTCTGCCCAGAGAAGCATCAACTTTTTAATTTGCACCAAAGCTCATAGTAGCAAAACAAGGTCTTGAGTCCAAAATCAACCCAAATTTGGGATCTTTCCATGGATCTGTCCAATAGATCCCATCTATCTTCCTTCCCTTCACCTAGTCCAGTCTTCTTGATAAACGTTTCTGTCTAGGCACATAATGAGCAGGGTAACAAAAATGTCATGGTCTAGGTAAGTTAAATGATAACTTTTTAGTTTTCAGAGTTCAGAAGTTTGGAGGTCCAAGAGCAAGGCACGGGGATTCAGTATCTGGTAAGGACTTCTTTACAGGTGCATAGATGGCCATCTTCTCCCTCGGACAACTTGTAGAAAGGGAGTAAGAGAGCTCGCTGGGCACTGCTCCCGCTCGTGAAGGCTTCTCTCTTCTCACTTAATCACCTTCCAAAGATCTCACCTCCTAACACCCTTACATTCAGGATTGGGATTCCAACACGTGCTCTAGAGAGGCCACCATTGCCCCATGTGCCCCAACTATGATCCACCCATCTATGGTCCTCCTTTTCTCTCACTTCTTCCCAGATAAACTTCTTTCAGCCCTGAAAATGTTCCACATCTGGGCAGTCCAGTATAGGAGCAACTAGCTGAGTGTTGTAGAATAACCGTTCTTTCTATTCATTTTACATATCAACCACAGATCCCCCTCTCTTCCCTCCTCCAGCTCCCCCAGCACTCCACCCCTGCAAGCTATCTCCCATGGGGAGTCAGCAGAGCCTGGAACATTCAATAGAGGCAGGCCCAAGCCCCTCCCTCTGTACCGAGGCTGTACAGGGTGTCCCACCATTTGTAATGGGCTCCAAAAAGCCAGCTCATGCACCAGGGATGGATTCTGATCCTACTGCCAGGGAACCCCTTAAGCAGATCAAGCTACACAACTGTCTTGCTTATGAAGAGGGTTTAGTCCAGTTCCATGAAGGCTCCACATCTATTGGTCTAAAGCTCATGAGTTCCCACTAGCTTGGTTTGGTTGTCTCTGTAGGTTTCCCCATCATGATCTTGATGCCCCTTGCTCATAGAATCCCTCTTCTCTCTCTTCAACTGGACTCCTGAGAAACCTGGTGCTAGGGAAATTCCCAGGAATCCACAAGGATGACTCCAGCTTAGACTACTAGCAATAGTGGAGAGGGTACCTGAGCTGGCTTACCCCAGTAATCAGATTGGTGAATACCCTAACTGTCATCATAGAGCCTTCATCCAGTAACTGATGGAAGCAGATGCAGAGATCCACAGCCAAGCACCAGGCTGAACTCCAGGAGTGCAGGCAAAGAATAACTGTTTTTATTATATATAATCTTACTATGTTAAGGTTAAAGCCTTTCTTTTTATTTAGACAAAAGGGGAGAAATGCTCTGGAATATTTAACTTTATAAAGATATGTTGCATTTGTTTATGCTGTAGAATATTACTTTAACCATGTAAAGGTGTGTTACATTTGTTTATGCTGCATTTGTTTAATGATGTAAGGATGTGTTCATTTGCTTGTGCTGCATTTGCATAATTATGCTGTTGCTTCCTGCCTGCCTAAGGCACCTGATTGGTCTAATAAGAAGCTGAATAGCCAATAGCTAGGCAGGAGAGAGACAGGAGGGGCTGGCGGGCAGAGAGGATGAATAGGTGGAGGAATCTAGGCTTGAGAAAAAAGAGAATGAGGAGAAAGAGAGGGACAAGACCAGGGCCAGAAACTAGGCAGCTGCCAGACAGACAGACATGGAGACAGCAGGAAAGTAAGATATATAGACAGAAAGAAAGTAAAAAGCCCTGAGGCAAAAATATAGATGAAGAGAAACAGGTGAAGTTCTAAGAACTAGCAAGAAATGAGCACAAAGGCCAAGCATTCCCAATAAGTCTCTGTGTCATGATTTAGGAGCTGGTGGGTGTCCTAAAAGAAAAATCCAGGTAGAGCTGGGTGCTCTTGTGTGACAGAATCTGAATTATTAAATTCCATCCCATTGTAGTGAGTGGACTTTAAATAGCCCATGTGGCCTACAGCTACCATTTTGGACAATATATGTTTAAAAGTTTATGTATGCCATACCCCGCATTGTGATAGAACCATTTCCTCAACCTTCATACTTGATGTCTTTCACTTCGCCTTGAATGTTCCCTATTTAGTGAATCCATGATTGCATCAACCCCACCATTAAGGCGGTGAGCTCTGTGTGTCACATGTATTGCCATCAAATGGGCACATAGTTACTCTTTCACACATGTTAATGTGTCTTCTAGGATCCTTTAATTTGTGAAGGCACTCAATGTTACTTGGTTTCATATATCTTATGCTTGATTTTATTGAACATTTTCTGTTCCGAACTCCATACTCCTAGAAAATAGCAGAGTTACATAACTAATGCTTTATTGGGAAATAAATAGAAGGTCAAGGTTAATGGGCTACTACTGCATGACATGCTAAGGACAGCACATTAACGTACTCAAGGGAAAGAAATGAAGAAACAATAACAGTGAAAGAAATTCAGGATATAAATTCAAGATTCTGCATGAAGTGAAGTGCAGGATCTATGAGCTGTAACTTTGGTGTTTGGGGTTAGTTCAAAGTATATCTGTGTAAGTGACAAATAGTCATGATACGAGTCAAGTCTCTGAAGGACTCAGTTTCTGACCAGACTTTGAAATTTAGTCTTTCAGAACCAGAGGCTCCTTGGATCAAATGTAGTCTGAGGAAAAAAAAACAGACAAACAAAAACAGTTTCTTAAAAATGGCCTCACTTCTCCCATACCTCATGGTTTCATTGTTTTATTGGAATGTACAAGATTTTATGATTTTCCTGCATTTTCTAGCATTGTGTTTGACTCATGTTTATTCAAAACTTTGTGCCCTTTGGGTATATATTTCATAAAAGCTATCTGTTAATTACATGTCCGGATTGCAATGAAAGGGTGAGTGACCGAGGGGTCATTTTATTCCCTAGGAGGTTTTGGCATCTGTGAGACGTGAGGAAGGTTTGGGAGAAAGTGCAGCTGGAAATAGAGGCAGCAGAAAACTGATAGAGCTGTGAACAAACAGTCAGCATATTTGTGAGGTTATCATAAATGTAACCCCTATCATAAAGGGAGCATTGAAGAAAATCCTTATTCTTATGAAAAGACTAGAATGTGTAGTATACACTGCTTAGAGGAGGATCTGTAACCAGGTTTGGAAAATAAATTCCATCCTGGTTGGATCATTTATGAGCACCCTAATTTTACCTGCTGGACAGTTTGCTGTTTGGGGATTTGCCTGTAAGGCTGTTTCATCTCAACAGCAGGCTGAGAATCTCCTCCTTGGTTGGGTTTGATTCTCTCTCTCTCTCTCTCTCTCTCTCTCTCTCTCTCTCTCTCTCTCTCGTGTGTGTGTGTGTGTGTGTGTGTGTGTGTGTGTGTGTGTCTGTGTGTGTGTGTGTGTGTGTGTTGAAAGACTTTTGGATTCATTGAGCAGTCATTTCATTCAAGTAATTTCCAAAAAGAGAGATGCAGGTATTTGCTGGATTTCTGATGCAGGGAAGATACATAACTCAGTCTGGAATTCATTTTAGGAGAGTCACTGGTAGAAGTCATCTGCTAGATGATTGCCTGTGACTTGGGATAGTTAGTGTGCTGAATTGATTACAGAGATTTGAATATCTGGTCAGTTAAATCATGCTTCACGTCTTAAAAAAGTTATTGTAGCTTGTCTCTACAGATGGTGTATATTTTTGAAAACGTAAGAATATAACTTCTAAAAGAGTTTATCACCCTGGAGAAGTAGCAAAATTATGTAGAACAATTAAGTGCTATATCACAGCTCACCTGATTATACAGGCAAAAAAGAAAGCAAAAGTCAATCCATGTAGGTCAAGTAGATTAGTTGACATAAACATTACTTGGAAGATAATAATTTCTGCTTAGATAGAGGGAGGAAAGAAGTTCTCACAAATGCCAAGAGACAGCCCAGGAGAAGGGAAGGGATTGAAATGAGAGTAGAATTCATGTAAGGACATGAGCAGTGAACGGGACCTTTTGGGGTCCTTAAAAGGAACAACAATATACAAATAAAAAACCTAATGGAAGCTGGGCAAATACGTGAGTAGATATTTCTCCAACAGTGATATGTCCATGGTTAATATGTCTATTAAAAGATTCTCAACATCTCTAACAGCAAGAAAATGTCACATGGAGTCAATAGTTACAAGACCAAAACAAAACAAAACAAGACCCAGAATATAGCATGTTGGTTAGAAAGTAGAGAAAATGGAACCAGGGTATTGCTAGAGAGATGTGAAATAGCACAATAGCTATGCTGATTAAGTTTTAAACAGGATTTCAAGCAATTCTACCTCTGGATGCATATCCAAAGACTTGAAAATAGGGTCTCAAAGATACATATGCATATCCCTGTTCATAACAGCACTGTTGACAACAACTCAATAGGCATTAACAGGTGGATGACTAGAACAGTGAAGTGTGGGACCCACTAAAACATGCACTAGGGTGTTATTCAGAAATGTAGAGAAAGAAAGTTTTGGAACCTTCTCACCAATCTTGATATGATTTTAAGTGAAAAGAATCTCGTTCCAAAAATATGAATCCTGCATATATCACTTACTTCAAATATCTAGAGTAAGCAAATTCATAGAAAAAGAAAGTTCAATGTTGGTTTGAGGAGGCTGGAGGGTGGAGAGCTACAGAAGAATTAATGGGGAGTTTGCTTTGATGATTATGATTTCCAAAAGATGAGAAAGTTCTGGAGATTGATTGCAGAACAATTGAATATATATGTCATTGATGAACTATACATTTGAGGAATACTAAAACTGATAAATCATATATTTTAATTACTAAAATTTAAAAAGTGATCATTGCTTTTATAAATCCCTATCTTTTGTAGTGTTTCCTCAAAAATGTTTGTAAAATCAATATACTTGAGAAAATTAACACATTTATTGGTACAAACATATGTTTGACTTGTTCATGGGTAGAAAAACATATGGACCATTTGCATAATAATATAAATACTATCTCATTTTATATTTATTTATTTTTCTAATTACATTTTAATTGGAATACTGAATTGGTTTTAAAGCTTACATGCACATGTAAAGATAATATGATGTACACTATTTTGGAAATATCTAAGATATATTCAGGGGCTCTGAATAACTAATACATATTTTGAAAATAGTAAACGAAAAAATTAGAACTAGAGATTCTGATAGGATTTCATAAGTCATACTGATCATCTAAATCAATTA
This sequence comes from Onychomys torridus, assembly GCF_903995425.1. Classification (NCBI taxonomy): domain Eukaryota; kingdom Metazoa; phylum Chordata; class Mammalia; order Rodentia; family Cricetidae; genus Onychomys; species Onychomys torridus. The sequence continues at coordinate 25,760,653 of NC_050457.1, read as the reverse complement.
AACTCATTGACTGTAATTGTCTAACTATATAGACACAAACAGTATAAATCTCTCATGCCAAATAAATACATCAGGGAGTTTTAACTTGGGTTTATGGCACCCCCACTGCAGTGAGCTGCTGTCAGAACATAGATAGATGATCACTCTGTGCCTTTATAATCCTTTGTGACAAAAAGATCTAATGCAAAGTAACACTAAAATTACTATTCTCGGACTCTGGGGCATAATTCTTATCCCATAAAGCTGCATCTTTGTGTGCACAAGATGAGAACTGCCCTGCCATATTCCCTTCCATGGTCTTCCCTCCAGACCATCAATGGCACTCCTTTCTCATATGATAGGAAGGAGGAAGAAAGGAAGAAAGCAGCTCTTGGAGGAAAAAAAAACATAGAAAATATTCCCTGACAGAGGGGCCAATTTCTTCCATGTAAGAAGTGGAGACATCCAGTTCAATTTTTCAGATTATGCGAGTCCTTTGGCCAGTACTAAGGGAGTGGAAGAGAAGGTTTTGTTTTCAAGGAATTCGCAGTCTTTCAGAGAAATGTGACTTTTCACAAATATCTAAATTTCAGATTTCTGTGAGTAACTGTAGACTGGGTTACTAATCTAACCAAAATAACTAGTTTTATACAGGAATTTCTGTTCATAGCTTTCTATGCATATGTAAATACGCAAAACCTCTTATGTGTTACATATAATTTTTAGTATTTTATATAATTTTCATGTTTCTTGTAGATGTGTAATGTATATAGGATGTGCATAGTATCTACAACAGTGGTCCTCAACTTTCCTTATGCTGTGACCTTTTAATATAATTCCTCATGTTTTGGTCACCCCCAACCATAAAATTATTTTTGTTGCTACTTCATAACTATAGCTTTGCTACTGTTATGAATTGTAGTATAAGTAAATACCTAATATTTCCAGTGGTCTTAGGCAACTCCAGTGAAAAGCTCATTTGAGCCCCTCCAAAGGGATCATGAACCACAGCTTGAGCACTATTGCTCCTTACAGTCTTTTAATATATGTATATATTGTTCATTAAGAAAGGAATAGAGACACATATATGTACACACTTGCTTTACTAAGGTAGATGCTGCATTAGCCTCAGCACTACACAAGTTAATTTCATTACGAATTTGAACAGGGTTCACTTATTAATAAATTAATCAAAGTTTATTTAATATAAGTTTGTTTGTGATTTTTGATTCAATAATGCCTTAGGGTTTGTATTGCTGTGAAGAGACACCGTGACCACAGCAACTCTTATAAAGGAAAACATTTAATTGTCTGGCTCACAGTTCAGAGGTTCAGTCCATTGTCGTCATGGTGGGACATGGCAGTGTGCAGGTAGACGTGATGCTGGAGAAGAAGCTGGGAGTTTTACATCTTGATCCAAAGGCAATAGGAAGTGAACTGAAGTAGGCATAGCTCTAGCGTCTGAAATCTCCACCCCTGCCCCACAGGGACATACTTCCTCCAACAGAACCACACTCCCTAATAGTGCCACTCTCTCTGTGCTTATGGGGGTCAATTACATTCAGACTACCACAAATAGTAAAATCAAGCTTATAAAACTATGGCAAATTCTCCTGAAATTTCTATAAAAGTAGCTAAAGATAACAACAACAACAACAACGAAACTTTAAACACATTGAAATTTAACTGAAAACATCTTATTAGGTACTTGAGAAGCAAGGCTATGTTGATTTTAAATTTCCTTTCCTGTCCTCTGATAGCGCCTAACACAAAGTAAGTACTCACAAAGTGTTAGCTTAAGTAAAGCATGTCACAAGACTACACACAGCAGGAAGCTTTACATGGGTAGAGGAGCTGGTCTACTCCTGATTTTAACTAACTACGTCTAACCCATGGCACCACTGTTTCTAGGAGAGAAAGAAAATAGCCTTCCTTTCTCCCAATAGGGAACTGTGTCCAACTAATGAGAGCACATCTGTAATTCAGATAATATGGAACTGTAGTAAAGAATCAGGAGGGGTGCTTCACAACATTAAGATGATATCAACAATCATATTCTTTTTTTAAATGGGAGACTTTATTTGCCTGTTTGGATTTTTTTGTTGTTTTTGTTTTGTGTATAGCCAGGATATACAAGAGATTAATGGAAAGTTTTGTCTATAAGGAGGTGAAAGTGTGAACAAAGATTAAAGGGAGCCTTTCACATTTTTATTTTAGAGCCAGGTGGATGCTATTTAAAAAGATATGTAAAAATTAAAAAATATTAACAATACTTCTATAATGTTTATGGAAAACTGAAGCAAAGATAGAGCCTACTATGTATGCATATATGATTAGGAATATGCCAACAATCAATAAGAAAGCCAAGTGTGGTCTGGATGCCTGTAATCCTAATACTGGGGAGGCCAAGGTAGAAGGATTCTCAGTTCAAGACAAGCCTGGGGTACACAGCAAGACCCAGTCAGACATAAAACAAGAAGAGGAACCTGGTGTCTACTCCAACATAAAAGGAGCTTTTGTAGAAAATTGTTCCATTCAGCATCTGATGGCACACAGATACTGGAATCAGCTGGGCAGAACTCTGAAACCGTAGCTCCAGTCAGCCTATTCGGAGCCCTGATGGACAGCATGCGGAAGCTGGAGTGAGCAGGGAGACGGAAATGGTAAAATCCTGTAAAAAGGACATGCTGGGAGTGGGAGGGAAGAAATGAGGGTGCTTAGTTGATAGTAAACTGGGCGTGACTGGGGAAGGACCCACCAACTTGAAGACATGTCAACAGAAACTTCTAAAGGAAAACGTAACGAGAAAAACAAACAAAAATAGTGTAAGCCAGAATACCTAAGAACTGTGGAACAGCCATGAGATAGCCCCTGTGGGATTCCCAGTGGTAGATAGACAAGAGAAAGGGACGGTGAAAATTAAAAAATTAAAAATTTAAACAATAACAATTCAGCACGCCCCTCAAATTTACATGAGACATGAATCCATAGAATCTAGGAAGTCCAGAAAGCCCAGTGCAAGAGGAATAAATACCAGAAAACTTTTATGTCCACATACCATGACAGGAAACCCAAAATACAGACAAAACCTTAAAGAAGCCAGTCACAAACACATCCAGAATGGCAACGGGGCAATCGAGAAGCTAAATTAAGACAGTATTCCACAGATCGTGGTCAGAGTCTGGCTGGTTCTTTCAAAGTTGTGTAGGAAGAGGTACACACGCAGAATCTCTTTGATGTGACAGGTGGATACATTCTGTGACAGAAATACTTCTAATCCAGGACCACGATGGTGTTTGGAGGTGAGAAACAACTGCTCTAGCCAGGGCCATGCTGTTGTGCCCTTCCGGCTCACCATTCTGTTTGTCACTCAGTCCATGCTTAGTGCTTAATCCTTGCTTTAAGAACACAGTGACTGTCACCAAGCAATGCTTCTTTTCCTACTTCTAGTCAATATTTTATATCAACCATGACAGCTGAGCATGAATAACTGGACAAGCTATTCATTCATTCATGACCTAAACTGATTGTCTAGCCATAGCGTGTTGTGCTTGTATTTGCACTTGCCTAGCTCATGCACTGCTCTTCCTTTAACTCAAAGAATATCCACAATCTTTGTGTGGCTTTTGCATGTAGGAATCCCATTGACAGGGTCTATGTCTTTCCAGGAGGCACCTGAAATTCCAGTGTGTCCCAGTTTGATCATCAAGGCTTAGGTATCTATAAGGCAATGGCTTTTCTCTGCAAGGAAAAGATTTCCCTAAAGAAAGTCTATAAGGCAGCCTTGGACATGTCTCAGTTAGTAAAGTGTTTGCTACACAGGTCCAATGACCCAAGTTTGAGCCCCAGTATCCATGTAAAAGCTGTGCACAGTGATGCACACCTATAATCCCAGTGCTGAGGACACAGAGACAAGAGACTTTCTGATGTTTGGTTACCTCCAGCCCAACTGGAAAATGTGCATCTCCAGGTTCAATGGAGACCTTGTCTTGAGGGAATAAGACAAAATAATCTAGAAAGGCAGATAGTATTCTCCCTGGTCTCTGAACACATATACAAAGGTATGTACACACATACACACATCTATACACACAAGCATACACCACAAACAAATAACAAAAAAAATACATTTTAAATAGCTGGAAGTGTTTGTATGTTTTCTGATGACACAAACTATTTTCCAAGAATTGGAAAATGTCACAAAAAGAATGATAACCTCCTATAACTATATGGGTGTAGCTTTCATCTCTAGGAAAGTATACAAAAATGAGAAGAAATGCATGTGAAGTAAGCTGGAAATATTTCTAAGGGCTAATACACTGAAATTAATCAGAAAAGCAACTTTATGAAATATAAATGGTCAAAGAACAGGAACACGATTCACAAAAAAATAAAGAAAGAAACAATGCTACAACCATAATAACATATGAGATTCTACTGTGACCTGGAGACTATGCTGAATAGTTCAACCTTCTTGTTTAAACTTCAAAATTAAAGAACTTTAAAAAAAAATGTGTATGATATTTATGTCCATGCCACAAAGCTAGTAAGTAGCAAGACTAGGAGCCCAACCCTGGCTAAACCCAAGCTCACCACAGAACCACAGTTCTGTGTTTCTCCACTGGACCACCTGTTGCTTTTATTTACATGAGTTCCCTGACTCTATCCCTCCCTAGCTCTAAGCTCAGTCAACACCTACTGTTGTCTTGAAATGGGCTAATGTGGAGATTGTTACACTACAGAATCCAGACAGCCCTAACTCAGAACCATCACCCCTTCCCCAGAAGCTGACACTAGATTATTTACCAGCACACTACTTACTTTCTCCTTGGAAAAAAGAACCTTCATTCCAGGAGTCAAAGATAAAGAGTTTATGGGAAAAGCAAGTTACACTTGTTTACCTGTTTCCCCAACTTAATTACTTCAAAAAGACTGTGAACGAAAATTGGAGTTGGATGCCTTGTTTCCCTATGAATTAGCAATGCCAAACAGAACAGTGAGCAACAGTTTGTTAGTCAGCTCTCTGTATTGAGTTTATAAAGTGTTGTTGGTTGTTTTTTACCCTTTACTCTTTTGGGGGCTCACCACCAGATCCCAAATAAATCACATACACAGGCTTATTCTTAATTATAAATGTTTGACCTTAGCTTGGCTTGTTTCTAGCCAGCATTTCTTAACATTAAATTTATCCCCATATACCTTTTACTGCTGGGATTTTACATTTCTTTTACTTCTGTATATCTTATTTTTTCTCTTACTTCATAGCTAGTTGGCAGGCCCCTAGCATCCTCCTCTCCTTGCTCTCTTGTTCTTTCTTCTTTTCCTCCCAGAATTTTCCTTCAATTTACTTTCTCTGATTGCCAGGCCCACCTGTCCTTTCTCTTGCCTTGATATTGGCTATTTAGTTCTTTATTAAACCATCAGCTGTTTTAGACAGGCAAAGTACACAGCTTCACAGAGTTCAACAAATGCAACATAAAAGAATGCAACACATCCTTGCATCATTAGACAAATGTACCACAGCAGAAAAAATTTAACACGTCTTAAAATAACATTCTATAACAATAAAAAGAAAGGGATTTTTTTTTCTCATAGTTTTAAGCGCTCCAGTTTTGGATTAGTTGAACATTGCTTTTGATCCTCTATTTGGTGGAGTATGAGAGGTCAGCTCATGAGAGTGGGATAGTCTAGGGGAGCCAAGATATTATGGCCCAAAAACAAAAACAAAGAAGAGTGAGGGATTCCAGTGTCCCCCTTTAAGTATACCTGTAACAATCTAAAGATCCCATTAGGCCCCACTCTCACTGGTTATAGTACCTCCCATTAGCACCATTGGCTGAGGTTCAAGTCTTTAACACAGAGGCTTTTAGGGAACATTTCAAACCTTAACTATGGCAAATGGAACTATTTAGTTAATTCAAAACAGTCTGTGGTGGAATGTATCAAGACTTCATAAGACATTCAGGTATTTCAATCTTTTAATCTAAAGGATGTAATCAGAGATACATATGAGAACCAATACATATGCTAGTTTCAATAATATTGAAAAGTTGTATGTGTATAGGTATATGTGTGTGGTGTGTATGCATGCATGTGTGGATGCATATGGAGGCTCAAAATTGATACTGGACTTCTTCCTTGATAGCTCTTTATTTTACTGAGTCAGGGAGTCTTTCTGAACCCAGAGTTCACCGATTCTGGTTTATCTAGTTAGTCAACTTGCTCTAGGAATCCTTTGTCTCTGCCTCCTGAATGATGTGATTATAGGAGGCTGCCACATCTTCCCAGCTTGAGTGTGGGCTTCAGGGATTTGAACTTTGGTCCTCAGGTGTGCATGCAAGCACCTCATCTACTGAGCCATCTCTCCAGTCCAATGCTGAAAGCAAAAGTAGGAATTCCAAAAGAGCCCTCAAGAGGACAATAATTAAATATTATTATTTGTATGCTACTAATCGTATGATAGGGGAAAGCAGAGCTATCAACGAGTGTCAAGTCCAAAGACATAGTAAAACTGTGTACAAAATGATTAACCTACTATTCAATGTATCTTCTATACATGTACAGTACACAGGCACATGAGTCTTTTTATAAACCTCAGTAAAGTTCTGAATTTTCTTCATATATTAAACATGTATTGTGTATAAATGTACATTTATAATTTATGCACATGTGTAGTGAGATATCTTATTAACCTTCAAAAAGTGGAATATGTAATATGTTTATAGACATTAAACTTAATATTACAAACATTCTTTACAAAAGAAACTATCAATTTTATAAAACATGATCATGAAATGTGAAATATAATTTCAGTAAACTTTTTCTTTCTGAGCTTGATTAAATGATTCCATAGTTCATCTATAAATTTGTCTGAGTTTATGAGTGGTGTTCTCACTTAGTTTAATATTCCAAATTTTACAAAAATGAGTACATTTTACTCGATATCTGAAACATTCTTAATATGATAGTATAAATCCTACTGCATACTTAATAAATAATGGAATCTAAAAATTTGTTTAATCTTTTATATGTGTGTATCCTGTGAGGAAAAATATATAAAAAGCATTAATCTGCCACAGCTGTCAGAAGGGAGAGAGTTCCTCTGTCAGGCAGATGGAGGAGTCAGAGACAATGCACATACAGAGACTAAGCATCATGCTGAAGTCAGGACCATAATCTGCTCCCTTGACATTGAACAAGGCTCTCTGCTCTGCTCAATGCCTACTCATGACACTACTCACTCTTGGGAGCTGGTTGGAAATAGCCCAGATTTACAGAGGCCCTACAGCATCCGTGGCTGCCGTAGCTGTGGTGTCGGGTGTGGATTTTGCATCTTCTTACCGGAACTGCTGCTTTCAACTGGGAAAATGAAGAAAAAAATGCTAATCTGTGAGCTCCAACTCCTGGGAATGCAGCAGGGGCCTTATGCTTCCTGTCTCAATTAGTTTATTTTTCCCAGGAATAAACACTGGAACCAAATGTCAGTTTTGCAATAGAGGCAACCATGTGTACAAGAAAGAACATGGAATTTGAAATCCAAAGACCTGGCTGAGTCATTTCTCCCTCCCTGCCTCACTGAGACACGCAGACGAAGCCAATGAATTCATTCCATACGCTCATTCATTTATTCAGTTAACAAGTAGCTGTCACTCAACTACCACACATCAAGACATAGCTCTTTACTGGAGTCAGGAGAGATACCAGAAGGGCCAAGAGCATACAGATACCAAGATCAAAATTACCAGAGAAATATCATAGTTTTCATTTTATGTGTATGTGTTGCCTACATATATGTCTATGCACAGTGTACATACCTGGTACCCGAGGAAGCTGAATAGAGAGTCAGAACCTCTGGAACTGGATTCACCAATGGTGGCGAGTCACCATGTGGGTGCTGGGAATCAAACCTGGGACCTCTGGAAGAGGAGCTAGTGCTCTTAACTACTGAGCCATCTCTCCAGCTGGAAGAGTGTATTTTTAGGTACATAAAAAACACTTGTATGGGTATTTTTTACCCTCCCATTTGTACCCTCTTGAGGAGGGAGAAGTGAGAAATATTTAGATAGAAATATAGAGGGGAGAGAGACAGATAGAAACACAGGACAGCTCAGGAGGGCCTGGATCCTTATCCACTGGTACCGTCTGTCTCTTCTAAAGGTCTATTTATAGGTGTGCCAAGGGATAGAGCAAAGACCGTCCCTTAGCTTAGCCAGGTGTAGACCCTTCCAATCACCTGGTAACCATGCACATGGCCAAGCAATCCTCTAATGCTGCTTTGCTGGGTAAAGCAAGCTCAGCTCTCACTAGGAAACCTTTGTGTGCCTCCAACGCTTGAAGGAAAATGAGTCAGGGCCACGTGAAAAGAACCCACAGGGATTGGGGATAGGGTAAATTGCTGAGGTGGGTTGATGGAGTTGGCAGATATGGGCAGGCAGAACCTGAGCCCCTGTGTTGCCCTAGAACCAAGGACTTCCTGGTAAGCAGGCCATGAATCCACCTAGGGGAGGAGGATAAGGAGGCTGGCATAGTTAGAGCAGCAAGCAGAGCAACACTGAGCTCACCACCAGCGTTGCCATGGTGATTGTGTGAGATATGAGTCGGGGGACAGCCCCAGGGTACCCAAGGATGAGTGGTGGAAGACAGCATGGAAGTGTTGCCCAAATGCCTTTCCATCACTGATGGTGAGCCTCTCCTGCAGAGGCTCTGTGTTTGAACACAAAGCAAATTGGCAGCTGACGTTTTCCTTTGGAGGGTTTGCCAGCCCCAGTACAGTGAGGTTTAGCAGAGGGCACACTGCCCTCCGTGTAAGAAGGTACTCATTTTCACTGTGGAACCCTTTTGTGTCAACAGCTGGTGAGCACCCACAGCTGGATCCTTTATGCAACAGACATCTGGCATGCCAGTGTGCCTGTCTGTTACTCTCGTTTACCATGTCATGCATAAGAACAAACACACGGCAACGCAAGCAACTGTTAAGGAAGTTCTCGGGATGCATGGGGTATGAAGGAGATGTTTTTTAGGAAAAGTGCAATTTCTAAATGCACAAAATTATGTTTAGGCCAGCATTCGCTGTTTTCCCTTCATCTGGCCCTTTCTACCTGGGTTGCACTGCGTGTCTCAAGCTGACGTAATATCTCATCTGCTTTACATTTGAAGAGGTCTGGTCACCCAAGAATGATGTGGGAACCCAGATTTGATCTCAGTCTCTTTTTCCCACAGTCTGGGAGGGAGTGAGAGTCACTTGGCTTAGCATTTGACAACATAATGCAGGGTTGTCAGCCTCGCCTCTCTTCTCAGACCGTCGGCCTCTTCGCCGCTACTCTGCTATTAGCCTTGACCCTGTTACCCTTTTGCCTGTCACTGCTGCTCAGCCTACTAGATCTTGCTATGCCAGCTCACACTGTATTTTCCTGGGGCAAATTTTCTACCCAGAAGTGTGAGAAGGGAGGGAGTGGCAGCTGTGTTTCCTGGCCAGAGCTATTGGTACCTCCATGTCTTGGTGTGGAAACACCTGCTTGTCCATAGGTTCACATGCCTCTGGGCACCACAGACCTGAACAGACTCTTTTATAAGCCTTCGGCCAACTACTAACCAAGTACTTGTGAAATCTATGTAGGTCGAAGGGGACTTGAAAGCCTTTCAGATGCACTTTCCTGTCGATAACTTGCGTGGTCAGCTGCACGCTTCGCTTGGAAAACCTGAAGTCCCAGCATCAGCTCTTCTAGAAGTAACTGGCTTGGTACTACAGCAAAACCAAACACAAGCAAATGGCATTAAGACACAACTCCCGTGGTGTTGATTCCTCCGGACCAAGGTGCTTCAGGATGGTGGTGCTTTGGGTTTTATCACTTGGATAACATTTAAACAACATATCAAAGAAATGCAAGGCTAAACAACAGTCATTCAAACTGACGCAGCCTCTTTTCATGACCAGTCATCATGAAAAACTGCTACTGTCACAGAGAAAACCACCAGCTAGGCCAAACTTGCTGTGTTGAGCCTGAAACTGCCCCCATTGGGTCCTGGACAGTAAACAAAGAGCTAACACACTGTGGACTCCAGGATTTTGTTGCTAATTTGAAAAGTCATAAGAAAACATTCTCCAAACAATTATTAGGTAACTCATTGGGCTGTGCCATCAGTTCCTTTCCTTAATACCAAGAGTTGATAGTTGGGTTCCTCAGAGCGGGGCCATTAAATCCTTCAGGTCTTGTTTTAATCAAAACCAGAATAAGACTTGTATAGACTCTGGAAAACCATATTTCATGAGCTCACAATTGTTTTATACAGGTAAAATCTGATAAAAAAAAATTAAGAGGTAAAATTAAAGGTACAGGGGCTCAACAACATTCTAAGAAGATCACATGCTCCCTGAGTAACAGGGTGCCAGACTAAGACCCCAGCTTTCAGGCTGCCAGAGTATCCCCTACCCTGTGTGTTTACTGATTATGTGAGTGTGTATGTCTCTCAGTTGAAAACTCTTGTTTTAATTAAAAACACATGGCTACATTTTTCTCTTAATCTCTTCCTGTCACTCATGACAATCACAAAGGCTTCCAACCCCATCTATGTAGAAATTTCCTTTCGGCTCACTTCAATAAATAGCTAACAGCAATTATCTAGACATAATAGCACAGACCTATAATCTTTGCATTTGGGAGGCAGAGGCATGAGGCTTGGGAGTTCAAGATTATCTGGGGTTTCACACTGAGAATCTATCTCCAAAAATCAGCAGTCGATATTAGCAATAGGGCTGCAAAGTTTGGGGGATTGCATCAGCCAGTCCTGAACTCTAGTAGATCTTGACAATTATTCAGCAAGGAAGTTTAAAAGCTTCTATGAATGAAACTAGAAATCTTCTGGCCTGCCATGGAAAAGCAGATTAGAACCAACACAGTTCACCCTATAGGTATAAAGAAGTCTTCTTGTAAATTATAACTGAACTGGACCTTGAAGGACAAACAAGTGTGGAAACTGCCCTAGATGAAAAGTTACAGACATCACAGAATACCCAGCATGTCATAAACAGCTGCTGTGGTCTAAACACAGTCTGAATCAGGAAGCAGCAGAAGATAAAGTTACAAGGTGAGTGGATGGGTACCAGTTGCCACAGCCCTGGTAAATCTGGAAAACCACCTGAACTCTGTAGCTGATGTGTAGTCTTTGAGATTAGTTAAATGGAGAATGGTGGGTGGGTATATATATATTTAGGTAGATAATTTCTGAAGTGTGCATTCCCAGGAGTAACTTTGAAGACTTGGAGATGAGACGTGGGGTTAATGGCTCCTTGTTTCAAGAGTGTTAGTAGGGTGGATGAAGAGAGTATTGACAGATTCTAAACATGGCTATTGATGATGAACTACCCGGCTACAAGAAAAGTCGAGATGAACGAACTACAACAAATTCAGATTTCTTGGCTGTGGAAGAGTGAGAATGGAGCCATCATAGGAAATGGGTGTGGTTTTGAGATGTGATTGCCATGTGAGAGGCAAAGGAGCAGAGAGCACCCACCGCCAGAAGGCACGTATGCCAACTTGACACATGCTGGAAACATCTGACAGGAGGGAATCTCAGTTAAGAAAAGGCCTCTGTAACATCGGGCTGTAGGCAAGCCTGTAAGGTATTTCCTTAATTAGTGCTAGATGGGGAAGGGTCCAGCCCATCATGGGTGGGGCCATCCCTGAACTCATGGTCTTGGGTTTTATACAACAGCAGGCTGAACCAACCATTAGGAACAAGCCAGTAAGAAGTTCTTCTCCATGGCCTCTGCATCAGCTCCTGCCTCCAGCTTCCTGTCCTGGTTGAGTTCCTGTCTGGATTTCCTTCAATGATGAACAATGCTGTGGAAGTGTAAGCCAAACAAACCCTTTCCTCTCCAAGTTGCTTTGGTCGTGGTGTTTCATCACAGCAATAGAAACTCTAAGATAGCATGGTTTGCAGGAGTGGCATTACTGATGTCAAAAGTAGGAATTTTAAGGCACAAAAATAGCTCGCTCATTCTGACAGCCAACAGAATGGGACAACATTTTTGCTAGCTGTACACCTTTCAGAGAATAAATGTCTAGAATACAATGAACTCAATAAACTAAACATGAAAATTCCAAAACAACCCAAGCACTGAGCAGATTAGTGGAATGAACAGTCCTCAAAAGTTGACATACTAATGGCCAAAAGTGAAATATGAAAAAAAAAAATGTGTCATCCTAAGCTACCAATGAAATGCAAGTTAAAATTACTGTCATTTACCATTCCCTCCTTGTCACAATGTCTATCCTGAAAGAATAAGTACTAGTGAGGATGTGAGGAAATGGGACCCTCATACACTGCTGGTGAAAATGTGAATTAGTCCAACCACTGTGGAAAACAGTATAGTTGTTCCCCAAAAACTAAAAACAGAACTACCATATGATCCAGATAAAACACTCTGGGTACATAGCTGAAGGATTCTAAGGCAATATATCACAGAAATACATGCTTATTCTAGCCATTCACAATAGCCAAAGTATAGAATCAGCCTGTGTCTCACAAGAAATGAATGGCTAGAGAAAAATCACACCACACACACACACACACACACACACACACACACACACACACACACATACACACACACACACACACCCCATCAAAAAGAAACACATTTGGGGTTGGGGATTTAGCTGGTGGTAGAGCGCTTGCCTAGCAAGGCCCTGGGTTTAGTCCCCAGCTCTGACAAAAAAAAAAAGAAAAAGAAAAAGAAAAAGAAACATATATATCATTAAAAAGAATTAAATTATGTATGTCATTGTGGGGAAATGAATGCATTGCGTTAACTGAAATAAGCACTAAATGCAGAAAGACAAATACTGCACGTTGCTCTCTTGCTTCTGAGTTCTAGAACTCTATAAGAGCAGAAAGGTGACCAGGGGAAGGGAGGGGACTTGTGAAAAGAGGAATCAAGAAAAAGAACTAAGGAAAGGCATGGGAGAGGGGTGAACACAATCATTGGTAAGGTAGCTGATAAGCTGGGAAAAGAGAATCATCTCTATGAAACCCAACTCTGTCTACAACAAATTTACAACAATTTCCAAGGCATCTCATCCAAGAGGGGAGCTAACCTTCTGGGAAAGAGAAGCATGGCACCATGCAAGTGAAATTCTTATCTCCAAGTGTTGTGACCAGTATTTCCCCTCCTGTATGCTCAGCACGCAGGAGGCTGGGTCTGGATGGTTGCTGGTTGCTCAAGGTAACCCAGGCTTCAGAGTGAGACTTTTTTTTCAAAAACAAAACAAAATACCCTTGCCCTTTGGGTCAATAGTATCAAAGTAAAAATACACGGTGAGCCAAATATATAGAACTCCAATTTTCTCATAGTCATATTTAAAAAAGCAAAAGACATTCTGTTTCTGTGACTTTTTTCCCTTTATTAGGAAAAGTTTTATTCACTTTATATACCAACCACAGATCCCCATCTCATCCCTGCTCCCACTCCTCCCCCCAGTCATGCCCCCCAGTCATGCCCCCCAGTTATGCCCCCACCCCTCGCCCATCCCCAATCCCCTCCTCTTCTACAGTGTTCCCTGAGCCTTGGGTGTGGCAGTTATGTTCTAGAAGGATCAATTGGGGATGGGCTCCACAAACATCACTTGTTCTGTGCATTTTGATTGGCCATGGTTTTCTGTGATGCTCTCTGTTTCAAAGGGAAGTTTCTTTGTTGATGGTGGTGAGAGCTACCCTTGTTTATGGGCATAAGGGTCAATGTTTAGAATACAATCAGGAATTTTGCTGGTTTAGTAAAGTGGTAGTTATAGATTCTCTAAGACCCATGACCTCAATAGCCCCTGGTGGTTTTGTCTCCTAGCAATGTAAAGGAAGCTACACCCATGAAATGCACTCAACAACATGGCTGCCTAAACAGAACCTGAACCAGGATGACAGCAACAGATATGCTAACGTGGAAGCAAGATGTCTCATGGGGTTCCACGCCTAGACAAAGAACTACAGGCAAGTACGGAATGCTGTGAGCTGGAGAAAATAGTCTTTCCCCGAGAGGAGTTCCCCAGCTGGTTATCCAGTACCAAGTAGTCAGCCCTGAAATTAAATCATCATATACACACAAGTAACATTACAGAGACTGGGCAGATTACATTCATATATTTAGCAATCTATATATGTATACATACATACATACATACATACATACATACATACATATATATGTGTGTGTGTATATATATCCATCCATATGTATATATGTAACAATTCACAGAAAAGGGAACAGAAATCATTAAATGGAGAGAGCAAAGGGGAGGGGTATACATGAGAGAGTTTGGAGGGAGGAAAGGGAAAGAGAAGAATGATGTAATTATATTTTAATTTTAAAAAATAGATTGTGAAAGTCAAATAACTAAAAAAAGAAAGAATTCAATGGTATATTTTATTCAATTCACTATACCCAAAATAATGTTTCCACATTTTTTACAAATGTGTATTAATTAGTTTTTTCATGTGAAATGTTCAGAATAAAATATATATTTTATACTTATATCTCAATTTGCATATAAATCTCATCCATGTTTGATGTGTACTCAAAATAATGAAGTTCAAGGTGAAAGAAAAAAAACATATTCATGTACTCAGGTTATTACAAACATCAAATTTCCTCAGTGTTACTCACAAAAGTTGAGGAGTTCAGTGGCCACCTACTGCTGTTGAACATCTGTAATCTTCCCTTCTCACCTTTGACCCAATCTTCCAAAGGTATAGACAAACCTGGGGCCACTAAATAATTCAGAAAGAGATCCATGAAAGTTTTGTTAATCATCTAAACCTTTGAGATGCTGCCTGTAAATTCTAGTAAGTGGATCAAACTAGCTCAGTCTGGCTTCTGGGAGTCTTTAAGGAAAGACATAACATTCAGCAAAGTGAGATTACAGACAACAAACACCAGGCGGAACCTACAGAAAGTACCTAGTACGTGTTAAAGCAGCCTGGAGGTAGGTTTGAACAGAAGGTGGTTGGTTGGTTAGTTGGTTGGTTTGACCTTGACCTTGGTAAGCTCAAAATTACTGTTTGTGCTAAGAAAGATGTTCCAACCCTCAGTAGCTAGAAATTAAGATACCCCAATATACACGGACAGACAAGCAGGCAGGCAAAAAGGCAGGCAGGCAGACAGACTGACTGACAGACACACAGAGACAGAGACATGGAGAGAGTAGAGAACTTTATAGTGTCTAAACCCAAACCCCAATCCCAGATCCCTGTAACAGGCCCACAGAGAGGCCCTATGTCTTCAGCAATATCAGAGACTGTTGATCATGCTATTTCTTCTGCCTAAAAGATTACACATTTCTGAGAGGAGCTGAGAACTGAAAGAAAAGCCTGTCATTCCCTCCCTCTCGCTCAGTGAGTGCTGATGGGCTGAGCCTGGCTAAGTGCTCAGCTTTACCCCACTGACTGGGAGACCAGGCATGGGGAGAAGGAGGCAGAGAAAATGATGGGCCTGGAAATCCAGGCTCCTTCCAAGCCCACAGTGCACCCTGCCTTACCATATTCCTCCTGTATGCCACAATTCACTTCCTGTGTGCACAACTCACTTCCTGTTAGGGAACCATCAGCAGGCTTCTGTCTTCTGAGAATCGGACCACATCCCAGGAAGCACTGGGCTTCCGCTTCCTTCACTCCATGAACAGACAGTTTGGACTAGTTCTGAGAGAGCCAACTACCTTTCCAAACTGCTCCTTCAACTCTTCATTTTCTAATGTTTTTTCTTAGCTTCAGCTCAAGTAGTGTTTAACACTAACATGTAGACAAACAACATTAAGTCTATTGACTGTGCTGTCCTGGCCTTGAAAGCTACTTAGTTAACTTTCACAGTGAGTTTGGGGACACTTGCTCTGTGTTAGCGCCTTGCCGGGTGCTTTTGCTTTTGTTGTATTCAGTAATACTCAAGAAGAAAACAGCATAATAATGATTCTTTCTTCCTTGTACAAATGAGATACTAATTACCCAGACACTCCTAAAGGATGACTGGATGACAAAGTATATGTAAATTTTTCTGTGTTCTCAAACCATGTATGGGTGATTTGGGTATGTATAGTCAGATCTTATTATATAACAAGTAGATATTTCATGAGGGAAGACAAGATAGGAATAAGAATCAAAAAGAAAAGAAAGTGGGTATGCTGACCAGCTGACACATGCTAGAGTCATTTTAGAAGAGGAAACCTCAATTGAGAAAATGTCCCCACCAGATTAGACTGTGGGCAAGCCTGAGGTGTATTTTCTTGACTGGTAATGGATTTGGGAGGGTCCAGCTCACTGTGGGTGGTGCCACCCCTGGACAGGTAGTCCTGGGTACTGTCTGAGCAAACCACGAAGAGCAAGCCAGCAAGCAGTGCTCCTCCATGGTCTTCGCATTAGCCCTGGACTCCTGTCTCCTGCCTTTAGATCTGCCAAGTTAGCAGCTTCTTGCTCCGTCTTCCTTCACTGATGGACTGTGATGTGGAAGTTTAAAAGAAATAAACCCAATTTTCTAAGGAAGCACAATATTGATTTCCAAAGTGGCTGTACAAGCTTGCATTCCCACCAGCAGTGGAGGAGAGTTCCCCTTGCTCCACATCCTCTCTAGCATAAGCTGTCTTCTGTGTTTTTGATCTTAGCCACTCTGACAGGTATAAGGTGGTATCTCAGAGTAGTTTTGATTTGCATTTCCTGGATAATTAGGGATGTTGAGCAATTCCTTAAATGTCTTTCAGCCATTTGAACTTCCTCTGTGGAGAATTCTCTGTTTAGTTCTATAGCCCATTTCTTAATTGTACTGTTGGGCATTTTGATGTCTAATTTCTGAAGTTCTTTATATATTCTGGATATCAGCCCTCTGTCAGATGTGGGGTTGGTGAAGACCTTTTCCCATTCTGTAGGCTATTGCTTTGTCTTGTTGACTGTGTCCTTTGCTCTACAAAAGCTTCTCAGTTTCAACAGGTCCCATTGATTGATTGTTTCTCTCAGTGTCTGTGCTACTGGTGTTATATTTAGAAAGTGATCTCCAGTGCCAATGCGTTCAAGAGTACTTCCTACTTTCTCTTCTATCAGGTTCAGAGTAACTGGATTTATGTTTGATCCACTTGGACTTAAGTTTTGTGCATGGTGACAGATATGGGTCTATTTGCAGCCTTCTACACATTGACATCCAGTTATGCCAGCACCATTTGTTGAAGATGCTTTCTTTTTTCCATTGTACATTTTTGGCTTCTTTGTCAAAAGTTATATGTTCATAGGTGTGCGGGTTAATGTCAGGGTCTTCAATTCGATTCCATTGGTCCACATGTCGGTTTGGGAATCCATCTCCCAAGACCCAGCTGTAGCACTCTTGGGCATATACCCAAGGAATGCTCAATCATACCACAAGGGCATTTGCTCAGGTATGTTCATATCAGCATTGTTTGTTATTGCCAGAACCTGGAAACAACCTAGATGCCCTTCAGCTGATGAATGGATAAAGAAAATATGGTACATATACACAATGGAGTACTACTCAGCAGAGAAAAACAATGACATCATGAGGTTTGCAGGAAAATGGATGGATCTAGAAAAAAAATCATTGTGAGTGAGGTAACCCAGACTCTGAAGGACAAACATGGTATATACTCACTCATAGGAGGATACTAGATGTAAAACAAAGATGACTAGACTGCTATACAACTCTAGGGAGGCTACCTAGAAAACGGGACCCTAGGAAAGACCCAAGGATCACCCAATGACAGAGAAATGGATGAGATCTACATGAACAACCTAGACGACAGTGGGAGTAATGAAGGGCAAGATTTGAGGGAAAGAAAGCATAGGGGAGCAGGAGATCCCAGTTGGATCAAGAACAGAAAGGGAGAACGAGGAATAACAGACCATGATAAATAAAGACCACATGAAAACAGGAATAGGCAGAGTGCTCAAGAGGTCCCCAGAAATCCACAATGATATATCCTCTGTAGACTGCTGGCAGTGGTCGAGGGAGGACCTAATCTGACCTAGTCTGGTGGTCAGATGATTAAACACCCTAGCAGTCATCTTGGAACTCTCATCCAATAACTGATAGAAGTGGATGCAGAGATCCTCGGCCAGGTCCCAGGTGGAGCTCCAGGTGTCCAACTGTCGAGAAGAGGAGGGACTGCAAGAGCATGAATTGTTGAATCCAAGATTGAAAAAAGCACAGGGACAAATAGCCAATCGAATGGAAGAACATGAAGCATGAACCAATGGCTGTGGAGGCCCCAGCTGGATCAGGCCCTCTGGATAAGTGAGACAACTAAATAGCTTGAACTGTTTGGGAGGCACCCAGGCTGTGGGACTGGGACCTGTCCTTAGTACATGAGCTGGCTGTTTGGAACCTTGGGCTTACACAGCCTGGAAGGAGGGGACAGGACCTGCCTGTACTGAAACCACCAGGTTTAAATGAGTCCCCAGAGGTGTCTTGGTCCTGGAGGACATGGGAATGGAGGGGAGGGGCTGAGGGGAAGGTAGGGGTGGGAGCAGGAGTAGGGAGGACAGGGGAACCCATGGCGGATGTATAAAATTAAAACACATAATAATAATAAAAAAAGAAATAAACGCTTTCCTCCCCAAGTTACCTTTGTTTGTGATGTTTTCATCACAGCACCACAAATCTTAAAACAAAAAGAAAAAGAAAGAAAAATATCTTGCCACTCTCTATTCTGCTGCAGATGTAATTCTGAATGGTCTTATTAAATAAGAATCGCAGAGCCAAATAGTTAAAAGCCCAAGAGGTCAGAGCACTAGTGAATAGCCTTTAGCTTATTCCAGCTGCTGCTATCCTTCCCCTGAGAAAGAGACCTACTTCCTGTGTGTCATTTTATTGACTTTCTGTTCTGCCTTCTCATTGGTTGTAAACCCAACTACATGACATCCTCATCACTGCCTGTCTATACAGACCTCTGGGTCTCTATGGTTAGTATTGAGATTAAAGGCATGTGTCTCCATGCTGGCTGTGACCTTGAACACACAGAGACTGCCTGTCATGTGATTGGGATTAATGGCGTGTGCTACCACTGCCAGACTCCTGCTAAATGGCTTGCTATTATCTCTGACCCCCAGGCAACTTTATTTATTAACGTACAAATAAAATCGCATTTCAGCACAAATGAAATATCACCATACTCTGCCTTAGATTTCTGGCTGTTACAACCCACAGTGCTGACCAAGACTCATGTTAGCAGCTAACTGCATGTGTTCAGTGATTTCATTTTACTTCATTAGAAACATGGCTCCTGAGAGTACATATATATGTGTGTGTGTGTGTGTGTGTGTGTGTGTGTGTGTGTATACATATATATGTGTATGTATATATGTGTGTGTATACATATATGTGTATGTATATATGTGTGTATACATATATGTGTGTATACATATATATGTGCATGTATATATGTGTGTATACACATATATGTGTATGTATATATGTGTGTGTATACATATGTGTGTGTGTGTATATATGTGTGTATACACATATATGTGTATGTATATGTGTGTATACACATATATGTGTATGTATATATATGTGTGTATACACATATATGTGTATGTATATATGTGTGTGTATACACATATATGTGTATGTATATATATGTGTGTGTATACACATATATGTGTATGTATATATGTGTGTGTATACATATATGTGTATGTATATATATGTGTATATACATATATATGTGTATGTATATATGTGTGTGTGTATATGTGTGTGTATACACATATATGTGTATGTATATATATGTGTGTATACACATATGTGTGTATACATATATATGTGTATGTATATATGTGTGTGTATATACATATATATGTGTGTGTATATATATGCGTGTGTGTATACATATATATATGCGTGTGTGTATACATATATATGCGTGTGTGTATATATATATATATACCACAGAGAACATTTTCCATCAAATACCTAAGTTTGACTTAGAGGAAAACAGAACCTGCTGAAAACAGTGTGGGTGGGCATGGTTCTGCGTTAAAAAGAAGTCATTCTGAGTTGGTGAGTTGGGAAATAGACAGAGCTGGTCCTTGAAATGGAAGAAGGAACAAAGGGGAAGACTGTCCTGGCTACAGAAACCATCCCTAGGACAGAGAGACTCTGATAAAGAAAGAGACGACCAAATCAGGAGCCTCTGGCCATGCCATCTCTAACACCTGCTTCTAAATTCCCTTCTCTGAAATTCTTACACCCACGTCTGGTGTGAGACATGTATGAGGAGGTTATTTTTGCCTTCTTATTTTTACCCTCTGTGAGGTTAATTTACCTTGTGTGACTCACACGACAGCTGCCACTGCTTTCTAAGGGGTAGACACTTCCACCTCTGGCCATCTTATGCACAGTCCTTCCCTCACCAGTTAAAATGCCCCTGGTAAAAGAAAGAGTTGGAGACCATTTGGGCTGCAACAGACTTAGGAAACTTGAAGACAGGGGAAGGGAGAGACCCTTCTGTGCTGAGAAGTAGGACAGTGAATAGAATGGGTGATTTGCTGTGACTATTCAGCTGAAATGCAATTGTGATTTACTACAAGACTGTAGCCAAGGGAATCAACTCTGAAAGAAGAACTTATGGTGCCTCTGAAGGAAAATGGATTCTAAGAGAAATTTCAAATTAAGGATCTCAGGTTATAATGTAGGTCCTTTTCAAGCTGTGTGATCCTGGGTAAATCACCAAGTCTCTCCAAGAATTAAGATCTTCATCCATAAGATGTAAAACTATAACAATTGACCATTTAGGTCCTTCAAGTGTGAAATTATTTTCTTACTGTTTTCACTTTTGTAAAGCCAGGAGAGGAAAACTTGGGAGAATATTAAAATCTAAAACTTTTCACAAAGGATTATTTATGCTGCAGTGTAGGGAACGCAGGAGGAAAGTCGTTTCCAAACAAGTCTTGCTGGTATAGTGACAGAAGGAGTGGGAACAACCCTCCCTCCCATGATCTTTACAAAGATAGCAATAGCAAAAGCACCTATGTGGCCTGTGCTGCCCTTGAGAAACTCTTAACTATCCATTGCCTTGTTTGCTGTTGATGGCCAAGAAGAAACAGAGGCAAGAGCATTCTTAGTTTTCATCAATGACCAAGTCAGAGTTTAAAGGACTTGCGTAGAGGTACAGAACCTGTTAAGGTCTGGACATGAGTAGAGTTTGCTTTCCACCACTCTTTCCTGATGGTCCTAATGTCTCCTGAGATGGAGAAGCTGACTTGTTACATCCTTGTTTGGCATACATCAAAAGTAGGAAGCATCTGCTCACACTGGACTTGGCACCTGGTCTGTAGGCTCCCAGCTGACCCCTACTGGGGAGCCTCTAACGTGGGAGACAAACACATGAGGGGATACACTTGGCTTCAAGAAAATAATCTGGTGTCTGTTCATGCCTTTCTCTTTATTTCATTCATGTGTGTTTTATAGAGTAAATAATGTAAAGCATGAAATTTAATGTATAGCATAGCATAAAATAAGTAAGATATAAACATTTGTAGGTAAGTGCACATGGTGGAACTCTCTGTAAAATTTCTTTTGTTTTTGAAATTATAATATAATTACATCATTTTCTTCTTCCTTTTCCTCTTCCCAAGCCCTCTCATAAACCTATCCTTTCTCTTTTTCCAATTCATGGCCTCTTTTTTTCATTAATTATTGTTACATGCATGTGTGTGCTTAAGTGCAACCTGCTCAATCTATACAGTGTCACCTGCATGTATGTTCTCAGGGATGACCTTTGGTATTGGATAGCCAATTGGTGTGCTCTTCCCTTGGGAACATTATTTCTCTTATTCTCAGCAACTTTAGTTGCCCTTAGTTCTTTGTGTATAGTTAAAGCCTTGTGGTATTTCCCCCATCCACCTGGTATGTCTATTCCCATTGCCCTGCTTCTGCTCATGTTTCTGCTTCTGCTCATGTTTTGGCAGTCACATTAGAGAGACTTTCTGAGTGTAGGTTCTGACATTTCTAGGAGACACAGTCTCACAGCAAACTCCCTGATCCACTGGCTCTTCAATTCTTCTGCAGTGTTTCCAGGTTCAGTAGAATCTCAAAGAAGATTATCAAGGTAGATATGAGTATATTTTGTAGATGTATCCATCAGGTTCCAGAACTCTACATTTTGATTGACTGTAGTTCTCTGTATTGGTCTCTGTCCATCGCAAAAAGAAGGTTCCTTGGTGTGGGGTGAGGACTGCATTTATCTGGATAGACCCTGAAGAATGATATCTGGAATATTTTTTTCATTCATGATTTTAAAATGTTGGGAGATTATTTGAGAAAAACTTCAATAAATGACCTCACAGCATTGATAGAGGAGCCCCTCCTGCCATTGTTCCAGGGGTGATGTAGGGGGAGTGAGAAGTGTGGAAAGCATCAGTTCAATAGAAGCCCAAAGAGAATCTAGAAAAGCAGAGTGACAGATAGAATGGATCTGACCTGCCCAGCTGGGGTGGCTAGGCCCATGCCTCTGCACAAAGATGCCTTTGCCTCCTGTGCACACACTGAGAGTCTTTGCAATCATAATCAACAATTCTGTTCAGCTGCTCGTACGACTCTTCTCTCCTGACTTTCTAGTCTGTTGGGCAATAAATGGAAGAGAAGATGTTGAATGACCTTTCAAAGATAAGGATGAAAGGAGAGAAATACATCCCGACCAATAAATCTGTAAATCCTTTCTAATGGGCTATTCCAACAAAATTACCAGAGAACTGGGGTGTTATTCATCACTTCAACATTAGTTACTACCTGATTTTTAGTGTTCTCCAGAGATCCTTCTGTTATAAAGGGGGTATTTGTAAAGTTGGTAGGAATAATGTGCTGAAGAGGAGAAAAAGAATTGCCTCTTACCTATGGGCTGCAGAAGGATAGTGTTCCCAAGAGCAGCGAGTTCTTAATAGAGGTACTAAAAAGAAAAGGCATATCATATTAATTAAAGAAATAAATGCTCCTACCTACATAATGGCAAATAGGAAATCCCCTCTCAAGGTTAACGTCTGCGACTACCTCATGGAAAGTTTATTAGCATTATGCTATTTGCTTCTTATTGTGGTTACATGTTATTTCTGTTTGGCTTCAGTGTTGTGGAAACAGCAAAATGTCTCCTTTACACAGAGAATGACTATGATTACCAAAGGCTCCAGACTGAGAATTGTGCCTCTGCCACACGTCCATATCTCCAAGCAGCTTTCTTCCTTTACGATTGCTGGAAAGCATCGAGGCCACCATATCCCCGTCCTCTTGTTTCATAACTAGCGGGAGCCACAGGTACCATTCCATCCAAATCTGTGAGCACAGCCCAGGCCAGCCTGGAAGGCACTGGAAGGCTGTGAACTGCATCCGGTGTTCAGAAAGTGTGGGGCTCCAGAAAGGGCACTGGGTTAGCCAGGAGGACCAGGGCCAGGGTTGGGTGCCTCTACTTCTGTAACAGAACCGTTGGGGCAGTGTCTCTCTCATGGGGAATACTAGGCCAGAATTCTTTTCTCAACTGTAGGATTCACCGATTTATCAAACATTATTGTATTTAATATGTCCCAAGGCTGTCCTGACTACCAGAGGCGAGATTAATAAAAATGTTCCCCCAGTGCCAGCTTGATGTAATAAATAGCACCCAGGAAGCTAACTTTCAGGAGAAAAAAGAAAGGCAAAGCAATAACTAACCGAGACAAATCAGTGATTTTTTTTTTTTTTTTTTTTTTTTTTAGCATACTCCTTCAATGATTGGAGAAAGTTCTCTTTTCTTGAAAATACTAAATGCAAAAGGCAAAAGCGGACAGCAATACCACCAAAACAAGTGCCAGGACCAGGCTTCCCTGACTGACGTTATAGCCTCTCTCTGATGTGCCCTCCGTCTTTCAATGATCTGGTAGTTGCAGTTTATAGATCTCGTTGGCATGGATATGACAATGCATGGAACAGAGGTTCTAAACAAAATGAAAAGAGCCGATATGTGGCTATCTTCTAAGGAGTCCAGGCTGTTCTACATGGCACTCAGCACTGCCTGCTGTAGAGTCATAGCAAGGGTCGGAGAGGACGAGAACAAAGGTGACCAATGTGAGCCCGAACTGTCTGGACACATGGTAGCTATTCTGTATGCAGATTGTATTGATAAAAATAAAGATGGTCAAACCACAGTGCCTAGCTGAGGCAACTCTAGGCCATTTTCTTTTTTAGGAATTAAAATTAGCACCTCAAAATTATTTCCTACCATGGTTTCTTTCTGGTAGAGAGGCTTAGGAAGCTGATCTGAATACGCACTATTTTATAACTTATGATACAGAATGGAATAAAGGGCATTACCTCCTGCTCTTTGACTGTTGGCAATTATACTTTAGCTATGAAGGTTAAAGTGAGCTGAATAAATCTCAGAACTGAAAAGATCACCATTTTCTGCAACGCCTTAAAACTCTGAGGTGTGAGAGTGTTCAGCCTGTCACTCACCACACTTTTCATTTACTGTAGCCTGAGGCAGCTAGAATCCTGCACAGCCGGAAGGTTAGTCTTACACTGTGGGGCTCTGGGGAGGTTTATGAAGCTTCCATTATTCTTCTCTCTCTCTCTCTCTCTCTCTCTCTCTCTCTCTCTCTCTCTCTCTCTCTCTCTCTCTCTCTCTCTCTCTCTCTCTCACACACACACACACACACACACACACACTCTCTCTCTCTCTCTCTCTCACACACACACTCTCTCTCTCACACACACTCTTTCTCTCTCTCACACACACACACTCTCTCTCTCTCTCTCTCTCTCACACACACACTCTCACACACACACACACACACACACTCTCTCTCTCTCTCACACACACACACTCTCACACACACACACACTCCCACACACACACACTCTCTCTCACACACACACACTCTCTCCCCCCTCTCTCTCTCTCTCTCTCACACACACACACTCTCTCTCACACACACACACACACACACTCTCTCTCTCTCTCTCTCTCTCTCTCTCTCTCTCTCTCTCTCTCTCTCTCTCTCAGTTGTTCTCATTGCTGGGGTGAATTGCCCTGATTCATAATGGTTGTTTAAAACAATTAGCATAGAAACTTACCTATGAAAAGTTATCAAAGCCTAAATTTATTAAATTTAAAGATTTATTAAATCTTTAGATTTCTCTAAGATTAAACAAAAATCAACAACAACAACAACAAGAAACCCCAGATACTTAAGTTCTACTTACTATTCCCTATTTTCTAAAATCTTTACAGCCAATAATGAAATATTCTGAGTGCTCTTACAAACCTAGCCACAACAAATTGCTCCAAAACATGAATTCTGTATGTCAGGAAATCTATCAGGGAAACCTGGAATTTGCCTGCCATCTGGGAGCCTCAGTTTCTCTCTTGGTCTTCCCTCTGTGTGAGTTTTTGATTGAGCCTCCTCATAGCTTAGTGGTTGAGTCCCCGGGGTCAGAGCCCAAAGAAGGAGACATCTGAACAGAACACTACTGCTTTGGTCCTACAGCGTTCCTCTCAGGGTCTCCCTCACAGCCAGGCAGGAGAGGAGCTCCCCAAGATCAAAGCAGGAGAAGAGGAGACCTCTTTCTCGGCGGGTGGGCATTCAACAAAGACTACAGTAGCCTGGACTGGAAAAGTCTCTGTGAAGCGGTCTGCTTCACTAATGCACGTCCCTGGTTTCCACAACTGCCTGGGTTCTTTGTGTTTTGTGCTTTTCCTTGGGGTTCCTTTTTCCTCAGGAAGTATTGGTGGTTGTGAATGATAAAGTGTGTTAAGAGTATGCGTATCCAGGACTGCAGAATGGCCTAGTTCTCAACCTGTGGTCACGACTCTGTTTGGGATCAAATGACCCTTTCACAGCGGTTGCCTAAGACCATCAGAAAACACAGATATTTACATTAAGATTCATAACAGTAGCAAAATCACAGTTATGAGGTAGCAAGGAAAATAACTCCATAGTTGGGAGTCACCACAATATGAGCAACTGTATTGAAGGGCCACAGCCTTAGGAAGGTTCAGAACCACTGCCCTAGTAGATGGTGGAATTTACATTGCTAGTTATTTTACAAGCATTAAACATTATTTCATTGCTGGTGACAAGGATAAGAATTTTTCAGTCTAATTGCTACCTACTTTATCTAACTGTTCAAACATCAGATCTATTTCTAGGCCTGGATTTTATTTTTTTAACTCAGTGATATTTTGAAATCTAGACCAAATAGGCACTGATAATCTGCCATTTGGTTTTTTATTTTGTTTTTGCTTTGGTCATTCTCCCTTTGAATGTTGATCCTCATTCTTTTTCTTTTCTTTTCTTTTCCTGCTATGCTGGCTAGATACTGTCACAGTTTCCTAATTTACCCTCTTATTGCACTGTTATGCTTTAAACTCTATATTTGTTTGGATTTTGCGGTGTGTTTGGATGTATGTTTAAGTTTGCTTTTGTGGTACTAGGGATAAACTCCACGGCCTCATGAATTCTATGCAAGCACTCTGCTGCTACCCAGAAGTAAAAGCTATTCCTTTCTCTCTGCCATGTCCTAGATTGAGTCCTTAAGATCATCTTTTAAATGATCAATTCTCTGCTGGACTAATTTTGCTTAGCATTTGGTGTGGGTATTTTCTTCCTGTATCACTATAAACACCCTTGAACGCTAAACTAAACTTCTTTTCAGATATCTCCACTGTTTTCAATTTTTCTATTTAGGGAAATCATATTTTAACCACCAATTGGGCCAATATGGGCTTTATATAGATTGCCAACTTGACAGGATCTTGAACCACATTGGAGACAAATCTCTGGGTGTGTCTGTAAGACATATTTTAGATTAGGTTCATTGAGGTGGTAGAGCCCACCTAAATGTGGACTGTGCCATTTCATGGGCTCAGTGGGTCCTATATTGAAAAGGAGAAAGTGAGCTGAGCTTGGTCATTCATGGCTCTCTGCTTCCTGACTGTGGACAGGATACAACCAGCAGCCACCTGCTCCCACAGCTGTGCTCTGACGGACCGCATCATCAAACTGTGGGGCCAAATTACCCTTCCCTTTATTCAGTTCCCCTTGCCCAATGTTCTGCCAGAGCAACAAGAAAGGGAATGAATACAGCCAGCATTTTGTGATCCTAATGTGTGTGATGTCTCCCTTCCAAGGCTCATCTTCAGCAGCAGTGCATTCTGCTGCTCCATTTTGCTTTGTGGCTTGCCTGGGCATGGAAGTCACCTTGCCTGTCTACCAGTTCTACCATTACGGTGTTTCTTCTCTTTTGACTTGACGCAGAATTCAGATTCAGGCCTTATGCCCATTTTTTGGGCCATCTTTGCTGAACACATATTGAAAATGTTAGTTATTGAATCTATACTGGTAAATAATGAAGCTTGGACTAGCTTTCTCCAGCCCTCCTTCCTGTCTTTCTATGCACATAGCTTTATAGATGCAGACAGTCAACACAATGAGAGGAACTTTACATTAGCCTCCTGGTGAATCCATTCCAGCCTCTTAAGTATGGAAGTGCAGCTTTCAGACTCATATTCTCAACCATTGAATCAGGCCATTCTAGTCTCCACTACCCCACAGGCATTTGGTGTCAGGAGACCAACCAGAGACCCAGATGTCCCCAGCCAAGTGCCTCCCAGCAGCAACTGTTTTAACTTCTAGTCCATGAAAATGTCTAATTCATTGTGATAATATTAATTACATTTTAGCGATTTCCTTTATTTTTTATTTTTTAAAAGAAGTTCTCTTTAAAATATCATTGTTGTTTGAAACATCTGAGTTACACTAAAACTGTGAATGCAGAATTCTGTCCTGACTAGAAATATGAGATTGCCGCTAATGCTATGTCTTCTCTATTAAATAATAATTGACAACAGAACAGGAAACTACTAATTTAAAAAAGGGGGAGTCAAGTAGGCAGGTAAGAACAACATCTCACTAATTTTAATTCATCTCCAGCCTGTTGTAAGAGCTTAAGTGGAAGAGAGTTGTATAGCACTTCTTTGGTTAGCTATAGAATCATACAATCCAGGTATCACATGCTGATGATAAGGGAGCCCCAAACCAAGCAAAAGTCAATGCCTGATTAATTTTCCCCAGGGAGACATTCATTTTAGTACTAAACATTCTCGTATATTGCAAACACATTTACTCCTCAGAATATTTTTGTTTAATTTTGAGAATATAATTCAATTGCATTTCTCCCTTCCATTTCCTCCCTCAAAATTCTCCCACATACCCCTTCATTAATGAAAGGTGAAGACTACATTTGTCTGTTGGTAGAAGGGTCAATGTTTAGAGTGTTGTTAGGGATTGTACTGGTTTAATAAACCAGTAGTTGTAGATTCTCCTCCAATAACCATGATTTCACTAGCAGGAATAGTCAGCTAAGTTTCCAGTACCAGACATGGTATCCCCCACGTTGAGTGGGTGTGAATCTGGATGGGAAGGACTCACACCTTTTCTGTCCATTAGAAAACAAGCAAGAACCTAAGGAATAGTAATAAAATAATATTTAAAAAAACACACAGAAATGTGGCAAAACAAGCAAATAAGAAAAAGAGCCAAAGGAAAAGCATGAGAAATGCATATAGAAACAGAGACACGTACACTCACATATTCAGAAACCCTGTAAAAAAACAAAATCAGAAGCCATAATATATATCAGAAGGTCCTTTAAGGTAGGAAAAACAAATCAAAACAAACAAACAAAAAAGCCCCAACTTAACATTATGAGACAAAGAACCTCCAAGGATGCGTTGGACTGGCTTTCTATTGGCCATCTACTGCTAAGCATGGAGCTTATCTACCCTTAAGAGTGATTTGTTTCTCTATGAGACTTCCTTGAAGAAAACTAATTTTTCATTTGAAAGTGGTTATCCATTGGAGATAGCTCCTGGGTTGGGCATGAGGGCATGTTTCCACTTTTTTAGCTCTAGGACCCCACTTAGTGCAGACCTGTGCAGATCCTATGGTTTTTGTGAGTTCTTCTATGCACTGATCCTATTGATTTGGAGGGTTTCCTAGTTAGGATTTCTATTGCTGTGATGAAACAACATGACCAAAATGTAAGTTGGGGAGAAAGGGGTTTATTTGGCTTACACTTTCATTTTGCTGTTCATCATTGGAAAAAGTCAGTACAGGAGCTCAAACAGGCCAGGATCCTTGAGGCAGGAGCTGATGCAGAAGCCATGGAGGGGAGCTGCCTACTGGCTTGCTCAGCCTGTCTTCTCATAGAACTCAGGACCATCAGCCCAGGCAGCCACCCATGGGCTGGGCCCTCCCCATTGATTGCTAATTAAGAAAACCTTACATCTGGATCTCATGGAGGCATTTCCTCTATGGAGTCTTCTTCCTCTCTGATGACTCCAGCTTGTGTCAAGGGGACACAAAGCCAGCCAATACCGATGGCCTTGTTTCTTTGGTGTCCTCCATCCCCTCTGACTTGTCACTCTATCTGTCTCCTCTTCTGCATGGTTTCCTGAATGATAGAGACACTCCAAGGTCTCTCCCTCTGCAAATTGTCCAAACTGTAGGTCTCTGTATTTGTTCCCATCTTCTGGGACTTCTGATTATTTTTAAAGAATAAAAATAAAATAATACTAAATTCTAAAATTTCCTGCCACTTTAAGCCAAATAATGTCACATCACCTTTTATAGACTCACTGAATTTTTTAAGGAGATGGTAAATACACTAAGCCAACTGCAAAACAGTATTTTCCTAGTCTTGGCTTTCTGAGTCACTAAAGCAAGAGTCAATTAGGAGTTTTCCTTGAGTATAAAAGCATACTTTATCTAGCATATAAAAATTTTTGTTTCATGACCTTACTTTCCATGGACTCCTAAATAGTAGAAGTGGGGGTAGTGATACCTGAAAGTTGACTCCTGGAGATATAGGAGAAATCTAGAGGAATTTATGTAGATGAATTTCTAAACAGTCTTATTAAATATGAAACACAGAGTCAAATACAAGGCTAATAGCTGAAGAGATCAGAGAAATCGCAAATAGCCACAACTAGCCTTAGATTACCACCATGCAGTAGCTTCTCAAAGAGAGCTTCTTCCTGTCTAAACTGTGCTTTTACTGCCTTCCTGTTCTGCTTTCTCATTGGCTCTAAGGCCAGCCCATGATTTCCTCATCACTGCCTGTCTATACAGACCTCCAGGTCTCTATGGTGTGGCATATCACCACACTTGTCTGTGTCCTTGACACAGAGACTCTGCTTGCTATGTGATCAGATTAATGGCATGGGCTACCACTGCCTCACTTCTGTTTATGGCTTGCTGACCTCTGATCTCCAGGCAAACTTTATTAACATACAAATAAAATATCACTACAAATTTATATAACTAAAGCAATGTGATTTTTTTTTTTAACACCCCTTACTTTGTAACTATAGCTGTACAACTTCAGGTGTGTTATCAGAGTAATGAGAATAGCAACTAATACAATGAATAAGAGAATGAGTGAATGAATGAATGGGTGAATGAATGAGGGGACAAATGGTGAGCATCTTTCTTAATTCTCTTTAAAAACACAAATTCTCTATCCTTAGCTTTTATTCTTGATTTTAAGTTTGGCTTTTGTCCCCAAGTAAATATCCAGGCTGTTGCTTCTGGATCAGGTTTTGTACACAATTCATAGTCTGAGCCTACACTTAATTACAGTACTTTTTCTGCCTTCATTGTGATGGGATGGACATTCACATAGGACGCTTTTGAAAATGCTAGGTTACATTAGGAGATACCTTGTTCTTGGATGCTTTTAAGTAAACAGCCTAAACTCTACCAGTAATATATGAGGATGGAGGAATTCACAACACCTCTTGGGAAACTGTACAAGGATCTGCAAAGTCACCTTTATCTTCAGAACTGATCCAGAGCCGCTCCATTGTCTATTTGAAGGCCTGGATATCACATTTTAAAGTGTTTTCCTACTGAGCAATTTAGAGGTGAATATGATGTATCATTTGAGGGCTAAATACTGAACACTTCTATAATAAAAAGTACAGAGAGTTCCGCTTATGTTTATTCTTTCATTGAAAATTACTACAACCTGGTCAAAAAATTCCTCTCTGCGGTAATGGGCTATCTGCCAATACATGAGTCTGTTGAAAGGGCCACACCAAATCCAGCATCAAGTGACCGCCAACCCTGACCACAGCAGAGTGGTATGAAGAGGGCTGACACTGGCGTGGTCATCACCCAGGCCAGAGAGGGAGGTAGCAGGAGGTGTTAATGGAAAAACCCAACTTCTCTCCTTTTCAAATATGATGAGCAAAACCCAATGGAGCTTGCCCTAGTAAACTTCAAGTGACAACTCAGTTTTCACCATGAAAACATTTGTCAGAATGTTACCTCTGTGCTGTTTTTCACATTTGTTTCTGTATAATAATTGCCTTTTTAGAAGCTTGAGTGTGCTTAATGATAATTGCTTGGTTTAAGTGTTTTGTGTAGTGACTGTGGTGACCACATTAGCTTCCTAGGACTGACAGGACGAAGTACCACAGACTGAATGCAACCAACAGAAGCAGTGTATTGTCTCACGGGTGTGGAGGCTTGTGATGAGTGGTTTCGTGCCAGCTTGGCACAAGTTAGAGTCATCTAGGAAGAGGGGACCTCAACTGAGATAATGCCCCTCTAGAGTGGCCTGTGGGCAAGGCTGGGGTGTACTTTCTTGATGACTGATTGATGGAGAAGAGCCCAGCCCACTTGTGGATGATGTTATCCTTGTGTAGGTCATCCTGGGAGTAAATAAGACAGTAGACTGAGCAAGCCATGAGGAGCAAGCCAGTGAGCAACACTCCTCCACGGCCTCTGCATCAGTTCCTGCCTCCAGGTTCCTGTCCTGACTTCCTTCAGAGATGGACTGTGATGTGGAAGTAGAAGCGAAATAAACTCTTTCCTCCAAGTTGATTTCTGGTCATGGTGTTTTATCACATCAGTAGAAACACTAAGACAAGGCTAGAAGTCCAGGATGATGGTGTCAGAAGGTTTGGCTCCTGTCAAGAGCTGTGAAGAAGAGTCTCTTCTGTGCCTCTTGCCTAAGTTGAGTTGGATAGTTAGCCAACTTTGTCTGATTGCTGCCTTCAGCCTCATGTAGTATTTCTCCTTAGTGATCGTGCCTGTACCCAAATCTCCCTTGCTTATAAAGCACCAGCGATATTGGGTCTGGGTCCACCAGAATGATTTCACCTTATCTAATTATGTCAGCAGTAACCCGATTCCATAGTTATATTCATATGAGTGTGGAGGGGATACAACTCATCTTAAAACAGTCATCAGATATTACACTATCATGCTACAAACCTGAGTCTTTGTCTTGTGAGTCTCAGATCTAGGAATACAGGTTTATAATTAATAAATCGTGGTGGAATGACTTAGAAATGTGCCACACCTCCAACTGATCACTGTGACCTAGAAGAGAAAAGTACCATGAGAAAGAAAATTTGTTTGAGTTCAGTTTCTTTTTGAAGCCAAGGCTCCATATATGCACAACCCTAGATTGGTTCTAAAGTTCTTGGAATCCAAACAAGTCTTTATTTTCTAGTGGAAATAAAGTCGAACCAAAAAACTTCAAAGACAGATGTATGGAGACAAGAAATCAGGGAACATTCTCCATCATCATCTGGGAAAGTTTTTAGTGAACAGGACAGACTAAAACACCTCTGCTCTCAACCAGCTTTAACTGGACAGCAAACAGTTACAAGATATTGGTAGTAGATAGATGTTAAAAGGAAATAAAGAAAAGAAAACCACAACGGTGGTTTGTGAATGGACAGCAAATGCCCATTATAGATATCTAGAAAGCATTGGATAGGAATTATAGATCAGATTAATATCAAGGTAGGTATGCTTTAATGTTCATCCTACATGGGTATGATTGGCGCTCCTGAGCAGAACAAGAAGGGGAGAGAGCTTGGCCTCTGGCCACACTCTGATCTTTATGGGTTTTGAGAACGTTTGTGTTGTAAGCCTCTCAAAAAAGAGCAGTATATTTACTTCATAATAGTGTAGGGATAAAGAAGAACATGTCATTAGGATCTGGAGAGGTGGCCTAGAAGTTGATAGTTCTTGTAGGGGAATGGGATTTGGTTCCCAGAACCCACACAGGGGCCCAAAATCTTCTAGAACTGTGCTTCCAAGGGATCCATTGTCCTCTTCTGACCTCCACAAGCATGGGGTGAATGTACATACATACAAGTAAAGCATCCATACACATGATATGAAACAAATAAATCTCTTTAAAATATTAACATGCTAAAAGTATGTATTAAATATTAGTTCTGATCTATAATTTCACATTTTCCTTCTCATTTCAAAAGCAGTTAAAGCACTTCCGTTCATCCCTTGGAGAATTTTGAACTTTAGCAGTGGGCTCTCTATGACAGGAAGGAGGAACCAAGAGTATGAAGCTGTTCCGAGCACTTTGTCACACACCC
Organism: Onychomys torridus; assembly: GCF_903995425.1. NCBI lineage: Eukaryota > Metazoa > Chordata > Mammalia > Rodentia > Cricetidae > Onychomys > Onychomys torridus. The sequence continues at coordinate 25,727,249 of NC_050457.1, read as the reverse complement.
GACATTCATCACCGTGTTGGACTCTGCAAACAATGCTTCTTTGAATCTGCCCCCATTATCTTACAGGTGAAGAGAAGGGTGCTGAGTGGCGGGATCTGCACTTGAGGGAAGCCTTGTAAGCTCTCACGTCCAGATGGGAGATTTCCCTGTGTCAAGATTTGCTCACCATTCCACATCAAGAAAATTTACAAGGTGGACAGGAGGGTCACAAGAAGTAAAGACAAAAAGATTTGTCTCAATTTTAGCTCCCAGTGCCCAGCCCTCCCACCCCCATGCGTTCATTTTACTTGCGTTTGTGCAGGCCACTGTGGCCCAGAAGTTCAGTGTTGCTGGTCACTCAGAATTAAGTTTTGTTTTGTTTTAAGAAAAGATATTTAAATACAAAATACAATCTAAATTAAAAACTATGATGTCATAGCCTAGTGCTGAAAAAAAAAAAAAAAGGCCAAATCACATTGCCTGGCTTTACGAATTCAATTACGGGCCTCAGAGTGTATCACTGCTGCCTTTGTTTTAAGACTAATACAAAACAGTAAAGAAAAACTCCTGACAAGCACTCTGCTCTTCAAGCTTCTATTTGTTATTTAGACCTCAGGAAGCCAAGTGCTTGACAGGCTCCCCTGGATAGTGTGATTAATTAGTTCCTAGGAACAGAGTCACTTCGGCTGCTTTTTCATTTAGTTTTTCTCTGTCAACGGCTCTGCCATTCTCAAACAATCTCCTTCACCCTCTTGTTCTTCCTTTCAGAAGCAGAAGTTCAGTGAGTCACCCTGTGTGGGAAGCATTTGTCAATGTCCATCCATCATTGTACAACCCAACGGATGTCTTCTGTTTTAGGGGTGAAGCATACTTAAGGGCCCTGTGAGGTTTGTCATTCTCCTTGATCACCATACACCTCATGATCCTTGCAAACACTGATCTGTCTCAACAGAGAAGAATCACATGGTAGCCTGTGAAATAGTCCCAGGTTGTGACAATTACCCCGGAGAAGATTGAGGACTGTCTCATCATTGGGAGAGCGCTTTCTCTTTGTTGACCATCATCTGAGTACATCTTCCATTCCCCTTTACATCTCTGACCCAGCTTGCCACTGTTTCTCAGTAGGAGCAACTGCCTAAGCCACAAAGAATGTGTGTATGTTCTAGTTGTACTAGGTCACACTGTATATTACATGTTCTACGCTGTTCATGTGCATCTCTGTAGGCCCCACCCCAAATGTGCACATCATATGCTACCAAAACCCCAACATCCCCCCAACACTTTTCTTTCTCTGTCATCTCTGAAATACTATTAGCTCTGCTCGGCTCCATTCCTTTCTTTTAGAGATATTTCAAAAGTGTGCTTAACTGCCATGCGACTGTGGCACTTTATCCTGTATTAGTTTAAAAGCATTTTAAAAGAATGATTGCCCAATAGAGCCAATGTTTCTTCTGAAGTATTAAATATATGAGATTATATGTAACATACATGACATGCATGTTTATAATCATATCTATATATTAGTGGCATCCATGCTAAAGCCATGTAGTGAAAGGAATGTTAACTAAGTAACTACTGGAAGTCCTTAATTTTTTCATTATAGACATAATCACACTTGAGTCTATACTCACTAACAACTCTTGAGCCTACCTGGTAACTTCAGGCCAGAGCTAGCTGCCCAAGCCTCCACTGGCAAGGATTCAATTATAAGTAGAATCATTGACATATGTTTAGAAAACAGAAGGTATAGAGTAAAACAGTGGTAGCCATTCTTTGAAAAGTCATAACTTGGTTGGCGTTGGCTTGAGTTTTTCTTTTTGTTTTGTTATTGTTTTGTTCATTTTGAATATTGCTTTGACTCCAGCCTTCAACCTACACACAATACAAGTAGAATCTCTTAAAATTAAAATGAACTAAAATTGTCTTGTAAGAATTTAATGAATTTTCATTAATAATTCAATCCTTTTCTCTAAATCTTGGAGTATCATTGAAAGAAAAGTTTTTGTTTACCAAAAACAAACATACTCCATCAAAGGTCCAGTTATCACCCCTCCAAAGAGTTAGTTAGAGATGGCTGGCTTGAAAGGGGTTCCATATTGGATTAGTAACATTCTGCTCACTTTGTCAAGTAGACTTGCTTGCTGTCCTTGCCAGTCTCCTTAGCTCAACCTGCCCCCTGCCCCACCTCACTTGAAAACAAGAAGGCGTTGCTCAAAGATTGGAGTTCAGGAATCATGTCTTCCCAATATCCCTCAACAATGAATCCCTTCAACCGAACCTCTTCCTTTAAAGTAATTGGCCCTTTCCTTTTAGGGATGAGCATTTTATCAAATACTCATCACCAAATATTTGTAGGGTTCTTAAAAGCGCTTTATGTTTTATATACACATAAACATTAATTGAGAAAATGTGTTTTTGAAATGAAAAACTGGCCAGATGCTTCCACAGATAAAGGCATTTGTTGCTAAGGCTGAAGCTCCAAGCTTGAACCATGGAACCCACATGATAGAAGGAGGGAACTGGTTTTCACAAGTTGTCCTCTGACCTCCACACACTCTATGGAACTTGACACACACAAAAATAATGAAAAATTATTCAGTTAAAATCAAAATAACCTGAAAGATCAGACATAAACTACCTATGTTACCTGAATCCCAACTTGAAAACAAGCAAAGCAAAACAAAGCAGAACAGAGCAGAGAGGGCTGCATTTTCTCAGAGAGAGCAATCTCACCTCTTAACAAAACAAACCTTGGAGAAAATCAGGAATGATTTAGAGGTTTGGGGATGGACCATGATTTTCAGTTAGGCCTAATCTTTTTGATTCTTTGGACCTAAACATATAAGCCCAAGTTATTCTCACAACTAAATTAATAGCTACATAGACACCTTACATTAATGTTCTTCAGGCATTACTTATTCTAAGTTAAGCTATTTAGTTGTAATCCATTATTTCTTTTTGTTATTTTAGTTTTGGCTTATTCTTTGGGGGAGGGGATTATTCATTTATTTGGGTTTTTGTTGTTGTTATTTGCTGATGTTTTCACTGAGGATTTCTTTTTTTAAAGATACTTTTGGTGAGTATACATGCAGGGGATGATGATGTGTAGAAGATAAATGTCATACACTTAGGCTGAGGATGTAAATCAGCAGTAAAGGAGTTGGCTAACACTATGTAGAAAGAAGGACCTAGGTTAAGTCCCTGGTGTGTGTGTGTGTGCACACACACACACACACACACAGAAAAAGAAAACAGAGGGTTGGGGATTTAGCTCAGTGGTAGAGCGCTTGCCTAGCAAGCACAAGGTCCTGGGTTCGATCCTAAGCTCAAAAAAAAAAAAATGAAAGAGAAAAAGAAAACATTATTTTATCCGTATTAAGGTAATTGCTCTGTGGGCAGTGTGATAGGGTAGCAGCCCATCTGTGATCTAGTTTACCCAAACAGGAAATGACATGTATCTAATAAGAATCAAATTCACTCAAAGCAGGATTTTGACATTACTGAAATATGTAGAAAAGGTAGAGTTTTTTGTTTTGTTTTGTTTTTTATAATATTTCTCCAGCCAGCATGGTACTGAAGAAACTCATTATTTTCCATCTGCTTTCCTCACACTTATTCTCAGTGTGAACTAGAAGCAAAGTTTTAAAACTCTTTCTCTCCTGCAAATAAAATAGACTTTGTAAGAATCTGCATCTTGAAAATGAAGCAATTAAGAGCTGTCTGACTGTGTGGATGTTGCCCTGGCTCATCATGAAGCACCAATTTCAATGCATGCACACATTCCTGAAAACTATGAGGAGTAGGCCTTCTGTCCTGCAGTGTGATGAGGGGCTTGGCATTTCTATAAACAAACAAACAAACAAGCTGTCATGAAATACCCTGTGTACTTACAAACATGAGGGATGTTATGAGATGTGTGTGGGATTCTGCAAAGCAAGGCTTGAGCAACTGATATGCTTTGATGTGATCTTTGGCAACGAAATCTACCAGAAGACCATCACCATTTGTTTCAAAGGCTTGGCATTTCTGGAAATTTCTTTGGGTCCCTAATTTGGAATGACAAGTTTAATTTTTTTTTTTTATTCAAAAAGTATGTGTAGGCTGTTCTTTGATATTTTGTCAACATTAAAGATTGTGTGAGGAAAGTCATCTATTTAGAATGTTTATTGCAAAATGATATGTTGAAGTTATTATGTGTATGTTAATACATAATATACAGGAAATGATTCATTTCTCATTAGTTCAATTTAGTTAATTAAATATTAGTTCAGTGGCTATCATGTGCCGGTTTCTGGGCTATATATTGCTAGAAAAACTAACAGCATATATGTTGACACATTTGTACCTTCTGGGGAGAAATATTTTGGAAATTTTTTGGCAGGGAAACTTTCTTTCAAATTACTAAACCATAAGCACTTAATTTCAAATTGATTTTAATCAATTCTAAAATGTAACATTGAACACACCAATGACATGTAGGAATGTTTAGACTGTCTGAAAAGATGAAAGTAGGGAATTTGAAGGATTTATAAGTATTTACAGCCCAAAATATTGGTTGAAAATTTGGCCGATATAGAATTGTGTTGAAGTCTCTAGATACAGAATACTATGTGTTTGTCACAGGTGAACAACCAGTGAATGGCCATTAATCATGATGCTATAAAGCTGGAGACAGAGCTCAGTAGTACAACACTTGCCTTGTGTATACAAGGTCCTTTGCTTGATCCCAAGCATTGAAAATTTTTAGTTAAAAATTATGTCTACATATATTTGGACCTGTGTATACCTCTGTGTAATATTCATCTAGCATTATATTTGCATAGAATCCAAATAAGTTTAAGACATAGAAAATTGAATTCAAAAAGGTTCAGAATGATTTTGTTTGTCAAATTAATTTGAAAAGGTCAATTTCCAAAACTCACAAAGAGTATTATACCTTGTGTTCTGCATCATTAAGCAATTATTCCAAGGACTTGTCCATGCTGGATGTTCATATTGTGAAGAGACAAAAGAAAAAGATTAGATTAGATACAGTGCCTCTTTCCTCAGAACTTTCATACATGTGGAATGTTTGATGAATTCACTTAGCCTTTAGTTGGTATTTTAGCTTTCTTGTTGAAACCGCTGGCTCTCAGGTTTTATTAAGACCAGAAAGAAATGTATCAAAATTTGCTATTCCTGCCACTATTTAGAACTGAGTAGAACCAGGACTTGGGAAAAGAATGTGCTGGAAGTCTATCCTGGGGAGGTTTCCAAGCTGAAGACTCTTTGGAGAACTTCCTATTGAGGCCAAAAGGCTCATCTGCTTGCGGCACTTCTCTGAGGAAGAAGATATGCCCTTTTCTTTCCTCTCTGGTCAAAGAATAACTAATACAATCCCAAGTGTCACTGGAATGCCCTAAAAGTCAACAGTGTCCATCCTTCAAAAATCAACATCTCTTACTTTCCAACCTTTCTGAATAATTTACTGGTCTGGTTTGGCCTTTCTGTGCCACATTCCATTCCAGAACCCCAGCGAAAATGTTCTCAAGGGCTGACCAGAGAGTCCTCCCACTTTCTCTGGGCTGGTACAACTTGACCGCTACTTGACATCAAGGTCAACTGGAGACTGGGAACAGTTATGTAACTGCATTGTAAATTGAATTAGAGTTGTTCCTGAGCCCAGACCAGGGAACCAGGGCAGCTCCAGGCAAGAGGAGTCCCCCAGAGACAACACAGCACAAACAGTCTCCTGGTAGATCAAAGTAATGTATCACAAGGGGAAATAAGAACCAAAACCCACCTCTCCCCCACCCCAGCTATTCCAAAGCCTGGGCCAGCTGCTGACCTGTCACATGCAGGGTGAGAAGAAGGCATGAAATACAGAGTGTTGGTTTCAGCAGAATAGACAGGAGCTAAGGGGATAACAGCATCCATAAAACACACAGAGAATGAGAAAAACTATTTTCTTAATTTTGACAGTTTCATGAATGTATATGATGTATTGTGATCATAATCACTCTCGTTACCCTCTCTCATATGTGTCAGATCCCTGCTGACCCTCCTTCTTCCAATCTAGTTCCCCATCTTTTATGTGCAGATATTATGCAGGTGACCATAGCTACTGTATGTAACAGCTGTGTCTTTGACAGCAGACAGCCTTTTATAACGCTCCATACCTCCTAGTGTGATAATCCTTCATCTTCCTCTTCACAATTTTCCATGGGCCTTGGAGAATGTGGCATAAATATCCCATTCAGGACTTAGCACTCAGTAGTCACCTATGTGCAGTACTTGATCCAGTTATGAGTGCCTGTGTTCACTTTTACCCACTGTGAAAAGAAGCTCCCCTAAGCAAGGCTGAGAACAGCACTAATTTTAATCTATGGAGATATATATATATTTAAAAGGCAATCTGACTATGTCCTTTCATCACAACATTAATAGCAAATTACACCTTAGGGTCTGTGACCTCTTCAAATGCATGAATGTGAACAGGTTAATAGTGCCAGGCACGCATTCTTCCCATGGAGCAGACCTCAAATTCAATCAGAAAGCAATTGGTTATCCCCCAAACAGTCTTAACACAATTGTACCAGTGGGCATATATTGCCTGGTATGTAGTTTGAAGTGTCCCCAGCTGGGTAGGAGGACCATTAATGACTTTTCTCCCACAGTATCCTGAATAGGATCTTCCTGCATAATGAATGCTAGGAGAATATTTCCTTTTCAGGTCCAGCTGGACTTCTTTGTGTCCTGTATTTAAGTTATGTGGAGGCTTCAGCAATAAGCTCTTGCCACCTAGTTCTGGTGGGAAACCAAGAACAATAGCAGTAGACTGTATTATATGGGAGTATGTGGGGGATCCCTGATTGCAATTAATAAAGATAGGCAGTGCCTGACACTGGGGTTTTCATTTAGAAACTTATTTCTCTAGAAGCAATATTATCCACCCTCCAGAAAAGAAAGATGTTCTTAAAGTCAGAACAGACATCGCCCATGAAAAAAATTAGCATGGAGATGGGAAAATCTTTGCAGTAGTCTGTGGGTTGCAAGATGTGTGAGCAATAAGCATTACCATCCTCCCTCTCCCAGAGACCACTTATTCTAGAGAGAATTATAGGGCCCAGATGTTAAGAACACTGCTGAAAACTGCCACCCTAGAAGACCCAGAACATTCTTTCATAAAGTTATGCAAGGTGAAAGAAAAAATAATATGTGAGCTCTCTTTATGGACAAATGAATACAACTATAGATAACTTCTGGGGGAAAGAAAAAGATACCCAGGCCACATCATGACCTTATTCCATGCTAACAAGACCTCTTTACACTTATGAGGAGAGGAGCAGAGTATCATAAAACCGAGAGATGGGGCAATGCAGACCCTGACAGGATTTGTGCCTTTATCTCTTGACACTTCCTTCCCATTTGGCCACTTTGTGAGCTCTGACAAGTTCATCTTCCTAGTCTGTAAAAGGGAAGAAGCAAAAAGTTAGAGGACCTACTGCTAAGAGCTTGTCTGAGACTCAGTGAAGTCACATAAGGCAGTACTTGAAGATTAGTAAAATGGGAACTCTATGACTAGCAACAGTCCTCACACTGACTATTCTAAGTGGTTTGCATGCATTAACCCAATCTTCACGATAGCAATACTATTCTAAGTGGTTTGCATGCATTAACCCAATCTTCACGGTAGCAATACTAAAGAGCAGAGAGGTTCTGTAAATATGCCCGAGGTTGCACACATACTGTCATCAGAATTTGAACCCAAGCAGTGACTCTAGCATCTGTACTCTACACAGAATTGTGCTCCCCAGAGAACAGAGATAAAGACCAAACACAGACAGAGGTGCGAACAGAATAAAGAAAAGGCACGAGGGTAAATCTGCTCTCTGTCAATCAAAATAAGAAGAGTTAGTTAAAATGACAGTTGAAGTGAGTGGACCTTATATGAGTCCACCACCTTACCTGTGGGTCCAGTAAATGGTCATGACCTACATGATTCCATCCTCAGCCCTTCATTTTCCATGTCTTTATGCTTTGCTTGAGTTCTCTCATGACACCCATAGCCTCAACTATACTACAGAGCCAGTGAATTCAAAAACCCATATTTGTTCCTTAAAACATTTCTATTAGATGTTAGATATACAGCTTTTCAACTTCTTGCTGCAAATTATTCTTGTCCTGTGCTCTCCTCTCCCACCAAGGCTCAGATACGTTGGAAACCCACAACAGTGTCTAATGTAATTCTTTCTAGCAAATCATGACCATTTCCATTTTTATCTAAGACCCTTTCCAGCCACAAAATGGTTTTGGTAGTAAATGGTGCTTCTTCAACTTTCATTTTCATGGCTCACTGGAGGGTCAGAATAGGCTCCGTGTCTTCTGCATCTATTGAGATTTTGTCTTTCCTTAGGATCTCTTTGTATATTACAGAAATAGAGAATTTTACAAATACTTTTACATACTAAAGAAATTAACATACTCATAAAATAAATCATTTCCTATTACATTCCAATTTGCTTACATCTCCTCCTGTAAAATATGTTAAAAATTTCCTATATGCAAATAAGCATTTCTCTGAATGAATTCTACTTTTTTTTTATCTTCTTCAAAGGTCTTCCCCAAACCATGACTCTACCATCAAAGTCCCCTTAAATTTCTGGCAATACTTATTCCACTTTATATATTTAGATATGCAACCTTTCTGATTTTTGTATATGGTGCATTTTAATTTTTTTATTTTGTTTTGTGGATATTTGTACTGTTTATTAAATATACATTTTTAAACATGAATTAAATGTCATCTTTGCCAGATACTAAGTCCCCATATGACCCTGGGTATGTTTTATCTTCTTTGTGTACTGCCTTGGCTGCGATGAACACATTTACAATAAGATTTAGTATTTGGCAAGACATGTGCCCCATGTTATTAGCTACCCACATATATGTCTTACAGAATCTGTGTTCTGTAGACATCCCCAATATGGATCCTAAGCTGACTATTTTATCACTTGTGATCAGAACACAGACTGTTATCCCTTGTTGTGGAAATAAGGCAAAATGGCAATCAATACACAGAAACCCAGGAGGCCATATATCAAAGGAGTTGAGTCCAGGAACTCCACAAAGTCTCCAGGTTTGCCTTCTAGAACCAGCACTTAATCAGCTCTATGCCCTCAGAAAAATCACAAAACCTTCAGTTTTCCTCCCTATAAAAGGGAAAATATAATAGGACTTGATTGGTTTGCAGTTAAGGTCAGATGAGTTAGTGCATACATGTACAAGGACTAATTCCAGTACTAGCAAACAGTACATGCACAGTTGTGTTAACTGTTTTATGCTGTTGCTAGGCTCTGAGATACACTGGACCAGGCATGAATATTGCTCTAGTGGTTCTTGCATGAAACATGAAAACAAGTTCATGAATAGCATATGGCAGACTGTCCGGATCTAGGAGTGTGATGGGGCAATGCAGTGGGGCCCAAGCTAGACTAACTGCTTGAGCTGGAGTGCTGTGTGTGTGTGGCGCGGGAGGGACTCTCCAGATCAGCAGTGCACAGGGGAGACCATTAGTCTTGGAGCACCCTTTCTCCTCTGTGAACTTACCTGGATCTGCACTTTACTGAATCAATGAGTTTACAGTCCCTTCTTCAATGCCCTTATTGCCTTCAGGTAATGGCTACTTTGTGAGTCTCTGTGTATGTGCGTGCGTGTGTGCCTGTGTGCATGCATGCATGCGTGCACAGACACGTTCACCTGTGCTTACACATGTGGAGGCTCTGGATATTTTCTTCTTCACTCATTTTATGTTTTGAGATGATCTCTCCATATCTGGAGCTTCCAGAGGATGGGTGGCCAGTGAGTCCCCAGGACCCCCATGTCTCTGCCCCACCCCCAACACTGGTGTTATAGGTGGACACCTCCATTCCTGGCTTTTCTGTGGGTGGTGGAAATGTGAACTCTATTCTTTGTGCTCGAACAACAGCTGTTCACCTACAGCGTTATCTCCTTGGTCTCGTGGTGGCTAATTTCATCACCTTGACCAGCCTACTGGCAGTCCCAGATCCTTAATTTAATATTTTTCTGGGTATTTTTAGGAAGGTGTTATAGACAAGAGAAGGATTTAGGAAAATAGGCAAGACAAAGCAGATTGCACTAGTCCCCAGAATGTGTGTGAAGGGGACAGTGCTTCTAATATGTGGTGGTTAAACAGCATAAATAGGGTAAGGGCAACCCCCGCCCAGTTCTGACCCTCCACAACTTCTCTCCCTTTCTCTGAGCTAGGGCATAGATTTTTCATCATTTCAAACTCAGATTTGGCCTTGATTTTATACTGATCTTCAGGCATATACTGCTTCTCACTCTTAAAATTCTGGGTCTCCCACTTACTGGCCTTTGTAATTGTGATGTATTTTTTTCCATGATTTTCCATCCCAGTTGGGACACCTCCCAGTCCTAAAGGGACAACCTTCTATAAACTCTGTGATGCTCCTTCAGTGCCCTGTCTGGACTCTCCCAAGCCCAGCCCGGAAATAGCAGGGAGACAGGTTAAATACACTTGATGCTGTTGATTCTTTAAGACTCTAAACAGTGGGGAGGGGGGAAGAGGGGGAAATTGAACATACCCTTAGAGATTACTTGGCCAACAGCTTTTCTCCTTCTTCATGGGCTGCTGCCAGTGTACTAAACAATGGAGGGGCAGAACAGCGCCAAGTCTGTGCGGTGAGTTTTGGGGGAAGTAAGAGAAGTGGAAGAAAGCTGAGTCTTCTGAAGTGTGATTTCATTTTAAAAAATGCTTACACTGCTTTTTATGAGAATATCCATTTGACTGGGTTTCTTTCCTGCTGACAAACCAGGCAATTGCTGGATATAAAATAAATCTGATTAAAAGCTCTTTCTCCATTGCTGTCAAGCTAAAGGATGCAGACCCCAGGAAAGAGCACATTTGGATTCCTAGTGAGTACAAATGATTGTTTATGTGACTCCTGGTGCCAAGACCCAGCAAAGGCCACAGTGCTGCCCTGATAAGGCAAAAGGAGGCCTTTTCTCCAGGAACAAAAAGTTTACTTTATTACTTATTCTCATTTGCAGTGGTACCTATTATTTTGTAATTTGCCTGGCATTTTGTTGGCAGCCAAAATTGACAGAAATAATATCTCTTGCTTACAATGCACAGTTCCAATGCATTTTGTTTTGCTGGTATAACCTCCTACAACTAAGGCAGAAGCTGATAGAACTTGTATATATGTGTTTAAACTAGAGCAATTACTTTACTGAAAAGGCAGAGCAGGTCCTAACCCTTCTCTTTGCCTTATCATTGGGGGGGGGGGGGTTAAGAATACAGAAAATTGCAAGAAATGTATAATCTTCAGTAATTACACCATCTCTTTTTCTCAGCTGCCAAATCAAGTTGAATAGTCTTCTTTGGGCTAGTGGAATACTATTTGTACAATGCTACCCACATGTTCTGATCTGATAAATGATAAACCATAAGTCACAAACATAAATCAAAGTATCGGGCAATAATAACCTAAGGAGTGGACAATGGATGCAGAAAGCCCAAATACCCTGAGCCAGAACCTGTAGTGTTTGGATGAACACCTCAAGTCAGAACTCTAGGTTGAGGGACAGAGGAGAAGGCTCAGTGAGTGAGGCATTTGCACCTCAAGCATAAGAATCTGAGTTTTGAACCCCAGAACCCATGTAAAGCTGGCTGAGGGAGTGTGTGTGTGTGTGTGTGTGTGTGTGTGTGTGTACACACACACACACACACACACACACACACACACACGCGCGTGCGCGCGCATGCGTGCGCACATGTGTGGGTGTTACTGCATCTGTAATTCCTGCACTCCTACACTGAGATGGGAGGAGGAAGATTCCCTGGAAGCTCAAGGACCAATCAAAGGCCTTGTCTCAAACAAAATGGAAGGTGAGAACAGACATCCACAATTGTTCTCTGCTCTCCATTCAAGTGTCATGGCAGATCCATACCCAAATTTACACAGATGAATACACACAGAGATAAACACATGCACACTATAAACCACATACAGGCACACACACAGAGAGTTGTGGAATAATGTCTGTACACTGTGAAGGTTTGTCACTTGGGTTGGTTTAATAAAAAGCTGAATGGCCAATAGCTAGGCAGGATTTGGGAGGCAGAGAGGACAAGGGGAAGAAGAAGGGTGGAGATGCAGAGAGAGGCCAAACAGAGAGGAAGCAGCATGGGCAGTACGGAGTAAAGGTAACAGCCACAAGACAAATAGTAAATTGATAAAAATGTATTTAAGTTGTAAGAGCTAGTTGGTAACAAGCCTAAGCTATTGACTGAGCTTTCATAATTAGTAATAAGTCTCTGTGTCATGATTTGGGAAATGACAGGAGGGTAGAACAATCCACTACAAATAATGCCCAGCATCCAACCATATATATCCACATAAGAACCAGGAAAGCTTTAAAAAGGTTCAAACACACAAAAAATGGAGCCACGTGTGGCTTCCTGGTATTGTGTCTCTCATGCCAGCTATGTGTTTGGGCCACCAGGGTACCATGAGCTAAGCCACGTGGCAGGTTTAAGGTTTTGCTCGTGCAGACAGAAAGGGTTATAGACATGCAGTAAAATAAATTCAGATGAAAAAAAAAAAAACCTCTAAATGGATTACAGTATGTTTAACAATGTGTGTAGGCTTAAGGAGGGAAAATGGGTATAGACAGTTATAGAAAAAAAGTTTAAAAATAATAAAGGAAAGTCCTTAAAGAGAGAGAGTAAACTGATTTTTAAAACAGTCACATAAAGATGGAAAATACACAGGGAATCTGGATCCTATATGGAGTGTTGTTAACTTTGAATTTTTTAAATGCTAATGTACAAAAAACAATAGCTGCTGAGAGACATTGGATTATAGAAATTACTAAATTAAACCAATCTATAAATTTTTTGAATGTCTTACATGGAGTTCTGCATCCAGAACAGCTTCAAGGCTGCTGGCTTAGATGGTCCAGCTTCACAGACTACTCTAGCCAGGGCTTCAGATAAACCTTACATTTCCTATTGCACAGAGACTGGACAACAAGTAGTACAGCTAACTCTCCCAGGACTTGATCATTATCCCAATTTTTCCAGGGTCTCCTAAAGATTCCAGCACCCCCAGACAACAGGAAGTAGTCTAAAGGACACTACACCCCACATTCCCAAGAGGTAGAGTGGATGGTTTTTGGTCACTCAATGGGTTATAGATGTTCATTATCATTTAAGACAGTTGGTTATAAGTTATTATTTGTCATGGTCAGAAAAAAGGTAAACATAGAAATTAGATTCAAAGATCTCTTTTGGAAAGAAAAAGGGCTGATATAGAAATGATGAGATAAAAGGGCAGATTGTTGAATGGACTTTTAAACTGAAAAAGCAACTACTAGTCTTAAATATTTTACATTGGTATGGATTTTTGTATATTGATACAAATTTAAGGTTATTGTTAGAAAATACTGTACATACATTTCTACTCTTGTTTAAGGTATTGTACCTATGCAACTCATTTAATAATGTAATAGAAATTTCTAGTCCTTGAAAGTCATTATTGCAAACTATTTAGGATAACAAAGAAGTGCAGATTAGTAGTTAGTCACCTCTTACAATCAAACTTTTAGTCATATTAGGTATGTTTTCAAGGCCAAACAGAGATATATTTTAGATAGCTAGGTGGTTTTCAAATACTTCAGAGATCTACAGATGATGATATTTAAAATGTTTTAATAACATAAGGCTTTTTGTGACATTGAGACACATCTGCTCCTAGCAGCGTCAATCTACTTCAGATGAGATGACAGGTATCAAGTAATCTCCATATGGAGTTTGCTTTCTTTGTGGCAAAAGTTAGCCACTGGGCAAGAAACTGCCCTTACCTTGACTGCTGACAGTGTGCTCTACAAATTGGACAGGCAGGACCCAAAGATAAAAGACTGTTGAATTTTGCCAAGATAAGGCAGGACAATCCTTCAGAATCCTGCTTCATAGAAGAGTCTGCTAGAAATTCTAGGCATGTAGGATGAAGACTGGATGTCCCAACATTGCAGAGGAACTTTGAGTAACTGTCCGGGTAGCCAGATGTCTCTGTCATTTCTATATTTTTGGAAGTTTCTTGCAATGCCCTTTGTTTACTCAGGTATACTCTCAGGTATATCTCATAGTATATCCTTCTGGAGTCTTTAATGGAGTTGCTTAATTTGTAGAGTTTAGGACCTTTAATCTCAGGGTTATGGGTTGGGGACTCACATTTGGCTGCATTTGTGGGCAGATTTTTCTCTTGTCCTTCATGCCAGTTCCCAAATAAACACACTTTACTGTTGTTTGAATCTTAGATGATCTTATAATAAAAATAACCCAGACCCAGATATCAAGGTGAAAGTTGAAATGTCAGAGAAGCAGAAGAGCCAGTCACTAGTTCTTACCTCTACGAAATCCTCAGTCTAAAGAGAGTGAGTTCCTGTTTCCTCATGCCTTATATACCTTTCTCTGCCCAGACATCACTCCCTGGGATTAAAGACGTGTGTGCTTCCCAGAATTGGGATTAAAGATGTGTGCCACCACTGCCTGGCTCTGTTTCCAGTGTGGCCTTGAACTCACAGAGATCCAGACTGATCTCTGTCTCAAGAGTAATAGGATTAAGGGTATGAGCCACCACTGTCTGGCCTCTATGTCTAATCTAGTGCCTGGCTCTGTCCTCTGATCCTCAGCCAAGTTTGTTAGAGTACACAATATATCACCACATTTATTATTAATAATTATTATTAATCTTATTAATTATTGACATTGATAATTCTTATTAATTATGAAAGCTTGGCCAATAGCTTAGGCTTGTTACTAACTAGCTCCTACAACTTAAATCAACCCATATTTTTATTAACCTACATTCTACCATGTGGCTTTTACTTCTATCTCATTTTGTGTATACAACTTGTTCTGCATCTGTCTACTTCTCACCATTTTTCTTCCCAGCATTCTCTCTGTCCCAAAAATTCTGCCTAACTATTGTCCATTTAGCTTTTTATTAAACCAATGACAATGACATTTCTTTACACAGTATGAAGGAGTATTCCACAACACACACACACACACACACACACACACACACACACACACACACACAAATTTCGAAAAAAGAAATTCAGTCTGCCATGCCTTGTAGAGACATAGTTGTTAAGCAAAGTGACAGGATAGAACTCATGACAGGCTAGAACTCAGTAATCCCAGACATCAGAAATACCTGTTCACATTCACATCACACATGATAATGGTAATAGTAAGTCCTGAGTCAGGGTATCTACAGTAGCCAACAGAGCCCAAAGAAAAGCTGCATTAGTGAGGCTTGGCTTCCACACCAGGAGAAAATGGCACTTTCATGTGCTTCACACACACACACACACACACACACACACACACACACACACATTAATAATAATAATAATAATAATAATAATAATAATAATAATAAAACCAAGTACCCCCATGTACAGCTTACTAAGAGCTTTCAGATGCAAAGGAGCAGTGGGGGATGTTGCCTCACTGATACTGGATACAATACAATAGTAACATGAAAATACATTCTGAAAATATAGAGTACTGATTCATGATCTCTTTTCTAGGGCAGTTAGTAAGTTACTCAGACTAGACTGGCCATAAACACACTAACTCACCTAAAGAAGGAAAGCCAGGATCAGAGTAGAATAGGGATTCTAACATAACCATGCAGAATATTCCATCATTTAGCACTATTTTAATCATAGGGCCAGCTAGATTGGTTCTGTTACTTCAGAGCCCCTTGTATCTGTGGACAAGCTCCCCAGGTATAGCAGGAAGCCTGGCCAACAGATCCCCAAGAACTGTGTTCACTGCAGTTTGAGCTTGCTATGTCTTGAGTGCTGCTAGTACTGAAGAAAGTGGCAGACCGTCACTCAGACTCACCATGCGCTATGGACAGCAAATGAACATAGCAGATAAAATTGCATCGAGTTCACTGATTACAGTTTTACAAGATAGGCAGTTATGAATAGACAACGTCTCAAGATATTTTATCTGCGAAGTGTGGTCAATAAAAGCGACGACAAGAGTAGCAATGAACACTTTATTCTCAGTATCTTACAGGGTACCTGGCCCTTCATTGATGAATACTTAATATAATACAATGAACAAAATGAATTGACAATAATAATCCATACTTTTTACATTGACCATGCCAGGGATGGTGTAGGTGAAAACTAGCCCAGACTTGAGATAAGCCATGGTTTGGCATACCTTCTTTCCTACTTTGCTCAGTCTTTAAGGGAGGTACGTTTTGCCTCATTGGTTTCCACTGTTCATCCAGTTTCATTAGCCTCCTCATTAGTGATGGCTCCATTCCCTGCCCACATTCTATCTCCTGAATGACAGTTCTTCATGTGCATGCTGTACTTATCTCTGGCTGTGGATTCTGGATGTCTGTGGAATGTTGTATTACCAGCAGAGCCTGATGCTGCTGAGTAACACCCATTTTTGTCACATTGGTACCCACAGAAAGGAGACAGTAATTTCAACTACAAAGAACAAAGGGCACAAGGTTGTCACCCTGACATTATAATTTATCTCTGTCTCTCTGTTTCTGTCTCTGTCTCTCCCCCCCTCTTTCTCTCTCTCACACACATATATGCACACTTACACATGCCAACACCCTCCTACAAACTCACTTGCTTAATATTAACATGTTATCATTGCCCAAATATGTGATTTCCCCTAAGTCCTTCTTCCACTAGGATAGTGATCCATCTATCAGCCAGACTGGAGGTCCAGAGTCCTCTGTGACTCTCAGCTTTACTGGTCTACCCATCTTATCAGGCAGAAGGATCAACCACTTCTTATGAAGAGTTCTGGGATTTTCCTTTTCTCCCCTATCCCTCCTCTGTGGCTTTAGCAGAACGACCTCTCATTGCTCTTCTGAATCTAAACCTAACTGCTCTTCCCAGCTCCAGATAGATCCATCTGCCCAGTCCTACAACAGAGCGCAGTGGGGAAGCAGAATGCCTAAAGAAAGGTGAAGCAGAGAGTGAACACACTGACTTTTCTCACCGCTGTGACAACCCGCCCCACAAGAGCAACATGAGGAACGGAAGGTTGGTTTGGGCACTTGGTGTTCAAGAGCAACATGAGGAACGGAAGGTTGGTTTGGGCACTTGGTGTACAAGAGCAACATGAGGAACGGAAGGTTGGTTTGGGCACTTGGTGTACAAGAGCAACATGAGGAACGGAAGGTTGGTTTGGGCACTTGGTGTTCAAGAGCAACATGAGGAACGGAAGGTTGGTTTGGGCACTTGGTGTGAAGGTACCACCCATTGTGGTGGGGATGGTGTGCTGTAAAGAGTGGCTTCAGCCGTGGCACGGGGATGGGAAGCACCTGCTCAGTGTGTCCGAAGTCAGGAAGCAGAGGGAAGGGTGTTGGTGATCCTTTAGCCTTCTCCTTTAATCGTTTTTTATCCAGTCCAGCACCTAGCCCATGAGATGCTGCTGCCCACATCCTGAGTAGGTCTTCCACCACAGGTAGATCCTTCTGGAAATGCCTTCAAAGGCATGCCCAGAAGCACACCTTCTAGATCGTTCCAAATCCAGTCAAGCTGACAGTGAAGATTCACATCGCATGCATTTACTGTGAGTCAGGTATGAGTTTTATTAATATTTGTATTAACCGTGTTCAAGTCTCACAAAAACCCAAAGGTAAGTGCCGTAATTAGACTCATTGTATGAGTAAGAGGTCCAAGCTTAAGAGAGAATGGGCATATGCATTACCAAATGAAAGAATCAAGTGTGGTGGCTCACACCTAAAATTCCAGACCTGGGAAGGCTAAGGCAGGAAAAGTGCAAGTCTGAGGCCAGAGTGGGCTTAAAAAAAATTAGTCCAAAAAACAGAACAAGAGCTGATGCGAAGGTTCAGCAAGGCTGCCAAGCCTGAGAACCAGAGTTCAGTCCTTGGAATCCACATGGCGGAAGAACAGACAAGACCCATGTAAATTGTCATGTGTACACAGCATGGCCACACATATGCACAGAGAGAATACACATATAGATAAATGTAATAAAATAAGACACAAAACAAAAATATCACGTAAGAGGAAGGGGCAGAAGTGAGATTCAGCTTACCCCCAAGTCGGCCTAACTCCTCATCCGCTGTCATTTTATCAGAGTTACCTCGTTCCAAGTTGCTCTAAAATAGAGCTCATCCTCTAGGGCATTTGTTAAAATACATGAGGGGGTGTCAGTGGGCCCCCAACCCCAGACTGTCTGATCTGGTAGGTCTGTAATGAGGCCAAGGAGAATTTGAGAATTTTCGCGTCTAACAAGTTCCCAGGTGATTAATGCTGTTGGTTTGGGGACCACTATTGTACACCCATGGCTCCAGATTGGATTTCTTTGGGGCCATTTCTTCATGGACCCTGCACAAGTCATTCAGCCTTTGACTGAGATGTCAAGTTGGAGTCCTAAATAAGTCTGTTGTAGCTGTGTCTGTGGCTCTGTCATTTCATCTCACTAAGCTTGGGTCATTTATTATATGAAACATGATGAAATTTACCTTCTGTGGATATATGACTAAGATCAATCATGAAAGACCCAGCTCTGTGACCAGGACATGGCAAAACTCAGTGACCATTAGTTATCATAAATGTATGAGCATCTGAAAGTCATATTTTTATATTTTAATTTTATTTATTTTTCATTCTTTCTGTCTCTCTCATCTCTCTCTCTGTCTCTCTCTCTGTCTCTGTCTCTGTCTCTGTCTCTGTCTCTCTCTCTCTCTCTGTGTGTGTGTGTGTGTGTGTGTGTGTGTGTGTGTGTGTGTGTGTGTATACCCACCACAGCGTGTGTATGGAAGGCAAAGAATAAACTGCAGGAATTGGTTCTCCTCTACCATGTGAGTTCCAAGGATGAAACTCAAGTTGCCAGAGTCTGTCAGCAAGTGCTGTTACCTGCTGAGTCATCTTGCAGACTCCGACCTTTATCTTTTGTGTAATTGTTTTATTTTTATTTTCTCCTTTTTGTTGTTGTTCTTCCTGCTCCCTCGGACATCTGACACTTACTTGGTGTCACATTTGCAATCTTGTCACCAAGGCTTTGCACAGCTCACTCCTTATCACTATTCTAGCTTCAGCTAAATATTTCAGTCCAGAGCAGCTTTGAGTCCGGACAGCACTGCCCGTCACTACTACACACACAGGCTCAAGCACTTTCAGCTTTTACATGATTTGACTCACGACATAGGTCTAGAGTTTTCCTGCTCCTTCTTTCTTCTACAATCAGTCTTACATTCTTGTCCTAAAGAGAACAACCTTTTTCTTCCTATTTTCACAATTTTTGTCATGACCAAAGTCTTTTTATGACATTTGTTTCTTACTGATCCCCCCCCCCGATCTGCATGCTAGACCCCGCCCCCCCCCAGCTTTCTAATCTGTTTGTACTTCGTTCCTTTTCTGTACTCTTTCTTGTCAAGGATTTTCTATTTACTAAGTCTTTTTAAAAGCCTGCCTTCCTGTAAGCTCTTTGTTTCTGGTTATTTCCATAGCTTCTTTGATTTCTCTCTTCTGTATAATTTTTCTGCCTGCTCCCCAGTCCTTATTAGATATTTAGGATCTTCAATTAGGGATGCTTTTTCATCTCTTTGATAACCATCCCTAACCCTCTGTGTCCCTTGAATGGCGCTTCTCTCCCTTGTGTGCCTCTCCCTCCCGTTTTTTTGGCTCTCTGCCCAGCAACTTAAACCTGTGTGCATTCCAAAGGGCCTTGGGCGAGACCAGGTGCCAGGGCACTTGCTGAGCTGGAACTGCCCTGCTCATTCCTGAATAGGGTTTCTCAAGTTTATGTCTATAGTATAAGACTCAACCCCAAATCCACATGGAACAGGGCTCTGGTCAGGAAGAGACACCTTCTTCTTTTTTTCCATCTTCCTGTACTTAAAACCAAGACAGAGGAGGTTTTCTCACCTCCTTAGGTAGAGGGTGTAATGTTCTGGATCATTGTTTCTCAGGAGTGGCTCTTTAGAGTCTCTAGATCTGTGGGACTCTTCCATCCCATACAGGCTCCCCCTTGCCTCTTCTGCTATGGGTTGCTATTAAAATTCTATACTGGGATATTACACTACATTTAGTGCCAAGTATCACCCAGACTCATTGCCTTTTTTTTTTTTTTATAACTTTTATCCTTAATAGTTTGACTATGAATTAAAAAAACAACAACAACAAAAACCCAAATCCCATTCTAAATGAATTCTGCATTGAAAATAAAAGAAGCAATTAGAAGAATGTTCAGTTTGCCATCTTGCCAGGAACTCAAGTGACTCAAGTTACTCTGCAATTCATTAGTGTCTTTAGCCTTCTCTATGTATGGACAGAGCCTGAAATTGTTACCTAAGTGTCTACTAGATTTCTCACCACTCAGTTAAAGGTAAACAATTCAAGGACAGGCCTCTGCCTTGTTCTCAGGTCTATTTTCAAAATCTGGAAGAAGTATTAGCATACATAAGACTCCACCAAACTTTATTGATTGGCTAACTAACATATTACAGGGCACGCATATTGTCTATTATATTCAAATACTGTATTTACAGTCATCGATATGAAGATTATCTCTGAGACATTAAGGTAATAATCACATTATATAATAACATGTGCTGAGTGTTATGGTATACCTCTAATTCCAAACCTAGGAGCCTGAGATAGGAAGGTCTTGATCTCAAGGTAACCTGAATTACAGCAGAAAAATGACAGACAGGGCTGCCAAGATGGTATAGTCAGTAAAGTTCTTGACCTGAATAGAACTCAAGTTCAAAAAATTAAAAAAAAAAAAAAAAAAAAAAGCTAGGCATGGTGACATACACTTGCAATTTCAGCACCGGGATTGTAGGGACATACATTTCAGGGTGGCTCACTGGACTGCCAGCCTAGACTACTTGGTGAGACAAGGTGGGTGGTTCCTGGGGAATGTCATCTGAAGCTGTCCTCCAGCTTCCACAGGAAGGTGTCCTCAGGTTTGCATGCACATGAATATGCACAGGTATGCAAGTATACCAACACATCCAGAGAACGTTTCAAAGCCACAACTGAAAGAATATAAGATTTAAAAACAAAAGAGCATGTGTCATGCGATTTCCATTACAAAACACATGTGTGTACCTGTATTGGTCTGTTTAAGGGTGTTGGAGTTAATGGTGTTGTCACTAGTCAGTGAGTTTCTTTCCTTTACACTAGTCCTTTATACTAGCCCATATTGCTGTGTTTGGGGGATGGGAAGAAACAAATCACTTTTCCGGGATCCAGGGCGTTTGCTGTTTATATTCGAGATATGCATTACAAACAAAGCTTGTTGTTCTTTCTTCCTGGGGACTCAGTCTCAAATAGTGGCCATTTGTTTGTATTTCTCTTGGAAGTACAAATACGCTATCTTCAGCTTCCTCTTGGGGCCCATTCTGCTTGGCATCAGGTGATGTTTGACAGCACTCAGCTCTCCTCATCACATGCACAAGTTTCTCTCTCTCTGATCCACTGCAGCTTGCATCCACTCCAGGATGGATACTTTGATCAAGCATAATTTGTGACCCTTGCTTGGTGGAAGAAAAAGATACTCATTGGCCTTGGGAGAGAACATGGCTACTACATCAACTGTTTTTCTTCTGCCTATATAGTGTTGGGTAGGCACAAACACTGACTCTGGTGACTTCCTGCTGCCCATCACCTTACTATAAAGACAATTAGTTAATAATTTTTGTCTCATGGTTGCTTGCCATCGATATCAGTGACAAAAAAAAAATGCCCAGTGACATAAAAGATAAGAATCAGCTACTATCCTTGAGTCCAAGAGATGCTAAAATCTGCTGTAATGGTGTGGGTTCATGGGACAGATAAAGAGGAAGCACTGACCTGTGCACTGGTCATTTTTCATCTCTTGCCCTCACACTTGACACGTCAGCTGCAGCTGCACCCCAAGTTTCCACTTGCCTGGGGTCATGTTCTATGTTCTTGTTGGTTCTGTATGCTCTACCTCAGTGTCTTTTGTTTCTTATTCCAGGCATATTTCTACTTTATAGCTGGAATCAGCACCAACTCCTTGAGAAACACTTCCTCAGACCTCACCCCCCTGGTGGGTTGATTTGGGGCATAGATTCACTCATTCACAGACATTTCTGTGCACCTGTGATGATCTAGTCCAACTGCATCTTGAATTCCTTGTCTCGAATAATGATATCATCATTCATCTTTAAGTTGGCATCGTTTGGGAACCGACACATTGCTGTGCTCAGCAAATGCTTGATAAATGACTGGCTGGGCAGATAAATGGATGGAGGGAGAAAACAAGAGTACAGGGACATTTGAGTGGTGTCAGAGAGGAAGTGACTTTTAAAGTAGTTCTTGAGGGAATTGGGGCTTTTTTTGTTTAATAGGGGTAATCAAGTCAGATACAAAAGAATTCGTGCACACACACACACACACACACACACACACACACACACACACACACAGAGGGAGAGTATTATTTTGGTATCTGCCTTGGGTAAACTAACACTAACTGCTGATTCTCAGCATCTTGCTGGCATTACAGAATTGAAGTTCACTTGTGGCCAATGTAACAATTCAAGTATGTAGTACCTAGTCTTTCAGATGTGATTTAGGGACCTAGATGCCTTCCATTTTATAGCTCCTTCAATCTGTAATAGCTCAGAGTCCTTCACTTCTACCCAGTCAAAGAGAAAAAGAGAGCAGAGACGTATGATTAAGCCCATCCTGAGCATGGCCACATGTCTGCCCATGTTCTGTTGATGATGATTCATTGTCAGTTTCACAGATGGCTTCTAGAAGAGCTGGAATAGGTAACCTTAGATGTATGCCCAACAGGAAAGGAAATGGGTCTGGTGAATGCCTGCCAACTCTGCTACATTTCTCAAAAGCAAAATCTGGACATCCTTAGCTCTCATGTAAGGAGTCAAGTGAATCTGCTCTCTTTGTCACAGATGGAGATCATTACAGAAAACCACAGCAAATCAAACAGGGGGCCTACAATACAGCACCCATACCCAAGGCTCAGGGGTCATTGTGGAAAGGAGGTGGAAAGATGATAAGAGCCGGACAACAGGGAGTTTGCTGTGAGATTGTCTCCTAGGAGTGTCAGAAGCTACACCTGTGAAAATCTTACCAACACGGCTGCCTAAACATGAGCTGGACAAAGACAACACTACAAAGGCTTATGTGGATAGATAGGGTAGGGTGTGGAGAATCCCAAGAGGCTTCAACCCTATAGAAAGAACTACAGGTGTCCCAGGAATGCTGAGAGCAGGAGAAATAGACTTGCCAGGGAAGCACACCATTTAATCCAATACTGGATGATCAGCCCCGATTCAGCATACATATAAGCAACATTATACATATGGGCAGGTTGTACTTAATGTATAGTGTGTGTGTGTCTGTGTGTGTCTGTGTGTGTGTGTGTGTGTTTGCATGCACATATCTGTATGTAAAAGCAAATAATGAAAAAAAAGAGGCTATGAATTTGAAAGAGAGCAAGAAAGAATCTGTGGGTAAGTTTGGAGGGAGGAAGGGGAAGGGAGAAGTGATGGAATTATATTATAATCTCAAAAAAAATCAAAGAAATAAATTTTGTTGTTAAAGAAAGTAAAGGAAGTCTGAGATTGTGGGCAGCCATTCCAGCAAATGAATGCCTTTGCTTTTCCCTTCTCGGGGCTCTGTTTAACACAGATGTCCTTTGAGGAAAGGTCACAAATACTTCGAGACTGTCACCCCTACACTTTGCCTGTGTGACTTCAGGGTTCTGCTAATACCAACAAAAAGCTGTATGTATAAACTGAAGCATTGGCAATCACCAGCAATGCCAATAAGTCTTCATTATAACAGGGTTCTTTCTAAAGTACTTTCCAGACAGGCAGCCATGAACGGTTAAATCAGTTGTTTATCAAATAACACTTGATATCATTCTAGCATCCTCCTAGCCACTTCTGGAGTGTCACGGCCACCCGTATGCTGTCAGCATTTACTCTGTGATTTAAAAAAAAAAATCTATTAATTTAGGGATTTGAGAGATGGCTTTGCAGTTAAGAGCACATGCTGCTCTTGCAGAGGACTCAGGTCTGGTGGTTCCTAGCACCCATGTCAAGCAGCTCACAAACACCTCTAACTCCAGCTCCCTGGGTACTTGCACACACAGACACAGACACATAGATAATTTTTAAAATAATAAAAATAAATCTCCAAAAATAAATAAGTAACACATATTTCAAGAGAACCATTGATTCCATTAGTTGCCTGAGGGTATAAGTGTATTAATTAGTTAAATTAGCAAAGCCCTGTGAACAAATAACCTGAAAGAAATAAAAGGAGGGGGAAATCATTTTGCCTCATCATTTCAGAGGGCCCTCTGACGGTTGTTTGGCCCTGGGCACTTGGGCAGGAAACCATGGCGACAGAGTGGATGGAGGAGCTGAGAAGCAGGAAGAACATCTTAAGCGGGCTGTGAGTCCCCTCTCTTCCTTTCCACTCTTGTATTCTGTCCTAGGAACCGAGCATCATTCAAGGCAGATCTTCCTTCATGGTCAGCTCTCTCTGCAAACACCCTTGCAGACCCAGCAGAGGTGTGCTTTACTCATCTAGGGATCTCTCAAGCCAACCAAGTTGACAATCACAGAGAAGACCTGGGAGAATAATATAAACTAGGCGGTCATGCTATTCGCTGAACTGGCGATTCCTCAGTTTGAAATCTGATTTCACTGCATTGTCATCTTGATCATCCGCTATAATGGTGCCTAGCCACCGCTGCAGCTACCTCTCATTCATACTATGCTGCCCATACCTTTACGTCTGCTGTCCTCTCATCTTCCAGAGCCACTGTAAAACAAAAGCCAGCAGAGGAGGCAAAAGAACAAACGATAACAACAACAAAGAAAATAGTTTTTATTATTAGTATGTGCTGCGGAGGCTCACATGCGTCTTCAATGATACTGTGACTCTGCAAATTCTTAATGCACAGGGGCCGCATTATTCTCACCTTTGCCGTGTGGCTGCATGTGACTGGTGACAAGAACCCAGGACCATGGCCAGACAGAAAAATAGGAAGGGGAAATGGAAATGGGGAAAGGCCACTGAGGATCTAGCACACTGAAGTTGACGGTGAAACCTAAACTTTTGCAAAACAAATTTGTAGAATTGTCCACTTCTCAAAGTGGACTATATTCTACATTAAAATTGGAATTCTCTGGAAAACGTCTGGGTTAACTCTACTTTTAACAAAATGAAGAAATTTGCAATAGTTACATGTGGTTGTATATCAACGTAGAAAAATATTTAAACAATATACAATGCAATGTGCATTGTATTCTGTTGTGCTTTCCAAAAGATCTTTTTAATGAATACTTGCTTTATAATCATAGCTAAAAAATAGTGTCATTAAAAATAGGTAGGCAATAAAGAGAAAGATTTGTTTCACTTGAGTTCTTTCAGAGCATAGTCCTAACTTTTTTTCTCTCCATGTCTGAAGGAAAAGCTACACTAATGGAATCCAGCCCAAGATATATCACAGCTACCATCACTCTTTGGATCAACAATCTTGGTGCTTCTTTGGAAACCTCCCTCCCAATAAGGAGAATAAGATGTGCACGCCAGAGTATAAGAGTAGAATTTAGATTAGCTGGCATTTCTCAGGGTAATTGGCACATTAAAGAATGGAACAACATCTTTTGTGGAGAATTCTAAACTCTAAAGGGCATTTCATGGCCCTCTAGGGAGCACCTCTGTATGGAGGAATATGTCCCCCGTGAATCTGCAGGTAACAGGACTTGGGGGGATTATGTCTCCAGCTTGTGTTTAGGCTGTTGCTTTAATCACTGACTAGGTACTGTGTGGAATTACTAAGGTATAGAGCCTGAAGTAGGGCTTCTTTAAAAAAAAAATAGTATGTTAATTTATTTAGGGGTAGGGCACTTGTATAACATGGTATATTTGTAGAGGTCAGAGCACAACTAAGGAACTGGTCTCTTATCTACTAAACCATTTCGCCTGTTCAAAACTCTCTTTAATCAAGAGTGTTGGGGGGAGGATGTTCATAAATGTAGGTTTATTCCCATTAAACTTGAGATGTCTCCAGTAATTCAAAAAGAGATATCAAGGAGGCAGATGGGTGTCTAGCTAAACTATCTAGTTCAGAAACACAAGTTTATGATTTGTCAATAGATGTGGGAACTGAAGAGATTGTTGGTGGTGGTTGTTTTTACTCTTTGTTCTTTTGGGGGGGCCCACCAACCAGATTCCAAATAAATCAAACACAGAGGCTTACTCTTAATGATAAATGCCTGGCCGTAGCTTGGCTTGTTTCTAGCCAGCTTGTCTCAACTTTAAATCATCCTGTCTACCTTTTGCCTCTGGGATTTTTCCTTTTCTTACTTCTGTAAACTTACTTTCACTCTTACTCCATGGCTGACTGTGTAGCTGGGTGGCTGGCCCCTGATGTCTTCCTCCTTCTCTGGCTACTTCCCCTCTTTTCAAATTTCTCCTTCTATCAATTCTTTCTTCCTGCCAACCCAGCCCATCCATTCTCCTGCCTTTCATTGGCCACTCAGCTCTTTATTAGACAAACCAGGTGTTTTAGAAAGGCACAGTAACACAGCTTCACATAAACAAATGCAACATAAACAAATGTAACACATCTTAAGATAATATTCTCCAACGGATTGTCCTGCATGACCTGTGAAGATAGCATAGAATAGAGAAGGACTAGTAGCCAACATAGAGTAAGTCCAACGTTCAATGGTCTAGAAAAGAGACAGAAGCATCCAAGGCATAGAAGGAAAGCTGGGAGGTTGTGAGGTCCCAGAGAACAGGGGAGAAAATGTATTAGTGTATGTGGCCAAGTTCAAAAGCTGCTGAAAGGCCAGATAAGACAAGGGATGAAACCATTCCTCGAGTCTCACAATAAATATGTCACTAGTGATGAAGCAGGAGATGTGGAGCTTGCGGCCCATGCTGGATTGGGTTAGAGTAAGTGGGAAGTGGGCGAAGAGCAGCACAAATACACAAGCCTTTCTAGCTTTGGCTGGGGAAAGCCATGCGAGGAGAGGAGAGGAAAACTGATGAGGAATTCAGTAAGAGAAGTTTTGAAGGATATTTTGGGGGAGTAGTTTGCTTGTTTTACGCTTGTTTTTGTTTTTGAGGTGAGAGAGATTCCAGATAACTTCTGAAAAATGGCCTGGCATTTTTTTTAGATTACTGGGTATACTGTCAGTACAGCGGAATCATGAGGCTGTATTCTTTATAGTGATTTACAACTCTGTCATGGCAGATTTTAATATGGTGCTTTTCATCCAGTAAAGATACTGATAGTTTCAACATGAAGTAAACAGCTACTGGCATGAACCATGATAATAGGCCTGGCAGAGAGTGAGCTGTATTGTGTCTGGTTGAGAAACCTTGCCTTATCAAAACTTATTGTCGTTGCTAATGTTATTGTGTTGACTATACATAGAACATTTCAAGTACTATTTGCTCTGGTTTTAACCATACCACTAATCAATGTGCTAAGTAAAACCATATGCTCTTCTTGTGCGTTTGTCTGAGAATGATAACTTTTGTCTTTGAAAGAATGTTACTTTACCAGATGTCAGACAAATTTAATGAGAAAAATTGAGCTTAGCTTTTTGAAAATAATAGAAGCACATTCGTAAATATATTTCTACCAAACAGTGTAGAAAGGGTAGATGTAAGTAGAACTGAGAAAAACAGAGAATCATGGAAGATACTTTTCCAAACACAAAGCCAAAACTACTCAGGGAAATTTGAGTTTAAAACATAAAAAAATTAGATTATGAGTTCTTTACTTTTTTTAACTGAATGAGAGCATATATATATATATATATATATATATATATATATATATATATATATATATATATATATATATGATATATATACGGAGAGAGAGAGAGAGAGAGCACTTGACTCAGAAGGTACAAGTTGGGTTTATAAGGGTCTTTGGCATGGATGAGTCTATGAGTGGGAATCAGAAAACTGTCAGGTCTAACTGCAGTGTCTTTAAATTTCTACAGTGGGATGCTTATCTCTAGCAGAGTTCACAGGAGCGTCCCCCTTGTGCTGGTGTCTAATTCCTAATCACCACTCACTAACACAGGTCATGATACGCACAGCCCTGGTGAGGTCACAGCACACACTCAATAATCCAGATTCAAAAGCCACTCTCTTGCTTAATAGCTAACAACTCCCCACCACTGCCTGAGGCTCCCTTGGCAGAGCAGCTGATTCTCACCAGAGGAAATGCTTCACCCTCTGAGGAAGGAGATCCACTCACAAGCATTGGTCCTCTGCACTGCAACACTGCCTTGATTGCCAACAGGAAAATAGTTTCAGACCTTTTGCACCACAAGAATGGTAGTTGTAGGAATCAAATCATCTGGCAAACTTTAAAAGATCCATTGATTAAAACCTCTTGGGCTATAAGACTCTGAAGGAAGGCACAGTGCCATTGCTTATTTGAACAATCTGCTTTATTGGCTGGCATCATTTTAAGGCAGATATCTGACTCCACAATATTTTCTTAGTACAATGCTTTTTCAAACAGGAAGTAAATCAGTGTATTTTGATAGAGAGAATAGTGATGGCCGGGTGGTGGTGGCACACACCATTAATCTCAGCACTCAGGAGGCAGAGCCAGGCAGATCTCTGTGAGTTCAAGGCCAGCCTGGTCGACAGAGTGAGATCCAGGAAAGGCACCAAAACTACACAGAGAAACCCTGTCTTGAAAAGAAGAGAGAGAGAGAGACAGAGACAGAGACAGAGACAGAGAGACAGACAGAGAGACAGAGAGACAGACAGAGAGAGAGACAGAGAGAGAGACAGAGAAGAGGTGATGATAAAGATAACAAGGACAGAAACATTAGTCAGTGTTGTGATACAGTTCAGGGAAGAAAGGCTGGTCCTAACCCTGCCCTGTGACATGTCACAGTTGTGGAATCAACAAGTGCAACTGATGTGTGATAGAAGACTGGCGTGTCGTGACTAAATTTCTATGCATCATACATGACTGTGTAACCCAGAAATGAGGTTTGGCTGTGTAATGCCTATTTTGTGTGTGTGTGTGTTCATATTGCTTTTCCTTTCTTTGTATAACATCCACCTTCTTGTTATCACCTGTTCATCATATTTACCACAGACCCAGTCTCAAACTGTAACATGTGTTGCTATGCAGTACTAAGCAGACACCCCTGGCGAACTCCTTTTGTGGCAGCCAAAATCGACATGCTCATTACCCAGCACCTGCCGAGCAGTTAGAGGAGTAAGATACATTAGTGCGGTTGACTGTCTTCCCAGGGTGCACAAAGCCACAGGCAGGAAATAGGGAGCTTGAACTTTCTGATTTGCTGGGGGAGGAAATGGCTCATCTTGAATCCATCATCTTTGGCAGGCTGTTCTCCAGTCACCTTCTCTAGCCATCATCTTTGGCAGGCTGCTCTCCAATCACCTTCTGTTGCTGAGGCCAAGCAGAGAAGGAGGAAGCCCAGAGAGGGAGGCTATAGGAGACTGCTATAGAGTGCTTTAGGGCTCATTTCCACTCACCTCCCAGAGGCCCCACGGCATTAAGAGCAATAACCACCATTTATGATTGTTTAATGTATGCCTGGTTCTCGGCTAAGTGCTTTCTGTGAGCTAGCTAACTTAATCTTTAAAACGCTCCTCTAGAGACAGGTATAATTAACTCCTTTTTGCACATTAGGAAACTCAGGCTTGGAGAAGTTAAGTAACTTGCCTAAAGCACACATCTGGCAGTGCTGGAGTCCAAATTCAAATCCCAACCTCATCTGACGCCGTAGCTGTATCCTTAATCATTATGGTATATCATCATTACTTCCTCTCAGTCATGATCCCAACTTTACACTGCGTGGAGAATCCCCTTTGAAAACACATCCACAGATTGCACACACCCGTCTAAGTCATCATTACCACAGTAATGGGTAGGCTCTGTGTAGCCCCGTGCTTCTAAAGCTTTTACCCACATCACCCACGCAGATCCATTCTTTGAGGCGTTTGTAGTGAGGAGTCATCAAAGCTGTAATTTAAACATGCCTCCCCTTCAGTGGTCCATTGCATTTACAAAGATGGAGTGAAATTCGTGTGTGTGTGTGTGTGTGTGTGTGTGTGTGTTATAGCAAACAAATACATGATGGAATTAATTGCAACATTGCCATTTAGTTTTTTTAAGGTTAAAACAGAAAGCAATAAAAATTAGCATTTACACGGAACAATACCCGTAGCTATGAGTCCACCCCTTACCTTCTGCCTCACCTGCCACTGCTATTAAGATTTGGGTTTTCTCTTCTACCCTGAAAGACTTCCAGGCCAAAGTGTAAGAAGAATTATTTGTTTGGACTAAGACAAAGGTAATCTTTGGTGCCTGAATTTGAGGCTTACATTACCACGACTGCCACTGATCTGTTGTCTGACCATCATAGGCAGGCTTTTAACCCCTGTGAGTCTTATGTTACTTGTCCATAAAATGAGAATGATATCGTCAACTTCCCAGAAACGTTGGGAAGATTAAATGAAGCAAGTATCAAGGCTCCAGCATGGTCTTGGTGCATTATAATCAAAAGGACTTTCCCATCATTCCCCGAAATCCATACCATTAATTAGTCCCACAGGATCAACTCTCATAGCCTCACAATATGGCTTCTGCATCTCCTTGAAGCCTCTTGAACCATTGCCTGCATTGACTTTGGGGAGGCCCTCTGATGAAATGCTGTTTTCCAAGCTCCGTCTGATTCCCCCCTTGTTGTGATTCCCATTTAGCTTGAGTAACAGGAGAGCTGCAACTTCCCATTGGGGAGACTAGTGTACACTTGCGCCCTTCCCAAGGCCTGTTCTGCTCACACTGTAACAGTGAGAATAAGTGTATTTCAGATGTGTGAATAGTAACATGGAAGGCCTATTGATACCAGAGACTAGATTTCCCTAAGAGTCCACCTCATCCCAATGCTCAACATCATTCTCATTGGGGGATGCTGAAAACCAACCACTCTATTTTGGTTAACAGCCCCATTCATTTAGCATGGGAGAATCCATCAGTCCATGAGAACAGTGTGGAAAGGGGATTT
The DNA here is from genome assembly GCF_903995425.1 of Onychomys torridus. Lineage (NCBI taxonomy): Eukaryota > Metazoa > Chordata > Mammalia > Rodentia > Cricetidae > Onychomys > Onychomys torridus. The sequence continues at coordinate 25,696,110 of NC_050457.1, read as the reverse complement.
GCAAACAAGGACTCATACCTCATTAGCAGGTGCTTCTGAAGGAAAGCACATCCAGGTGCTGTGAGCTCCCCGTACCCTGACAGAAGAAGAAGGAACAAAGGGTCCAGGTGGCCTGGACTGTGACACTGTCCAGGTGAGAGCTCATCTCTTCTGCTGCAGGGAGTGGCTGGCTGGGGTGAAGTCACAGGGTTGGTGGATGGGTTTTTAAAGATGGATTTTATTGTGATAATAGAGTATGATTCTTAGTAAGGTATTTGCTTTGGCTCAGCACCAGCCAGCTACACAAGTGGAGCCTGGGTAGGTTTTCCTCAGCCAGCACCATTTTGACCTGGTGAAGAAATCAGTACCAGTTTAGGTGGATATTTTTGTTTCTGTCCACCACTGTCTGTCTGGCTCATGGGCCACAGATGACTATCTCTTCTTCATACTTTTGCCTGGAGTGACAGAGTCTTCGTCCTTAAAATTCAGTTTGCTGGATAGCTGGGTAGGAACAAAAGTGCCCAGCCTAGTCAGTCATTGGCCTTCAATGCTGCTGCATCTGCATGAGAGGCACTTTCTGTGGTGGTATTGTGTTCTCTGAAATATTGTGTGTTCCCCAAAATAAATTTATCTGGGGTCAGAGAACAGACAGCCACTAAATACAGAACCAAAATTGGTGGCTAGAAAATGGCCCACCCAGAGCAAGCTATAGCAGAAGCTAGGTGGCGGTGGTACACGCCTTTAATCCCAGCACTTGGGAGGCAGAGCTAGGTGGATCTCTGTGTGTTCAAGGATACAGCCAGTTTGGAGACACAAGCCTTTAATCCCAGAAAGTGAGCCTTTAATCTCAGGGAGTGATGGCAGAAAGGGAAAGATATATAAGGCATGAAGACCAGAAACTAGAGGCATTTGGCTAGAAGCATTTGGCTGGTTAAATATTTGGCTGGTTAAGCTTTTAGGCTTTGGAGCAACAATTCAGCTGAGACCAATTCGGATAAGGACTCAGAAGCTTGCAGTCTGAGGAAACAAGACCAGCTGAGGAACTGGCGAGGTGAGGAAACTGTGGCTTGTTCTGCTTCTCTGATTGTCCAGGATTCACCCCAATAACTGGCCTCAGGTTTGATTTCATTAATAAGACTTTTAAGATTGCTACTACAACTTTCTGCATCACCTATATGCCTCTGCCTCTGAATAAACTTCACACTCTCCCACAGGCCCTTCAGGAGGCTAGAGGACTCCATGTATCTCACCAGAACCACAGGCTCAGTAACAAGGTTGGTGGTTTCTTCAGCCAGTTTGAAACTCTTAGTTTTGAAACCTCTCATCTGCAGCCATGAGGAGCCACGAGTTCACAGCTGGAGTTGAGGTCACAGCTGGCATTGATACGCACCTTTGGAGAGTTTCTTCTCCTATAGATTCTTACTCTTAGCTCATTGTAGCCTCAGCCAGTGGGACAAATTCTTTCAAAGCACCTCAAGCATCTCATGAATCTTGAGAAACAAAGCAGAGGTTGCCTTTAGCCAAGGTCATTATGGTCCAGCCCATATGCCTAAAGACTTCCCTGCTGTTTGCCCAGCTGAGACATTAGGGCACACAGTGAGAGGGACTGATGCTATGTGATCATAATCTTCACCTTCTCTATAAAACGTCCAGAGTGGAGGCTATGCCGAGAGTCCCAGCGCCTCCACTTGAACTTGGGCTTTTCTCCCTGAGACCTAAGTGTGACGAGGAAGTCAACTTCCATCTTTGCATTCACCCCTTGAAGCGGATCCTCTTCACTATAGTTTCCACACGAACCATTTCTTATTTACATAAGCTTATTAGCTCCTTCTTTAGAACACATGAAAAACAAAGGGAGACCCTGAGATCAAGAGAGACTCCTATCATCCTCACCAGATGGAAGAAAAATTTGCAAGTCTTTTTTTTTTTTCCAGATGAGTTGAAAGAACATCCCTGTAGCTTGAACAGAAAGCGAAGGAAAATATTCCTCTCAATGAGTACTTCCTCTGCTTTCGGCCGGCAAGGAATGATTCAGTGACAGGTTGTACCAAACGTTGCACTTCAAAGGCCTCCAGTTGGCACTTGGGATCTCCTTGCCATAAACTGTATCCAAAAAATGATTTAACTTCCCCCTTGTCAGTGATGGTCCACACCATCAACTGTACACGCAACGTATGAGTCCCCACATTCCTAGTGGTGCCTCATTCCAACTGAAGAATATTTTTTCCAGATCTAACATGAAATGAATCAAGTTTCTAAAGGATGTGTGTGAAAATGCCAAATGAGAAATGAAAATCAGATGCTTCTGAAGGCTGAGTGGGAAGCAGTTTGCTGAGGGGTGCTCTCTGCCCTGATGGCCGTGGCTATGGAGCCTGTAGACTGAGGGGTCAAAGGGTGTGGTAGGAGGTAGACAGCAGTGGACAGTTCTTCAAAGGGTTTATGGAACAAACACTTAGGTCTTCTGGAGAATCAATGGCATTGCAGACTTGCTCTGTACAACATGGGAGGCTTTTCTCTATATCTCTGCTCTATGTTTATCTGGTAGGGTTCTGGAGACAGAAATAAATTGTCCTCATCCAAAATGAATCCTCTGGTAGCATGGTTGGGTCTCAAGAAAAGAACACACATTGTTCTATAGAGTGCATTTATAAACACACACACACACACACACACACACACACACACACACACACACACACAAAGATTTATTGGGAACACTGAGCAGTGGGAAAGTAATATTTTATGTCATAGTTTTTTATTTTGATAAATCCCCGATGTGAATTCCTGTGTTCTGAGTAATCTTCTCACTAACAGAATTAACACATTTATTACCATTTGTTTCAGACCAGCGGCAATTACAATGTGGAGCAAGTTTGTCCACCTTCTCTAGAAATTGCTGAACATAAAATCGAGTAGATTTAATGGCATGACAGCTGCCTGTTTTACCAACATTCTGCCAATGATGATCTTAAGGGTCTTATATATGCTGTGGCTGCTGAGTCTTCAACGTTAGGTAAAATTTAGGAGCTGTGTTATATCACTGTGCTATCAAAACTCAAAATCCAGGCTGAAACATGTGTTACAAGCATAATTATGGGTGCCTTACAACTATACAGTCTTTATCCTTTCTATAAATCTTGACTTGAATACTATATATTTAACTTGAAAATTGATCATGCCCTGTGAGCCTCAGTCACTTCTTTACTTGACCTGAGCATCACACTCATTTAAAGGAAAAGCATATTTGAATGGGATCATGGGATAGTAAATGTATTAAGTAACTAGAAAAATACAGTGCTCACATAGATACAGAATGCTCCCCATTTTTGTTAAGGAGTAATGGTGTTAACAGTTACCAAGCTATTCTTTCATGACAAGCATGTCAATAACTTCTGCTGGACTGAGCCTAATTAAAGCAGAAACCATGACTTAGATAACCATGGCAACACAGAATGGAAAACAACTGATACCACACAATGAACTCCATGCCTCCTAGCATCCTGGTGTCCTTAGAAATCACAACACCAAATAATGATGGGTCTGTTCTGCTCAACTGCATGTCCTGGTGGTGTGAGTTTAGAGAGAAGTACTGTGTTGGAATAGATCACGTCAGTTGCCTCAATCGCTTCTGGAATTGTTTTGACCCATGCTTATTCTGAAGAGAGACTGCTAAAAGCAATGCTATCCTTCTGGATTTTCAGGTTACCCCATTTCCAGGCATCTGCCATCAGCGATCAGAGCAGAGCTTACACTGAACTTTGAGCTGAGCTATAGTGATAGTGGACAACTGAGAACCAACATGAAGAGGCAACAGACCAAAGCTTTAAAATGTAATGGTGAATAGGTTTGATGAATGCCAAAGCTTTTGCTGTTGGGCTCCACCTTAAGGAAGACACTGGAGGTCCATCCTATAGTTTTTGTAAACGTTCAATATCAGAACATACAGAATACACACATTATCTCAAAGTGAGCAGAATTAAAAGTGCTATACAACATTATCCTATATAGAAAATGTCCTTCTTAAAGTCTCATTTTGATTACTTTAAATTATGTCTATAGGCATGTGTCTGTGAACATAGGTGTCAGGTCACCTGATCTGTAGGTCCAGGCTAGTGTGAGCTGCCTGAGAAAGTGGCGGGGATTCAAATTCCAGTCCTCTGCAAGAGCAGTACATGCTTCTAACGACTGAGCATTCTCTCCAGACTGAGCCTCTATTAGGTTTTTATTTTCAAGGTTCAGGCACAAATCGCTCGTGAAATAACCTGTTAGGAAAAAAAAATATGTTAAATACTTTATCAAGTTTGAGACTGTCTTGTAAGAAGTGAAAATGTGAGGATCTTTTCTCTCATACAAAAGGTAATTGAGCTCATCATTGTATTTTCCCTGCAGAAACATGAAATTTTCTCAAGATACTTAGTTTTCTTTTCTTTCTTTCCTTTCCTTTCCTTTTTTTTTTTTTTTTTTTTTTTTTTTTTTTTAAAGACAGTATCTCTCTACATAGCCCTGGCTGTTCTGGACCTGGCTATGTAGACCAGGCTGGCCCCCCAACTCAGAGATCTGCCTGCCTTTGCCTCCCAAGTATTGGGATTAAAGACATGTGCCACCATACTCAGCTCAGTTTTCATAACAAACAGTCTACGATCCATTCTATAATTCACAGTACTAAATTTTGGGGTTGGGAGGATTTGGAACAACCAAAGTGGAATACAAGGTGTGTCTCTCCAGGATTTAAAGATCCACAGAAGAGCTAGAAAATTGGCTTTCAGGAGAGGGAGAAGAAAAATCACATTCCCTTCAACCAAAACATGAATTTATTAGGGGCCAGCATGGTGGTTCTGTAGATAAAAGCAAGTGTTGCCTAACCTGATGACATGGGTTTGTTTCCTAGGAACCACATAGTGACAAGGACTGAGTCTCAGAAGTTGTCCTGACCTCCAAATGCATGCTGCAGAACGCTCACATCCGGACACATATGCACACACAAAATAAATAAAGCCACACTGTGGAATGCCCACATCTGCACACATAGGTGCACACAAAATAAACAAAGCCAATGTAATTTAAAAAAAAATATTAAGGAGACAAGTAAGCATGATATGCCATGCCTGTGATCCCAGCATTTGGGAAGCAAAAGGATTCAAGGTTGTTTTCCATACACTGTGAGTTCAAGGCCAGCCTGGTGTACAAGACACCCTACCTCACAAAGACAAAGCAATAAAATTGAGAAGATTCTAAGTGCTGCTACTGGTACAAGTTATCCAATAATAGTAACTACAGATGCCATATCCCAGCTCAAAACAAAGTAAAACACACAAAAACCAGAAGCATGCTACTCAGTGATTAGAGGGAACAGCATTGGGATAGGCTAGTGATGGCCGCTGTTAGGTCCAGCTAGTTAGGTCATTTCACACGCTCTCTGTCCCTTTCATTTTAGTGAAAATCTCTTTACATGAGCACCCAGCTTTTCTGCTTAATGTTTGCCTAAAGACTTTAAAGGGTCTGTCTTCAAGTTGACAGACGCCATCATCAACCACCAATAGCCCATTCTCTGACGGGTTTAAAACACCCAGAATCCTAATTATTCAGATGCCTTAGCGTTCATGGAAATAAATAAAAGTGTCCATAGTGTTGGCAAAATCCTACCCAGGCTTGCCAAAGAGAACCAAAAAAAAAAAAAAAAAAAATTTTTTTTTTTGGAAAGAGTGTTGGAAAGCGATCTGGAGAATAACTTCAAAGGAACTCAGTGTACCCTCACCTGAAAGGCGTGGGCCCTCTAATGAGGTAAACAGGCTGCCTCAGGCTGAGAACTGAGAAAGTGCTCCCTCCCCACTTTGAGGGGGGAGGGGGCTCAAGCCAACTAGAATGACAACTTCCCCTCCCTCCTTGGAGAGGTTAACTCTGAGCTCTGAAAGACAAACTGAGGCCCTACTTAAATATTGGCCGTGTTTCCTGGAAGTAAGAGGCGGTGCACTTACTAGCATGCCGAAAGCATACAGATTGTGTTGTCCTTGAGAAAGATTGTTATGGCTGCCCTGGAGAGGGATGAGTCAAGGAAAAGGGGACAGGCCATCTTAAAGCAAATCTGGTCTGTAATTTTCACGCTCTGGGGCCCCCACAGCGAGTGCTAAAAGGGTGTTCTAATTACCTAAAGCAGAGGGTCCTGCCTCTGTCCTGACCTTTTTGTTCAAGGCCTCCAGGAGCAAAGCAAGCAACTCTCAGGTAGCAGGGGATCATGTAGGAAAGGCTGAAGGCACTGTGGAAAACAAGGCAACTTGGCCTTGACAGCTAAAATTACAGAGGGCAGACACAGAAAGTCAAAGCCAATGTCATTGTTTCCAGCCACCTTAGAGTGCAGCCAAGCCTGTGGGAAGCTCCACTCCTCACTAGCCAAAGGAGTAAGAAGAGGAAAGCAAGGAGTCCATCCGGCCAGAGCTGCCTTCTCCCGAACCCAAAAGAATGTCTTGTCTTTTCTGTTTAGTTTTTTCCTTCTTCAGATTTTTAACAAAAATGAAAACTTGTTACAGATAGACTTCAAAAGCTTCGGTGGATAAAGAGTTAAAACGTCCTAGTACCCAGAGAAAATTTATTCCCAATGATAGGTAGCTTTGGGCTTCAGATGTCTCTAGGCCTCTAGAAAAGTCCTCCTTTACCTTTGCTTCAGTGGTCAGAGCGACAGTGGCGGGAGACGCTGCCTGTACTGACTCCTCTCTTGTCCATTGGGAACTTTTCTCTTCTGGGTTGTGCATGGGAGTGTGTGCGCATGCATGAGTGTTGTCTGATGGGTTCTTTAGGTGGCTCATAGAAGGAAAAGCAGAGGATGAGAGAAAGGCCTGGGGGCGGGGGTTGGGGGTGGGGAGGCGCTTGACTCTTGGGAGCCATGAGCCCTGGCAAGAAGGGGGATCTTGACCTTTTCTTGCTTCATGCCTGGCTTGAGCGGAACAACCGCATCCTGGAACACACGGTAAAAACATCTTTCCTAAAAACCCAGAAGATGTGCTGTCAGATAAAACTTCCTGGGACAGATGGTTGTATAAACCTGGGACCAAGGAAACCTTACCCTGACCCCGCTTAACTTCCCCTTTGCGAGCACTTAACTTCCCCTTTGCGAGCACCTGCAAAAGAATATATAAACCCCACCCCTGCCTTCAATAAAGGAGACCTTGACCCCGACTCAGACTGACTTTGTCTCTCTCAATGCGCTGGGTCTCCTCCTCTCTCGCCCCCATTGGTCTTTTAGGAGGTGCCTCCTCAGGTTCTCCCAAATAACCTGGCCTGCTGGACGGGTCAAGTGGCGCCTCAACGTGGGGCCTGAGGCACGGTGACCTGCCGGACGAGGGACAAAAGAGGACGTCCTGGAGATTCAAGGTAGAGACCGCATCGCTCGTGCCCCCTGGGAAGTCTTGAGGTAAGCACAGTCGTCCCATACCCATGGGCAAGAATTTGTCTAAGGAAGCCCTTTTCGTTAAAGAACTGAAAGGCACTCTTAGGGACAGAGGCATGAGAGTTAAAAAGAAGGACCTAATAAAATTCAATTTGTCGAGGAGAATTAACGGCCCGGGGATCCACCCCTTAACTTGGAACAAAGTAGGAAAAGATATAAACAAATTACTTAGGGACGGGGAGAATGTCCCCCGATGCCTTTTTTTTTTAGTTTTTACGGTGTCGTTAGAGATGTCTTAAAAGAGGCAGAAGGCGAGAGGACTGTTTCTCATTTGTCAGCGCTCGCGGAAGACTGGTTTTCAGATTCTCCCCCACGCCCTTCCAAGCCCGCTGTCGCTCCGTCTAAAAGTGAAAGTAACACCACTTCGGCAGCGTCCACCGAGCCGCCCAAGATTAAAAGCGGAGTGAGAATTCACCCGGAGGGTTCGGAGAGCTTTGAGGTTATTGATCACCCTCTCTCGGCTCCGCCCTCGCGTACTCCCTCTCTTATTGACAAACCCATTCCCAAAGACCCTTCTCTTCCTTTAATAAAACCGCCTCCGCCCGCCCGGCCGCCAAGGAGATTTATCCCCGCCTCCGAAGGGGTGCTTCTGGCGATGATTGGCTAGACCCTGCTTCTGAGTTTGACTTAGAAGAGGAGGCAGCCCGATATGAAAGAGAGATATGACCCCCCACCTTGTCGAGTCAGCCACAAATCCTTGCCGCCAGCCGCTCAAAACCTTGGGGAATTCTTAATTGACCTCCACTGCCTCCTTATACCCCCAACCCACTACCCTCTGCCCCGACTGTCCCCTCCCAAGGAATCATAATTAGATGACCACTAGAACCCATACCAGGCATGAGAGAACTCCTGGAAACTAAGAAAGCCCTCCAAACACAGATTACTGGGCTCAAGGAGGTTCTCTCCATGAAACAGGAACTGCGAGATCTCACTCAACAAATACAGGAGTTACAGTTAGATCTCTCTAAGGAGACTAACGCTTCTCTTCCCTTTTTACCACAACGAGAAAGGTCTGGCACCCCACAGGCAGTCAATACCAAACCCTACAAAAAAAGAGCTAGACAACCTACCCCCCCCCCCCATCTCCCTCTCCTTTCCCGTTATGACCCGCTCTGCGGGGGATGGAGGAACCGAGGGAAAAGAAGAGACAGGAGAACAGGAAGGGGAAACCTCAGATCAGGAACCAGAAAACCTGGGCACAGGGGATGAGAGTGCCAATAGCCAGGTCATATATAAAAAAATAAGAATTAGACATTTCAAAGATTTACATTCAGCAGTCAAAAATTATGGCATCAATGCACCTTTCACCATTGCTATCCTTGAAGCTACCCCATGAGTGGAATAAAATTGCTCAATCAGTACTGACCCGCAGCCAATTCTTAAACTGGAAGGCAGAATTCATAGATCGGGCTGAGACACAAGCTGTCATAAACAAAAAGAGCCCACAAATGGCCTCATGGTCCTCCGATAAGATTACAAGAAGAGGCAACTATGCCACAGAAGAGAAACAACAAAAATTACCCATAGGACTTTTAGCCCAGACAGCCCAAGAAGCTATGGCCGCTTGGCGAGCCGTGCCCACAACCGGAGCAGCCACCACTGCCTTGTCCAAGATAATCCAAGGCAATAATGAGCCTTATGCCCAATTTGTTGCCAGGTTATCAGAGGCAGCCGAATGGGTCCTGGGGGAGGACGGCCTGGAAAATATTTTGATTAAACAATTAGCTATAGAAAATGCCAACTCTGCCTGTAGAGCGGCATTGCGGGGCAAAACCAAAGCCATGGATCTTAATGGCATGATTGAACTGTGTAGTGATGTGGATTCCTTTGATCACAAAATTTCCAAAACCATCAGCTTGGCCATAGGCGCTGTGCTCCAGGCCCAGGTAGAGGTCCTAAAGGCGGAGGAAGAAACTGTTTCAGATGCGGACAGGCAGGCCATTTCGCCAGAGAATGCCCCAACACCCTGGGCAGAGAAACCCCCCTCGCTAATAGCTCAGGGGACCTGCCCCGGGGACTATGCCCTAGATGTAAGAAGGGGAGGCATTGGGCCCGGGACTGTCGCTCCAAAACTGATGCTGGTGGCCAGCTCTTGCCTGCGGTCTCCGGGAAACGGGCCACGGGCCCCATTCAGGGGCCCGAACTAGCTAACAACATCCCGAGCCACGGCAGGGAGTGCAGGACTGGACCTCTGTTCCTCCACCACCCAGATTGTAACCCCGGAAGAGGCACAGTGATTATAGAGACCCGGATCCTTGCCCCCCCCACCCCTGGGATGTTCTTTCTTTCTTGTTATAGGCTGAGCTTCCAGCTCACTGCAAGGACTCTCTATCATTCCTTCCATAGTTGATTCTGATTATCAAGGAGAAATAAAAATCTTGGCCCTAGCCTCTCAGGGTCCTATCACCATTCCCGTGGGCCAACGTATCGCTCAGGCTCTCCCTCTCCCGATGGTTGGACAATTTCCCCATAAGGGTCCAACTCGTGGCCTTTCGGAACCAGGATCATCAGACATATTCTGGGTCCAACAATTAACAGAGAGCCGACCTACAATTAAACTTTCTCTGGAGGGAAAACAATTTCTGGGCCTTTTGGACACAGGCGCTGATGCCACTGTCATAGTCAAAAAATACTGGCCTGATTCATGGCCACTGGAGCCCATTGCCACACATTTAAAGGGGATAGGCCAAATCCAAAATACACTGCAAAGCTCTAGATTCCTAAAATGGGAGGACCCCAGGGGAAATACTGGAACAGTAAGGCCCTTTGTGGTTGAAGGGTTGCCAATAAACCTGTGGGGAAAAGATATCATGACACAGATGGGGATCATCATGATGAGTCCCAATGATAAAGTGACCCATATGATGCTAAAGACAGGCTTTCTGCCTGGAAAAGGGTTAGGAAAGTTTGAGCAGGGGCAAACTCAGCCCATCATGCCCGTCCCCAAGCTAGACAAAAGGGGATTAGGGACGGACCTTTTTTCCTAAGGACCACTGCTCCTCCTGCACGACAAGCCGATAAAATAACTTGGAAGTCTGACTAACCGGTTTGGATAGACCAGTGGTCCATGCCTCAGGAAAACGTTTAAGCTGCCCTCCAGTTGGTGCAGGAACAATTAGAGCAAGGGCATCTTGAGCCTTCCACACCTCCATGGAACACTCCCATTTTTCTAATAAAGAAAAAACTGGAAGATGGAGGTTATTACAGGATCTTAGAGAAGTAAATAAGACTATGGTCCCCATGGGGGCATTACAGCCTGGATTGCCATCTCCTGTGCCCATCCCTAAAAAATATTTTAAGATTGTTATAGATATTAAAGATTGCTTTTTTTTTCTATCCCCTTGCATCCTCTGGATTGCAAATGATTTGCCTTCTCTATACCTGTTGTGAATCATGTTGGACCCAACCCCCGATTTCAATGGAAAGTATTGCCCCAAGGTATGGCCAATTCACCGACATTATGTCAAAAATATGTAGCTCAATACATTGATCCGGTGAGGATCCAGTACCCTGACGCTTATATTATACACTATATGGATGATCTATTAATAGCAGGAAAGTCTGAAGAAAAAACACAATATATAGCCCAAAAGATAATTACTTTACTTCAGGGCCACGGATTTTATATCGCCCCAGAAAGGATACAAACCCAATACCCCTTCTTGTTTTTAGGATTTGAGTTACATCCAGACCTTCTTTATACCCAGAAAATTCAGATCAAGAGAGGCAAGCTCCGTTGTCTTAATGACTTCCAGAAGCTTCTGGGGGATATCAATTGGCTACGACCTTATTTAAAAATAACCAAGGGAGAAGTACGTCTCCTCGAAGATATTCTCAAAGGGGATTCTGATCCTCGGTCCCCCAGATGTCTTACTGTAGATGCAGAAAAGGCACTACAAAAAATTGAGTCAGCCATCGCCCAACAACACACAGGATATTTTGAGCCGACCTTACCCTTATATTTGATCATTTTCTCTACAGATTTTGCCCCCACGGGCCTGCTCTGGCAAGAGCCCGTGCCCCTACTTTGGGTACACCTTCCTGTTGCAAAAAGAAAAATTCTTCCCACCTACCCCTCTTTGGTTTGCCAATTGATCATGCTAGGGATAAAAAACTTCCACACGATACTTTGGGCGAGACCCTGATATTATTATTATGCCATATGATAACGAACAGCTTGAATGGCTGTGCACCCGTAGTCCTGATTGGGCCATCCTTGTTTGTACCTATATAGGGAAATTTGATACACAGATGCCCAGTAATAAACTCCTACAGTTCTTTTCCCTCACCTCTTTTGTTTTTCTCAAAAATACCCGAACGGAGCCCATCCCAGATTCCCCTGTACTTTTCATAGATGGGTCGAAAAATGATAGGGCTGCCTTATGTCTTCAATGGCCAAAAGAATGTTATGACAACTCCTTTCAAGTCAGCTCAGTTGGTGGAGTTATATGCTGCACTTGTTGTCTTTAAAGATTTTAAAAATTGCTCCTTTAATTTATATTCAGATAGTCGATATGTGGTAGGGGCTTTACAGGCTCTGGAAATGGTCCCAGTTATTCAACCTATTACTTCTACCTTCCAAATGTTTTCTGAACTACAAGAGAGTTAATCCGACAGGTCATTACCCTTTTATGTTGGCCATATTCATGCCCACACAGGCCTGCCTGGACCCTTGGCTCGGGGAAATGAGCTTGCTGATTCTGCTACACGTTCTATCTTAATATCTCATCTGGAACATGACCAGATAGCAGCCGCTTGTGAGGCTCACCGCCTTCATCATCTCAATGCTCAAACTTTGAGACAAAGGTTCTCAATTACCAGGGAGCAAGCTAGGGAAATTGTAAAAAGCTGTAAAAATTGCCTGATGCTCCTACCTGAACCCCATTATGGAGTAAACCCCAGAGGGCTTATACCTGGACAAATATGGCAGATGGATGTCACCCATGTTCCCTCTTTTGGTAAATTAAAGTTCATACATGTTACTGTAGACACCTTCTCTGGATTTATTTGTGCCTCCGCTCACAGTGGAGAAGCCACTAGAGATGTTATCAATCATATGTTATATGCCTTCACAGTGCTGGGCCAGCCAAAATGTGTAAAAACTGATATGGCCCAGGATATTCTAGTAATAAATTTAAACAGTTTTGTTTACAATTAGAAATTAAACACATCACTGGAATACCCTATAACCCTCAAGGCCAGGGTATGGTGGAGAGAGCTCACCAAACTTTAAAAAATACTCTTAGCAAACTCAGCTCACAAGAGACACTGTTTCCCTTTAAGGGAAACCAAAAGGCTCTGTTTTCTCATGCCCTTTTTGTGTTAAATTTTTTGACATTGGATATTTTTGGAAAATCTGCGGCCTAACGGCACTGGCACCCAGAGACCAAACAAGGGTATGCTCAGGCCCTTTGGAAAGACCCAATCACCGGAAGATGGGGCGGCCCTGATCCAGTTATTATTTGGGGAAAAGGGTCTGCATGTATCTATGATTCCAAGGAGAATGGGGCCTGCTGGCTACCTGAGAGACTGGTCAAGCCATATACTGCCCCGAAAACCCAATCTAAAATCAATGGCCAAGATTAATGATCATCACTGTTTATGATGTCCAGACCTTAACCCTGAGACAAAGATTTTTCTCTCTCTCTCTTCAGGTGTGGTTGAAGCCTCCTACAGAATGAGGAATTCTGCCCTTACCTGCCTTATCACGTGGCTCGCGCTGATACCTGCTGTTGACACCAATCCCAGCCCTCATCTCTCAGTTCAACAAACCTGGCTTATTGTGAACCCCAATACTGGAACCATTGCCAATTCTACCTCCTCTAGTACATTCCCAAAAGGGGCATGGTTCCCAGACTTGTATGTAGACCTTTGTGATATAGTGGGAGGAGACTGGGATCCCTCTGACCAGGAGCCCTTCCCGGGGTATGGCTGTTCCTCCCCAGGGCAACGTCATAGTACCAGGAATCAGAGATTTTATGTCTGCCCTGGACATGGTCGGTCCCAGGCCCAGTTAAAAAAATGTGGAGGCCCAGGGGATGGCTTCTGCGCTGCCTGGGGGTGTGAAAGCTCCGGTCGTATCTGGTGGTCTCCCCCTGTAAAAGATGACCTCATCAAGGTCGAGGCTTGGGATCGGGACATGGTGGGTACAGGCAAATGTAATGGACAGCCCTGCAGACCCTGTTATGATTCTTCTAGATGGCCTAACAGATCATGGACCACTCAAGGAGGCCGTTGCAATGGATTAAAAATCACATTCACTGATAAAGGCAAAAAGGCAGACTGGATACAGGGTAAAACTTGGGGGCTTCGCCTGTATCGGACAGGCTATGACCCCGCTACCACCTTCACCATCAGGCTTCAAATCGATACCATATCCCCGGTCCCTGTAGGACCAAACCCTGTATTGCCCAAACAGCGGCCCCCTGCCCGGCCCACTTTGAGCATTTCCCCGCCTAAAAACCCTAATGTTACCATTGTTAGCCCCACCTTGGTTGATGCCATTCCCAATGCCACCTTACTGCCCCAGCCATGAACTGGGGATAGGTTGATTGATTTGGTTCAGGGAGTTTATCTAGCCCTAAATGCTACATACCCAGAAAAGACTCTGGGATGCTGGCTTTGTCTTACCTCCAGCCCACCCTACTATGAAGGAATTGCCTTTCAATCCGAGGCTAACAATCTCACCTCTCCAAGCACTAAATGTCAAACCAGACCCCATAAGCTAACACTTGCTGAGGTCTCCGGACAGAGCTTCTGTTTGGGTAAAGTCCCATCTACCCATAGCCATCTATGTAACCAGACATTGACACCATATAAAGGGAGTTAGTTATTACTTAGAGGCACGTAACGGGTCCTACTGGGCCTGTAATACTGGGCTGACCCCTTGTGTGTCTGCTCAGATATTTAATGAGTCCCATGAATTTTGTGTGTCCAGTTATGGCCTCGTGTCACTTACCACCAAGAGGACTCAATCATAAAATTCTTTGAACAAAGGGGTAGATATACTCGTGAACCTGTATCCATGACTATCGCTCTTTTGTTAGGTGTTGGAGGCATTGCAGCCGGGATTGGTACAGGGACAACCGCCCTCGTACAAGGCAATCATCTAACGCAACTACAGCTAGCCACGACTACCGATTTAGAGGCCATAGAAAAATCTATTTCTGCACTTGAGAAATCCTTAACCTCGCTCTCTGAGGTGGTGTTGCAAAACAGGAGGGGTTTAGATTTATTGTTTTTAAAAGAGGGAGGGTTATGTGCAGCATTAAAAGAAGAATGTTGCTTTTATGCTGATCATACTGGCATAGTTAGGGAATCCATGGATAAGCTACGTGAAAGATTAGCCCAAAGAAAATGTGACTTTGATAATCAAAGGGGCTAGCTCGATGGCTGGCTTCGCGAATCCCCCTGGCTTTCCACCCTGCTCCCAACCATCCTGGCTCCTTTAATTGTTTTCATCCTCCTCCTCACCTTTGGTCCCTGGGTTTTTCAGCGACTGACACAGTTTATCAAAAATCAAATTGATTCGGCCTTGACTAAAAGTATTTCGGTACACTATCATTGACTAGAAACGCATGACCAGGCCAGCAAGAGTTATGACAGGCTCAGATTTGGGGCCCTATGACAAGCCCCCTCTACCTTTCCTCCCATAGCTAGAAGGTACTCAATGATGGGATTATTATGGGGCCTGGACCAGATGCAACAGTGTACAGAGGTCGTCGAGACCAGCTCAACAAGGCACACTGCTTGATCCGGGATGCCCCCCATATAGCCTAAGACAGGGGCCTTCTCAGAGGAATATGGCCTTAATTTAGAAAAGAGGGGGAATTGTTGGGAGCCATGAGCCCTGGCAAGAAGGGGGATCTTGACCTTTTCTTGCTTCATGCCTGGCTTGAGAGGAACAACCACATCCTAGAACACACGGTAAAAACATCTTTCGTAAAAACCCACAAGATGTACTGTCAGATAAAACTTCCTGGAACAGATGGTTGTATAAACCTGGGACCAAGGAAACCTTACCCTGACCCCGCTTAACTTCCCCTTTTCGAGCACCTGCAAAAGAATATATAAACCCCACCCCTGCCTTCAATAAACGAGACCTTGACGCGACTCAGACTGACTTTCTCTCTCTCAATGTGCTGGGTCTCCTCCTCTCTCGCCCCCATTGGTCTTTCAGGAGGTGCCTCCTCAGGTTCTCCCAAATAACCTGGCCTGCTGGACGGGTCACTTGACCACACAGCTGCCATGACAGGCTTAGAGGCACAGATACCTCTTCTGGCAGGTAACACCTGGACCCAGGAAAAGCTATAAGCTGACCCAGTGCGGCCCGCATCTAAGACATTTCAAACATTCCCCATCCCCCAGACACATGTCAGCCAATCAGGGTCCTGGAAATCTCCTCACCCCAACCTCTGCTATGATAAACTCCCTACCCTGCCTGGGCTCTGGGCTCTCTTCTCTCATCACTTTGTCCAACAGGGAGTCCAATCTCTGAGCTTGAAAATAAAGTCTCTTTGCTTTTACAAATGGGATCTGGTCTCTGTGGTGATCTTTTGGGGGTCCCTGCAATCTGGGCATAACAGGCAAAAAGCCTTAAGGTCTTTCCTGACTTCTGTCCTGTCAGCGGCTTGGTGACCCTTTTTGAATGTCACGAACAGGAGGCATCTGATAGTACATCACTAAAACTTCTTCCCTGTAGTAACAAATTGTTTCTCCCCATTGTTAATTTCACTGCCTCCTTGCCAACACCTTTATCCTTACAGACACTATGCTTCTCTTTCTTCTCCAGCAATGCACCCCAGTTCTTCTGCCTGTCCTCCAAGGCACTGTGTCTCTAGAACGAAGGAGTTCATTGCTCTCAACCTCAACCGCCTCTGCTCTTTTCTGAAGTTGTATCTCAGTGGTGGCCTGAAACGCAGAAGAACATGCAATGAAAAGCCTGACCGGGACCTAAGCACAAGAATGTCCCTCAGCATCAACATGTTAGACCAATGGGTAGCACTCTCGATGGAGGAAGAGGAGTGGAGAGAACCTGCTATCCACGTGGGTATCGGGACTGCTCCTTCAGGGTCCCCAAGCAGGACCCCAGCCCCTTCCTCAGTTCATGGGCTCATTACTTCTAGCTCCATGAAAACTTATTGGGACAACAGGCTTGGTCTGAAGCAATTTCAATTGCTTTAATGGTTGAGTGTATGCGATGTTTTCATTTTCCCTCTGAAATACAAGACAAATACATCTTTCTCTTTGAAGTTCATCCTAGAGGCATGTTGCTTCATTTAAAAAAAAAATAAGTTGACTTGGACAGGAAATAAACCTTATATTGGGTGTGGTGGTTCACGCCTGGAATCCCAGTGCTAGAGAGATGGAGGCATGGAGATCAGAAGTTCAAGGTCATCCTCCATTAGACAGAGAAGTTAAGGTCAGATAGGGATACATGAGACTCTGTCTAAAAAGGGGAGTACCTATTAACATTGCCCATAAGTCTCACTTCCTAATGGAGAGTTACCAAAAGACAATTGGGTTGCCAGGCTCCCTCTTCTGTTAGCATGGCACCAAAAAGTTAATAAGTAACCCCAGGTTGGCACTGTGTTTGGTCGAATCTGGTATGTACAGCCAGGCTCATATTGACTTGTTGATAAGTGTGGGTTCGATTCATTCTGAGTAAAGCTGATTCTGAGAAAAAGAAAAAAATAATAATGCTGGTGTTATTCCGTGGGTGAGAGTTGGACAGATTGAATGAGTGCAAATGGATAAATGACATTTTTTTCCTCAAAATTGCCAGGCATGACAATGGTGCTAATAACAACAATGAATGTATTACATCTCTGCTATGTGTCAGACATCGCTCTAAGTGGTTTTTATAGATGCCTTCTCATTTAATTCGAGGACGGCTAAGTTAGGAGAGGTGACGAAAAAGAATATGTGGAGGAGATAGACTCTTCAAAAACATTACAAGAAATCAATGCTCCAAAGCGCCTGGAATACAAGGGTTACAAATGCATGTGCCCCTGAGTCAGAGCTGTCACACTCAAGTGAAGAGTGCTACGTTGGGACAGTGGAACACAGAAGACTGTGGGATTACAGAGTTCAAACTTCAGATGGAACGTGGGCATGCTTTCCCCAAGCCTGTACTATATTCTTCAATAAAACCTGGAAATGGTATGTGGTATTTCTTCTTGTTTCTGAATTACTGGACCAGCCAAAGGAAATCCTTTCTGAAGCTCACTGTGCCTCCCTCCTTCCCCCCCTCCCCCCACCTCCTGCCCTTTGTTCTCTAGTAAGCATTTGTGCAGAGGATGTGTTGCAGATTTCCCATGAGCCTGTTGTGTGTACAGGGAGGCTCATACAACGCCTGTCTAGGAACTGAATAGCTGCCCTGCACAGCCTCTGACTAGGGACAGGCTCCCTTTTGTAGGACACCTCACTCCAAGCCCACAGAACCTTTCATTTCTAAGCAACTTGGTTCTGTTACCTTCCTGGAGATGGTTCTACTTGGCTGTTTTTCCCTCATTGCCCCATGGCAAGTGCTGACAGAGGATCGAATGTCTATGCTTGAAGACACAAAAACGTTTAATCCAGCTCTAGGCCTTGTCCGTCACCACCATGGCTAAGCAGCCTCACTATTACCCAACACTTTACTTTTCAAAGAAACTCCAGTGAATCTTTGAGAACTGGACTTTTTCTTACCACGTGGGGTCCCCAGTGAAGAACCAAGAACTCCCATGTCCTCTTATGTACAGCCCTCAATTTGATTTCTCCTCAGCTATTGGAGGAAGACAAGTCATGGTGTGCTGGAGCTAATGAAAGACTTGGGGATTGGGGATGTATTGGATGCAGACAAGCTGTATCGAAATTCCAACGCAGTGTAATCCCACAGCAACTGTATGCAACGTGGAGGGTTGTTCAGAAATATTCTTGTGTCTATGCTATCCTGATGCCTTATGAAAGAAGGTTAGTTTTTAATACACATGTAGTCATCAAGAGGTGAGGATTGTTTATTCCACATCCATCCCCTTTCTGTGGACTTTAAAAAGAAATTGTAGCTTATCTTAAAATACTTATGACATTCTTATATCTCATTCCTTGTATATTTATTTAAGCTTAAAATTTTCCTTAGATTATATACACAATAACAACCATTCCCTCAATATAACATTGATAGTTATGTCCATATATCTGATTAAACTATATACTTGATAATGTGTGGAACCTAGATTGAGAAATATAAGACAATATAATGGATTAAATTTTTACAGAAGAACATGAAAACTTATTTTATAGGTAATATCGTCTCCATGAAGTCACACTGTAAGTTAAAAGTACAATCTGAGGCATTTGTTATTCCAAGTTTGTCATGCACTACAATTGTCTTGTCTTCATTCTTTCTTCCCATAGACATTTTTTATGGGGTAAATGAAACCAACCTTTACCAAGGACAAAAAATATTTTATATATATATATATATGTGTGTGTGTGTGTGTGTGTGTGTGTGTGTGTGTGTGTGTGTGTAATATATATATATATATATATATATATATATATATATATATATATATTCTAAACTTAAAAATGAGGGGGAAATCCATTTTTCTCCTTTTATCCATCTGTTTTGCACAACCTCTACAGCCTTTGGTACCTAACATTCAAGTCAATTCTGACACTTCCTGGAGTTAGCCCAGACCCTTCAAGTTAAGCCTGGCATAGCCCTACCCCAATCAAATAGCAGCACTTTGGCTTTGGTTTGCCCATGCTTGCCTGACTGCCTACAGTCTAGGATTCCACCATCTCTCCTTGGGCTCCATAGTTTTCTGGAATGGTTCATAACTGTACCAGACTTTCTTTTTGGGGGCCACCAACCAGCTCCCAAATCATGACACAGAGAATTATTATTAGTTTTGAATGCCCAGACTAGCTTAGTTTCATGTCTGGCTAGCTTTTTTAACTTAAATTAACTAGTTTCTCTCTATCTGTCTTTTGCCTTGGGGCTTTTCACTTTTTTCCCCTTCTTCTGCATATCTTACTTTCCCTGCTTCTCATGTCTTTCTGTCTGGTGGCTGCCTGACTTCTGGCCCCGGGCATGTCCCTCTCTTTCTCCTCTCCTCTTCTCTTTTTCTTCTCTCTCCCCTCTCAAGCCTAGATTTCTACTCTTACTTAATCCCTCTGCCCATCAGCCCCACCTATCCCTCTCCTGCCTAGCTATTGGCCATTCAGCTTTTTCTTGGACCAATCAGGTGTCTTAGGCAGGCAAAGTGAAACAGCAACACATCTTTTTGTAATTAAACATATGCATCATAAACAAAGGTAACACACCTTTATATAGTTAAAGTAGTATTCCACTTTTGTAACATTTGTTTATACTGTGTAATAAGAAAAATATATGTCATTTCTTTCCTCAGTTCCACACTCAGGGTTAGTGATACATGTTCTACAGCCAACTTATAGAACTTCCCAAGCCCAACCAAAAGTGCGCTTGTGCCCATTTGCAATAAAACCCTGCGCACATTCTTGATCCTGGGCCATTTTCTCTATAGATTTGCATAGTTAAATATTCCACAACACATAGCATGTAGGGAAACTGGTGTCTTTTGGCTTACTACAAAGGATACTGAAGAATAGCAAGATGAAATGGTAAAAAGGACAAGGTCCCAAATGGTCCTGAGTAAAGAAGCTTATGTTTGCATGGACTTGAGTATATCACCCTCCCCCAAAAGGTGTGTTCACCAACTTGTGAGCTTCATTGACCCCACTGGTAAGGATTTTTATGGGGTGTTTATTACATGAACATGGTTGGTTATACCATTGATGATTAACTCAGCCACAATTGTCTTCCTGTCTCCAGAGTTTGAGGGTGTGTCCCAAACCTCGCTGCTCATGGTATGTTGTTCTGGTAACCTCAATCTCCATCTCAACCAAGCAAAGGGCTCAGTGACATTCATCTTATTAAATAAAAATCCAATCCCCAGCAGACTCCAAAGCTCTTAGGAACACTTGTGTTAGGAACTGGGAACAGAAAACAAATATTATAACAAAATTCACCCATATTACCCTTAGCACCCAGAAAATTATATGAATGTTTAGAACCCTGAGTGTGGAACTAGGGAAAGAAATGACATATATTTTTCTTATTACCTTACAAGTATACACATCCCACATTTTACAATTGAAAACACGGAGGCACAGAATGAAGATGATCATTTTGCTTGTGGGGTCATGAAGACAAAGTCAGTATAGCAAAGTAGGAAATCCCAATGTTAAAAGGGCAGGAACAAGTCTGTTAAAATCATTGTGAGCTGTCAGTAAGATGAATAACACAGGAAAGCAAAAACCATTCACTCTAGAAATCCTAACCAAAGAATAGTAACAACAACAATAAAAAGAAAACAACATTCTGAAAATCAGCTCTTAGATGATGAAAATAGGTTGTGTTGTTGGGATGAAGGAATTATGAATGAGAAGTGAACTAAAAGAAAATGTCTTACCTACAAAATATTCTCCCTCTCTAGCTTCTTACTATATGTGAAATAATAAAAAGGGGAAAGTTAATAGCATTTGCTTTGAAGATTCTTCATTTTTAACATGTCCTACGAAATAAAAAAAAAAAATCAGTTTGGTGTATAATAAAACTTTCCCCATCAAGGAAAAAGAAATGTTTATTTAAGAAAAAGATAATTACAAAACATCTGAGTGGCTTTCCAAAGCATGTATCACATTGGAATTGCCTTCTAGTGCGTTCTCAGGCATTTTATTCCAGGGGAGGCTCTTGGGTAGGAAAAATCATGCACAAGTTCCAGCACCCAGGCTCACTTCCCAGGCTACAAAAGAATGGCCATAGCCCAAGGCAGAAGTACCGTGGTGGGCCTCCACTGTAGGTCTGAGTTATACTTTACATACCATAAAACTCACTAGTTGCACATGTATAATTTAAACATTCTTAATAAACCTACAAATTTAGATACATGTTCTACAGCCAACTTATAGAACATTCCCAAGCCCAACCAAAAGTGCACTTATGCCCATTTGCAATAAAACCCTGTGCACATTCTTGATCCCAGGCCATTTACTCTGTAGATTTGCGCCTTCTAGAAATTCACCTAAATGGGATAATGTGATATGAAGGAAGTCTTTGGAATTTGTCTTCCATTACTTTGTATACTGTTTATTGGAACATCGTTTAATTTGTAGTCTTTTTACGACCATAATATTGAGCATGTGTAACCACTCATATATTGTCAATGTCTTTAAATCATTTGGCTTTTTTAATAACTAGGTTGTCATCTTATTGTTATAGAACAGAAACAGTGCTTTTGAATTTTAGGAACAATTTGATCAGACACAAAGTTTATTCATGTTTCTTCTATGTGGCTTATCTTTTTGTTTTTCTTTTCTGTTTTCTTTGGTTTTGATTTTTTGAGACAGGGTCTCTGTGTAGACCAGACTGGCCTTAAACTCCAGACATCACCTGTCTCACCTCCCTGGTGCTGAGATTAATTGCATGTGGCACCATGCCTGCTTGTTTCCTGTTTTCATCCTGATCTTCTACTCTTCCATGCTCATTACTGGAAAGGCTATTCTCCTCGTCATTCACCTTGGCATCATTCATTAAAAATTGACTTTAAATATGAGAGCTTTAAATGTGGACTTCCTATCGTGGTCCATTAGCCTACATGTCTATCTTTACCTGTCTTCATTAGCTCATGTTATTATAAGTTTTGAAATCTGGAGGTGAATGTTGTCTAAAGAACTGCCTCAAATCTGCTGTAGATCTTCCCCAGGAACTTTGTGTTTATGTTCTTAAACTTTCAATTCTAGAATTTCCATTTTAAAATAATTTTTAAATCTCAAACCACCTTTATATAGATAGCAAACCTACAAGGAAAGTGTAGACAGTTCCTATACCATCTGTGCCCAGATTTTCCCATCGTCTACTAGGTCAGTCATAGTGATGAGGCAACATCATTGGCACAAGTGCACACTTGATTCAGATGTCCCTAGTTTTTACTCAATTTCCTTTTTTTTTTTTTCTTTATTCCAAAGCCCAGTTCAAGTTGCTGCTCTGTATTTGCATTTATCATTGCGTCTGCCGGGCTTCTTTGCACTGTGGCAAGTTCTTAGGCACTCCGTGATGTTGTGGAGCTTGACAGTCTTGTGAAGTAACGAGTGGCTATTTCATAGTGTCTTTCAGGTTGAACTTGAGCAATGCTCCTGGTCAGACTGAAATTGTTGGCACTGGGAAGGAGGACCACAGAGGTAAAGTGTTCCTCTCCTCTTTTCATCTCATGAGAATATACAGTTAACAAGCTTGGCCACTCTTGGCTAACTTCAGTCACCTGGCTTTGAAAAAGAGTGTGGTTTCTCCTCTAAAACAGAATTCTCATTCCCTCTTTCTACACAAGTACCTTTGGAAGGAAGGAACTGTGCACATCCCACACTTCAGAGGTGGTAGTGACTGCTCTGAAATTCTTCTCTATGGGAGACTCGTCTATTGTCCCTTATCCATTTTCAATCATTCATGTTGGTTTGGAAATGAATATATGTTTTCTTGGATTCTAACGCCATACTACATCTTTTTATTGATCCAGCTATTTCAGATCCATCCAGCTGGCTCTCTTTCACTTGGATCAGGTGACATTTTGCCACCCCTCCACTCTTCTGCTTCTTAAAAGTTTCTCTGCACAAGTCACCCAAGGCTTAGCTCATGTATTTCTACCCCCCAGTCCTTTCTCCGAGATCTCCTGCTGAAGACCGTTACGAGAGCCGAGATTCAAACACTGGCTATCCCTCTTTGTTTCCACACTGTCCTCATATTGTCCTTGAATTCTTTACGTGTGTTTATAGTACTTGTTTAAACTCTTGGCTGGTGTCAGCCTTTAGAGCTTCAAGAATTTGTTTCTAATGACTTCTGAACAAAGCTCACACTTTTCTGTTTATTTTATGCTAATTTTGCTGCAGAAACCAGGATATTTCCAGTAATACATTATAGTAAATCTCAATCTGACTTTTCCATGGAAATCTGGCTTCTGTTGTGGAGCTCTGGTGACGTATGGCCCCTGAGGACTGTGCTCAGATGCCTTATTCTTATTTTGATATTCTTACTTGACTTGTCCAGGGCTGCTTCAGAATCAGTGTAGACTCTGGCTTGTCAATCAAGCAGTAAAGCAGATGCTGTTAACCTCACCTACCAGTCTTATTAACTGGGACTACAAGCAGAACCACAGATTTCCCCTTTTCATTTCTACCGGAAATGTTAGCTTTCAAGGGCAAAGGAGTTTCTGCCTTTTATGAATTGACCTCCATTCTTACTATTGTAGCAATGGATGATGAGGGCTAGAGATGGTAACGGGTACTACTCAATCCAAGAAGACTAAAGATCTCCCCTCTTTTTACTTAAGTACTGTGGCACCCCCTCCTAATGACTAAACATCTTTTAATTCAGCACTTGTCTCAGCTTTAACTAGACTCCAGAGCACAGAAATGACTGTGCTTTGTGCCATATTCTTTCTAGCTTTGTGGCTTCCATTCAGAAGAATATTTGCCTGCTTCTTCACTTTACTGTAGTCAAAACTGTTTCCTTTGGTTCAACAACTATTTTTTAAGAAAACAATTATAGTCTCACTTAGCCAAGGAACCATATAAGATATGGACTGCCCTATTAGCATTAGATGTAGACATCCTAATTATCTGATAATTATACTATAATTATCTCATGGTATGAGTGACTGGGAGTGACTGTGTGAGAAGCCATTCTCTATAATTTATTTGCAGTCTCAATCTCATTAGAAATTTTTCTGCGACATCACACATCTGACCAGAGAAACCTACATTCCTCCCATCATTTCATTTACTAACAGTTCCTGATCCCCTGATAAATTATTCCCTTTCCCTGGTCATGGAAAAAGACAGCCTCATTGAGTCTTACATCTAGGTCAAAGTAAAGTCACAGAACAGACCAAGTAGGATTCTGCTTAATGGGGGGAAAAAAGGTACTCTTCCCAAATTTTAAATGTCATAAACATGCTTGTTATTTTATTTAATTCAAACTTTTACTTTTTCAAATATAGGTATTAAAAAAAAAAAAACAGCCATCAACCATTACCATCATTACATAATAACAGGAAAGGTATCCTGTCACCCTTAGAACAGGAAGCTTTGTGTGGCTAATAACACACATCTCCGGCTCCTTCCTCTTTCTCCTCACAGATTTCTCCTTCTATATATTCTCTCTGCCTGCCAGCCCCACCTATCCTTTCTCCTGCCTCACTGTCGGCCAGTTCTTTATTAGACCATCAGGTGTTTCAGACAGGCACAGTAACACAGGTTCATGGAGTTAAACAAATGCAACATGAGCAAAGGTAACACACCTTAAAATAATATGCTACAACAACTGGGTGTCTTCCTCAGTCCCTTCTTTGTCTTAATTGTGGAGACAAGCTCTCTCAAAACTGGAACTCAGCAATGCTATGCTCAGCTTTGAAGGCTGGTGCTCAAGTTCCTATTCTTCCACAGCAAGCCCTTTACTGAATGAATTCTCTCCAGCCCTCCCAAGGAGTTTTTGGGGCCTTCTACCAAGAACTGGGGTCAAAGACCACATCGTCCTCATCCTCATTATGATCTGATGATCACTGAAACACAGCAGTAGATGTAGGGTGTCTTTTTTAGGGTTTCCAAAAAACATCACAACCAAAATCAACTTGGGAAGAAAAAGGTTTATTTCAGCTTACAGTTCTACATCATACTCCATCATTGAGATAACTTAGGGTAGGAACTCACACAGGGCAGGAACCTGGAGGTAGGAGCTGATGCAGAGGCCATGGAGGAGTGCTGCTGACTGGCTTGCCCCTCATGGCTTGCTCAGCCTGTTTTCTTATAGTACTCAGGACTATCAGCCCAGGAGTGGAACCATCCATCCACAATGGGCAGAAGATTCCTCTATTAATCATCCATCAAGAAAATACAACACAGGCTTGCCCTCTAGCCAATTTGATGGAGGTAGATTTTTCGATTTCATGCTCTCTTCCAAAATGACCCTAACTTATGTTAAGTTCACATAAAACTAGCCAGCACATAGGGAGAGCATCTACACTGTCCACTTTGTGGTTTGCCATGTTTCTCCATAGTTTCTGTTGCTTCCTGCTACTGGTTTGCAGAGAGAAGCAAATGCCACTAGGTAGATGACATAGGTACTCAAAAATAAATTCTCCAAACATGGCATCTGTGTGCCAATGTGTAGGTCATCCAACGCATTTTGGGCCATGGAATTTTTATTATATAGTGATCCAATACTGATATTTTGTTGTTGTCGTTGTTGTGCTTTTCAAGACAGAGTTTCTTTGTGTAGCTTTGCACCTTTCCTGGAACTCACTTGGTAGCCCAGGCTGACCTCAAACTCACAGAGATCCACCTGGTTCTGCCTCCCGAGTGCTGGGATTAAAGGCGTGCGCCACCACTGCCTGGCCCAATACTGATTTTTAAAGGACACTAGACTAAACACATTTTAAAAAATGAACCACACTGGCATCTTTGTTCTAAGGCAGTTTCTTTGTGCTTATCTTGCTCAGCCATGTCTTTGGGTAGGACTGCATTGCAGTGGACATTTATTAAAACCAAGGTTCAGACTTGAATCACTTGAAGACAAAGAGTATGATTGTTAATTTGTTCACCTGCATGTGGAGTGGGCAGTTAGAAATGAGGGAATGCAAACTTAGAAAAAAAGGTTACAGAGCCAAGCTGTGGTGGCACACGTCTTTAATCCCAGCACTCAGGAGGCAGAGGCAGGCAGATCTCTGTGAGTTTGAGGCCAGCCTGGTCTACAGAGTGAGTTCCAGGAAAGGCGCAAAGCTCCACAAAGAAACCCTGTCTCGAAAAAACAAAACAACAACGACAACAAAATAAAACAAAAAAAGGTGATAGAATTTATATATCTAAATATTAAGTCTAAATTACTAAGATAAAAATGATAGCTGTGTGTCCAAACATTAAGTATGAATGTGTTGATAACACTTTCACTCTTTCAGTTATCATAGCAAATGCATTAGGACTTGGAGACGTGTGTAGTTAGAGTTTTCCTGCTTGGCCCACAGTCAGGACAAATCTCTCTCACCCATCAGGCCCATAGACACTCAGAACCAACCAAGTAAACACACAGAAACTTACATTGTTTAGAAACTGTGTGGCCATGGCAGGCTTCTTGTTATCTACTTCTTCTGTCTTAAATTAACCCATTTCTATTAATCTATACTTTGCCACCTGGCTTGTGGCTTACCCATGTCTTTATATGTTGCTTGTCATGGCGGCGGCTGGCAGTGTCTCCATCTTCCACCTCCCATAATTCTCTTCTTCCTTGTCCTGCCTATACTTCCTGCCTGGCTACTGGCCAATCAGCATTTTATTTATACAGAGCAATATCCACAGCAGACATGGATTTTTATTCCCAGCTCATAGGCCAAACAACTGAAATTATAAAGTTAGAGCAACCCCTGAGTTGTTCAGATTGAGACCCAGTTCAGATCATGATGGTTGCCTCCAGGCTGGCCCTCTCTTGTTGACTCTCAGTAGCTTATTGAGGGTAAAGTGACTTTTCAGTGGCCCTCAACCTCTAGGCATTGCTTTGAAGCATTTTCTACATTACATCAATGTAGTACTCTAAAAAATGAAAAAAAAAAACAAACAAAAAAAAAAAAAAAAAAACCTCCTTTCAAACTCTGGGGCTTTAGAAAGAAGCTTTATCACATTTTATTTATTTAGTGTGTGGGTGGGGGCACATGTGCTGTGGTATACCTGTAGGGGTCAGGGGACACCTTGACAGAATCAGTTCTGTCTTTACAACCATGAGGGGCCTGAGGATCAAACTCGGGGACTCAGGTCAACAGTCTTGGTGTCAAGCACGTTGACCTGCTGGGCCATCTCACTGGCCTCTGTGACTTTCTTAGGATAGAATGGCTTCGACTATCCCTTTCCTTCTTGTTCAAATTCAGTATGGCTTCCTCATTCTCATCACTGTTAGCATGGAAACATTTACAAGTCTTTGCCACACCACTTATTTTAGGCCAGATCTTTGCCTCTTTTCCAGTTCTTTGTGTTCATTAAATCCACATCCTTTACAGTAGCATTGAATTGCTCGGGATGTTCACATTCCTCTCATCAGCTGGGTTGTGTAGTCAGTGGGATCAACCAGTAGGTTGCCTTTGATCAATGGTTTTGAGTGGAAATTCAGATCATCTAGGCCAAGCCAGTGGAAACATTGGCCTCGTTGAGAAGTAGCCATTTGTTGGCTTCTTCCTCACATTGTGGTTTTTCTTGTGCCAATTCCTCAATTTAAAGGGAGAACTGCTCATCAGTTTAATGAGAAAATAGGAAGGGAAAGGTGAAAGCAAGGAAGAAGACAAGGTCATGACTGGCATGTTAACTGGTAGTTACCCGGCTCAGAACTCTGCAGCTTGAACATGGCAGGGGGGAGAATGGCATGTGATAGACATTGTTTTCATTACTTTTCCTGTTGCTCTAATAAAACACTCTAACAAAAGCAACTTAAAGGAGAAAGGGGTTTTTTTGGCTCACAGTTTGAGGCTATAGTCCATCATGCTGGAGAGGTCATGGGGCACCTGGTCACATTGTAGTCACAATCAAGAGGAGAGCGATGAGTGCCTGTGCTCGCTCACATCACTTTCTTTTTTGAATGCAGTTTGGGATTCCAGCCCAGGGAATGGTGCCACCCACAGTGGGTGAGTCTTCCCACCCCAATTAAACCTAATCAAGATACAGATATGCCTAGAGGCTCATCTCCCAAGTGATTCTAGACTTTATACGGTTGACAATTAAGATTAACCAAGGCAGAGCAATGGGCTGTCATTCAGTAAGACTAATTTGTCTTTTGGCTCAACATCTTGCAAGTTCCCTGGAAAAGGAAAATAGCACCAGATATCCATGGAAAAAGTTTTCAGATTCACTTGGTCTACACACCCTTTTAAAGAGTGAAGATGTCATCGAAGCAAGACCATTATTGTCACCAGCAAATTATTATTTTAAAAAAATCTTTAAGGAACAAAGTCAATTTAATGAATGGTGCTGGAAGAACCAGGTATCTACGCACAGACTATCAGAACTAAACTTCTCTTTAGAAGCAGCAGTGAGGTCAAAAAAGGATTTATGAACTTGGATTCAACAAAACCTACTTAAGATGACACAAGAAACAAATTAAAAACTAATTAGACCACATCAAAATAAAATAACTTTTGCGTTTCAAAGTACATCATCAAGAAAAAGCACTATGAATGAGAGAAAATATTTGTAAGTCATAAATCTGATAGAATCCTATACATATCCTCTAGATTACACATTAATCTGTATACATGGTATGTATTGTGACTCAGTGAAGAGAAAGGTAGTTTTACTCTGTTTCTGTTACTATACCTAAATTTAAAATACTGGGTAATTTATAAGGAATAGAGATTTGTTTATTTCATAGACTCAAGACTGGGGAGTTCAAGTGTGTATTGCCAGCATCCAGGGTGCTCTTTCCTGTGACATGACAACATGACAGAAGAGACCACACATGAGACAGATAAAGCATGCTGGCTCACATTTCTTTTTCTCTTAGAAAAATCACTAGTGCACGCAGGTGATATGGCTGAGTAAATAAAAGCACCTACCACCATGCTTGACAACCTGAGTTCGATCCCTGGCATCTATACAGCAGAAAGAAAGAACCAACTACACACACACACATACACACACACACACACACACACACACACACACACACACACACACACACACACACCTACATACACAAATAAGCAAATAAAAACGTTTTAATGAAACCCATTACTATGTCTGATGAGTATACACTAACACAATACGTGAAACAGAGAAAAATGAAGACAAAAGGGAGCCAAATAGAAAAAAAGTCATGAAATCCTATACCCCACTCCAGACCTATTGACTGTGAACTTTGAAAGAGTCTGTTCTCTGACTCAGGGTAGAGGTTCCTGAGTTAGAGCAAGTATGGCAGCCAACAATCCTCTGAACCAGGTTACCAGTCTCTACCCCTGAGTGTCTGATTCAGCTGACCTAGGGAGGGACCCTAGTGCCACTGTCCTCAATCACAGATTCAAGCAAACTGGTCTCCTACTTTGAAAGGAGGGAGAACACATACCATGTGGAAATATAAGTGTGCTGGTAAAAAGTCGTTAATACGATTATGCTACAGGATTTAGGCTTTGCCACAGTGGTTTGAGGAAAGGCTTGAGACAGTAGGTATATGAGATATGGCTGCTGTTGGAAAGTGGGGGTGTTCGGTGATGGGTGTCTCAATAAGTGTTATCTACAGGGAGGGGGTAGCAGGGGTGAACTACACTTGATGAAGGGACAGGCACTGACTTGTCCAAAAAAAGGGTGTTTTGAGATTTGTGTGCTGCACAATGACCTTGGTTTTATCTGTACTTAGAATTATGAAGAGTGGCCTTGCTCTGTCTCGTTTATCACTGTCTCAGAATAACCTTGGAGTTGATTCCTGTGCGATTTTTGTTTTGTAGCAGACTACCATGGCTGACAAAGCAATGTGTGCTGTCATAGGCACAGCCCACCTCTTCCCCCTTTTCTTCCTTGCTAATTCCAGGTGGTGGGGACACCTCTGGTCCAGAAACTTGCCACAATTAAAGGTCCTTTGTTTAAACAGATCCAGTGATGTGAGACCTATGTCTGGAATGAGTGTGAAGGAAAAATGTATGAACACTTTCTTGAAAAGCAAGAATGTAGAGCATCCAAACAAAAATGTGCATATTGGAGAAACTGAGTCAGCCATGGCTTTAAAGGGATAACAAGGCCAGCATCCTCTGGCCACACCCTCCCCTGAGGCACTAGCTGCTTTCTTTAACCAACTTCCAGTTCTAAGACTTACTCTCGAAATGCTTTATGTAATTGTTTGGTCCCTCTCACTAAACCATGCACTTTCCTGGGAGCAGAGACCATGTTTTTCACTCTTAGAACAGAATTAGGAGGGAAGATGCCGGTCATCAGCATGTGATGAATCTCTAACAAGTCCCTGCTTCTGTCCAATGCACACAATATATCTTTTAAAAATGACTTCATTGCCTCAGCCTGATAATAATAAAACCCTCAGTTTACCCTGTTTATGTTGATTCCAAAATGTACCTTGGATTTTTCTGTAGATGTAACAGTCTTATTAAGTAAGAAACACAGAGCCAAATGCAGAGTTAAAAGCCCAAGAGGTCAGAGCAGGAACTAAGAGCTGAGACTAAAACCACCTTCTTACCCTTCCTGCTGCTGCTGTCCTTCCCCTCAGAAAGAGGTCTACTTCCTGTGTGTCTTTTTATTGACTTTCTGTTCTGCCTTCTCATTGGTTGAAAACCCAACCACATGACCTCCTCGTCACTGCCTGTCTATACAGACCTCCAGGTCTTCTATGGGTGGTAATGAGATTAAAGGCTTATGTTTCCATATTGGCTGTATCCTTGAATGCACAGAGCTCTGCCTGTCATGTGATTGGGATTAAAGGTGTATGCCACCACCGCCCGGCTTCTGCTATGGCTTGCTATTAGCTCTGACCCCCAGGCAACTTTTATTTATTGGCATACAAATAAAATCACATTTCAGTACAAATAAAATATCACCATATTTTTCATCTATTATTAAGAAAAACTGTAATGAGACAGTCTAGATAAATAACGAATTAGGTTTTGCGTCATAACCAATCACAATTTGTTTCCAAGCTCTATCCCCACCTACCCCCATCACACACACCTTAATTCATTTCATTCTTTAGTTGCTACTCCATATCACCATTGGAAAGCTAGGAGGAACAAGCTTTAAAATGATTTCCACCCCACCCCTTTGGGCTTTTCCTATGTTTGAGACATATTGTTTGAATTTGTTGTTTCAATTAAGTGTTCTGACACTTCCCTTTACCCTTCTTCTGGGCCAGGCAGCCTTGTTGGCTGTGGGTCTGGGATGGGAGAAAATATTTGGCCACAAATGACATCCAGCAGAGCTTTGGGAGTTTTAAGTTTCAAGCCAAGCAGAGTCCTGTTCAGATCTGGTTTAGCTGGCTCCCGGATTCTGGATGCAAATGCCTCAAAATGTTCATAAAATGGTAACAGAAGATTCTGTGGGCATGAAATGGCTTGCACTGAACATCCCTTTAATGAATTAAGTATAAATGAAGCAGACGCATATGGATTCCATTGTCTTAAATATATACAGGGGGCTAAAATAAAGGGGAAGAGAAAGAAGTTCCTTGGTGACATGTGCTTTGGAGTTTGTTGAACCTAAGATGTTACAAAGTTCCCTGGGACATTTATCAAGACTGAAGCGGCCTTCACCCACTCTCTCCTGTGTGGTCGGTGACTGTGGTTATCCTTCTCCTCTCTGCTACTTCCCTGGGATGGAGATTCACCCACTGTCCCTAGTGCCTGCAGATGTGAGCAGGCCCATGCTCTCCTGGGCTTGTGGGAGCATTGGGCTCCCTACGCCACACAGGAAGAGGCACATCTGCTTCTCCTGACCTCTGCTCCACATTTTCTCCTACGGTTTTGTCAATTGTCTGCAGTCGCTGGGGCTGGGCAGCTGGCACATGAGTGAAAGCTGGGCTTGATCACAAGCCTGCCAGTCACCAAACCCTACAGCGGGTTCTCTTGCCTGCTGGTCCTTGGAAGGCACAGTAGACGTGGCATTCTTTAACTCTGGAGTGTCAGAGCCCCATATGTGCTCCATTTCCCAGGGCGCCACTGTTGTCTGGTTGGCTCTCTAGTGCCCACACTTATAAATGGAAAAGGCTCTCTTACACAGTTACCTACTGTCTCTAAGGGTATTTGGTGGGAGAAGTAAGTAAACTGTGATTTTTGCCTCTAAATCTGCTCTTATTTTAGGCTTTCTGGATGACATAGCTTCTAAGCAGTAAATAAATAATACATTTTATCACAAATTTTAAAAAAAATCAATTCTGTTGACATTTTCTCAGTCATCTTTTGATGGTTTATTTTGACCATGTTCTGTAAGCTGTACAAATCACCAGACTCCTTGGGCTGGGGATGTAGCTCAGTCAAAAGAGTGCTTGCCTAGCATGCAGGAAGCCTTGGGTTTGATTCCCAACACCACATAAAGCAGGTGTGGTGTGGTTTACATTTGTGATATCAGGACTTAGGAGATGGAGGCAGAAAGATCAGAACTTCAAGCTCATCCTTGGCAACAACTTTTTTTTCAGCCCAACCTGAGACAGCATAGAATGCCAATTCAAAGGCACAAGATGAAGCCAGTGGGTTGCCCAGCTGGTGTAACAGGACCCATTTTCCATTATTGTCAGAAAGAGCTATAAAGGAGGCAAGAGATTATGAAAAAGCAGACTATGCTTCCTTTATTGTGTCCCTTAGAACATCTCAATCCAGTTTTAGGCCCTTATCGGGCAAATAAAAGAGGTATGCAGGCTGGGAACAAAGGGAAGCATGCTCCTGTCTAGGATGGTCAATTTGATGTACCAACCTGACTGTGTCATGAGAAGCCCAGATATTTGGTTAAATATTATTTCCAAGTGCATCTGTGAAGTCTTTCCCGTATTTGAGTTGCTAGACTGTACAAAACAAGTGCCTCCCCCATCCTCCATATTATGACTGGTTTTCTTTAATCTCTGCCTTACAAGCAGCGGCGGATCATGGAACTTTTCAGCTTCTGTAATTGTCTGAGCTAATACTTGGTGATCAATCTCTGGATGCACAAATCATCCATGGCTTAGAGTGACTTATAATTTTTTTCCACATTACAATGGAGCATGTGTGGTATTCATTCAGGAGACACTGGAATTTTAACATTTCAGTTTTGATCTTTTTCCTGAGCTGGTGAAGGAAGTATTTTTGCCCTCTTAGATGGCATAGTGACTGAGCCATGTCGCCCAGTTACTCACAGTTATGAGAGTAAGCAGCAGCACTGTGTAATAGTTTATGCTGCTAAGCTCTGATGCTCCAAAGCATATGTGTATAAAGTGGAAATTTGCACTATGGCTGTTTCAATGTCTGGTGAGGTTACCTGGCTGAGTTTAGAAGCCAGAGATATATCTGTATCTACCTTTCATCTCCCATCTATCTCTCCTTTCTGTTTCTTCAGAGAGTATTGACTAAAGAATGATCTATTTGGTACACTGAAGGACTGAGTGAGATTTATCCTTGACATAACACATCTCTGTCATCAAGGCAAGCTTAGACCCTTAAAGCAGATGCCTGTTCAAGCACACACACAATGTGACCAGCGGCTTCTTGCTACCTCTGTGCACTTTGACGCTGTCCACAGTCTCTAATGATTTTCAAAGGAATATTTACATAACCTGGCCTTCTCTGCTGTCTTTTGTCTGCCACTGATACCCAGGACTTCAGCAATTCCATTGCTCCAGCTCCAGCCCTGCATCCTCATTCTCTAGTTGTACATCAGGCTCATGGCCAATCACAAATTCAATTACCACAAAAAAATGAAATGTAATATAACCAAGCACATGGTTGTATTCAAGACCACAACACAAGCAGTCTGGTGCATAGCTCTGGAGACAATATGAAAAAGATTTTAAAATGTTCTTTTTATTCCTGTCCAAGGGTGACTGGATAAGATTCATCAGGGGACATTTTGGGGAGGGTCCTGTCTTTATTGGCAGAGGGGAGGGGAGATGACCTCATACATCTGTTCCAGTGCTCATTTTTGTAACTCCTTGTAAGAACTGTGACTGTGGAGGCCTTTACCCCAGGGCAAGTTGAGATTCTTGGTGGGTAAATAGTTTACACATCCACATAGCTCTATGAAACAGTTGACTGCACATGGAGTGATGGAGGAAAAAAGACCCATTCCCCAAACAAACAGAGCTGCTTTCATGGTACCTGCCATAGCACCCACTGCACTGAAAATTAATTAATCTTACAACTATTAAAAATGGATGAAAGAAGACATCATTTTCATTTGTTGCCCACAGATATCTCTCGCCATTTCACCCCTTAAGATGAACAAATCATGTTTTTATAACTGAATCTATGAAAGTATCAAATCCATCTCTCACATTGTGCTATATCGTTGGACAGCTCACTTCATATTGTAGGTGATAGCCACATGGAGATGGATAGCAAGAACCTGAAGTCTCCAGTGGAAGCATCAATGCTAATAACAGGCAT
Organism: Onychomys torridus; assembly: GCF_903995425.1. Lineage (NCBI taxonomy): Eukaryota > Metazoa > Chordata > Mammalia > Rodentia > Cricetidae > Onychomys > Onychomys torridus. Next base: position 25,661,532 of record NC_050457.1, on the reverse strand, counting down.
GGCTGCCTTGATATGCTCCTGCTTGAGCCCATCAACTTTCTCCATATGGTTTATCTGTAAGTGACTGTGAGTTCTCTTTGTTGTGTCTATCATAAATCTTTTTATTTATGTTATTTACCTTATTGCAACAAATGCTTGGTTATCATCTGACTAACTCAATTCACTCTGCCCTGATTTCTAGGAACTGCTGTTGCTTAGGTAACGCCATGTGCACGTTGTCACAGTGAGTACAATTTGTCCACCACACATGACATTATTTTACCCTCACCTCATCCCCTGTACCTATGCTTAGCCACCATTGATGGGTCCATAGTGAGCACCTAAGTCATTGTGAGCCAATCCAAAAGTAGGTCATGAGGATCTAGAATCCAACTTCTTTCATCTTTCCTGGATCGAGATGCAAAATTTGGTGACTAGGTGTTGTAATGAGGAAGATAATTGTTGACATTAAGAAAAAAAGAAATCTGGGAGGGAGGAGGGGAGGAAGGAAGAGGAAGAGGGAAGGGAAGAGAGAAGAAGGGACCAGAGGAAGAAGAGAAGAGGGGGAAAGGAAGGGAGAGGGAGGGGAAAGGAGAGGAAAGAATTGTAGAGCAGACACTTCCAGTATCCATGTGATTTCGGCCTCCTTTGGAGCCTAGCTGTATGCCTGCTTAAGAATCCAGGGCAAGCGAGGAGAACAGGGGTGGACTAGAGGGCAGGGGAGCAGGGGTCAGGGAGAGAATGGAAGAGAAAAAAGAGGAATGAAGAGAGGGAAATGCAGGTAGGAAATAGAGGAGAGAATTGGACAGAGACTGTTTCCTCTCTACCCATAGTGCCAGCTCCCTTCAGAGACTTGCCGTAACTTGCCTTTGAGTTTAATGTGTCACCCTTGTATCACACTAATTTTCACCTTTTGGTTGATTTTTTTTCAGTGTTAGTTTCTGTTATTCACAACTCAAGAAATTATAATTAATACATCTTTCTAAATACCCTTGAAAGAAACTATATCCAATTGTTTGGTGCACTTTGGCCTTGCTGCAGGGAATGCCTTCTCTCTTGGACTGGACATCGTTGACCATCCTTCAAGATGCATGTGCCATCTGCTGACAAGATGTCTAATCCCTAAGATCTGGCATAGTTGGATTTTCTCTTAGGGACCAAATAAAACATTGTCTGGATCAAATCCCCTCTGGTTGACATTGCGGCCTCAATATGGCTGATCTCCTCTCCTCTCCGCGAGCCTCTTCTCATTTGTGTTCTGGTTTAGATCCAGCCACCTTCTTAAGACCATGAAATATCTACACACACACACACACACACACACACACACACACACAGAGCAGAAAAACAAAAAACAAGACAAAACAAATCGCCTGACAGCCTTCAGTCTCTTCCACCTTCTTTTAAAAATATTATTTTAACTCCTTTCAACAATTCAAGCTCTTTAATTGACTGCCTCTTCAGACCAAGCTTGAATGTTGTTTTTAAGTAGCGTTCACTAACACTTTCATTGTACAAAGGTTCTCCTGTCCTCAAATCACCCCGGTGCCCACAGCCCAGGAAGAAGGAACACTTAACCCGCTTGCAGATGTCTGGACACATATGGGCATGCAGGCACACACAAATACACGTCCCCACACATAAAGCAAATCGATTTCAGCCTTACGACTCAGCGAGGGTTCACCCAAAGAGCTGTCAATGAGTGTGAGTCAGAAGTAATCAGCCTTCCTGGCAGAAGCAGTGTGTTCCTTCTGGTCTCAGTGCAAAGCCTTCTTTGTCTATGTGCTTATTTCTAGGCTTGTGAAACTTCGTGATAAGTTAAAAAGAAGCCTTAAAATCGTATTTCTCCACTCCAAGTCAAAGCAACCATCTTATCCCATCCCTGATGTCTAGATAGATGTTATTTGGCTCTGTGCACTCACTATAAGCAAAACAAAACAAAGCAAATATTAAAAAAAATAAAATAAAATCTCAACAATAAAAAAATCGCCTTTATGAAAGGTAGCTTATTTCACCAGAGAACCAAGCAATTGACATAAAAGTTGAAATGCTCAGTGGCACAAAAGACAGAACAATGCAGAATGGACTCATGTTCGTGAGCTCATAGGAGGCTGTGAGAACGCGATTTCTAAACACACGCTCTAATTTTCCCTGGCTACAAAGTGACATTCAGCGTGTGAGATTCCACTTTTCAGTGGTGCATCCATCTTTTACTGCCTTTTATCAGTGCAAATTATGGTGTGCCAGGCACTTATTTCTCTATAACAGGAGGGGTCAAGTAGATAATTAATGAGAATCAATCTGTAAAAAGGAATAAAACCTCCAATTCGAGTCCCGGTTTATGACTCCATTTATTATGCAAGCATGAAACTTCAAAGAGACCTAAGTCAACGAGGCACTTTAATTACATTTTATTATATTTAAGAACTTTATGGAAATTTCTCCCGCTGCAGAGAACTGTTTCCTGAGAACACTTTCCTCCACAGCAGGGCCCCTGTTCCCAGAGCAACTACAGAGAGGAGCCGCTGGCACTTCCTCAGATCCAAGACAGAAGGTGCAAACAGCTGCTGGGTGGAACACCGGCCCAAGGAGCGGTCAAGGACAGTGGTTCTTACAGAGATTGAAAGCAAGGGACCCAACCATCCGCCCTTGAAAGGCTTTCTGAGTGCACACAACCCCTCTGGGCACTGGAAGACTTGAGTTCAGAGACAAGTTTTTAGTGGACCAAATACAAGCTGTTGGTCTTACAGGGATCTCAGTGACAGGCACTTCCACAACAGGAACCAAACACCAATTAGAACAAAGAAGAGTGAGCGCGTGCATTTCCGGTCATTTTGGAGCTTAACTTGTTGAGGAGAGAGAGAAGAAACCTTGCCCTTTCATAGCCCATATCTTCCATGCAACACAAAACCAAGGAAAAAGGACTCTCAGGTTAACATGCACTGGTGTCTGATTGCAGGGCAAGGGGCCAGGGTTCCTCCCTTCTCATCCAGCTCAGCTCCAGTACCAACCTGTCTTGTGGCCTTGGGCAAAGCCATTTATTGTCTGCACTAGGTCTGCCCACTGCTAAAATGACAGGGATTGGTTCCATGAATGCTGACCTCATTGGAACGTTGTGTAGACAAGTTTAAAGCATTTTCTTTCTTTCTTTTTGGGGAAAAAAAAAAAGTTTCGGATTTATTCTGTTAGATTTGTATAGTAAGCTTCGGATGGGGAAGATTGAGATAATCCATAGAAAGGGGCAAAGTTAAAGGAGAATTGGTTGATTTATCAGGTTATGGGGCAGAACAGTATGTCCAAAAGTGCTCTTATAAAACAAATAAAATAATACAATACTTAAATGGGACTCTGTTATGAGAGGAAATTTCTCTCAGGCTTGAATAGTTGGGCTTTTCTCTTACCTTTCACAATGGCTTTTTAAATGGTAAAACCTAGGGGTCATAATCTACTTTGAATGAAGAAAAAACCTAAAATTTTCTCTCAGGTATGTCTAGTTATTGACCTGGACTACATGTACTACAGGATAGCTATGATGGTAGCCTAACACAGAATTAGAAACTTACCTAAAGCTGTAGTTTATTTGGCCATCTGGGGGCCATAATTTAACCTTCTCTTTCTTTATTTTGTGAAACTTGATGGTGTGGTTCTGGAGCATATCTTTGCTGATAATAATGCTGTGTGGTAAGCTCAAAGCTGGACATAGCAGGGTCCCAGAAAAGATACAACTTGGAGGTTGTGGTAGGACTCAGCATTATAATTTTCTACTAAAAATTTTACTTCAGGTGGAGTGAAGAGATGATAGATAGTTAGATAGATAGATAGATAGATAGATAGATAGATAGATAGATAGATGATAGAGAGATAGATAGAGAAATGGAGAGAAACTCATATTGACTGCTGTAAGAGCATGGCCACAATTTATGATGCCCTTGCTCATTTATTAAGACACCATTCTTGTCCTCAACAATTAGAGTTTATTAGAAAAAATCCATACCTCCCTAATTGCTGTGAGGTCTTCTATGACAACACAGAGGGGTAGTATATGAGAGAACAGGAATGAGAACATTCTGAAGACCTTTTGGAACATACAACCATCTCAGTAAGTAACGAAAGGGTGCTTCTCAGACAATGTGAGCATCTCTGGCTGGCAGCGATGCTCAGAGAAACCTGCACATACCTTGGAAGGTGTAGAAGCAGGAAATAGCGCACAGGCTCAAAGAACAGTTCTATGAAGGTGGAACTTTCTGGAAAGACGGGAAAGCTGGCAGAAGCTGAAGCCCAGCCTGAGCAGTCAGCTACAGGCTCAAAAAGAGAGAGCATAGTCTATAATCAGCCTACATTTTAATTTTCCCCCATCCTGCGATGGTCTCTGCTTCTAGAGAGAGTTTCTTATTTCCTGAAGTAAACTGTGAGTAATAGTAATGCCCACACACACCAAGGAGTTGGTATGGGCATTGGATTAGGTAACATGTGACAGTCACATAAAATAATTAGGAGAGATTGTCATGAAATTACTTCTCTAACAATACACATTTATGCCTATTCATGTACTTGACAAAGACTCTTGTCTTTATTCTGTAGGTCAAGGGAAGCCATTGAAGAAGAAAATTAATGAGGTTGTGATTGGCTGCTTTAGAGGGAAGAATGTTTACCATTAACCATGGAGAGAAATGCGGAGGTTCAGATGATACCAGGTGATCTCCGAGGTGAGACTTGACTAACGCACTGGTTCAGATGGTGGTACTATCAACCCGAGTGAGAAAATACATAAGACACAGACATCTAGTGAGTCAGTCAAATTTCTGTTTACTCACATGGGAAAGGGGAGGTATCCAAGAAGTCTGATGGGCCATTGAGCAGAAACTTCTGATTAGGTCTACATCTCTAAAGAGAAGCCAAGAACCTTGTGCACGGTGATCCCACTTCAGTATAAGACTACAGGCAACATGTGAAGACTTTCCGGATTGGTTGAGTTTATTCATGAAGAAAGGCTAAATAGAATGTGAGTCTGAGAGAGAAAAGTGTGAGAGAAGCTGGAGGAGGTGCAGTTGCAGAAATTGAGGGCAAAGATTTGTACCGCATTCAGCATCCACAGTTGTCACAAGTCTCAAATTGTCTTCCTATTTTGCCATGCTTCTACCGATGTCCTCTCCGTCTCTCCCTCAGGTGACTGAATTCTCCTTTGTACATCATGATTTTCTCCTGTGACTCTTTCCTCTTCTTTGGTACACAGTTGTTTTGTCATGAAAGACATGGAATAGTAATCATGACAAAAGTCATGCAAACATTACACATAAAACAAAAAAATTGTTATTAATACACCTTGAAATTGTAGTCAGATATATTGATGTGACTGTCTCGGCAATTACAAATCCAAGATCATCTGAAACAACAAAAAGAACATACTGTACATTTAACATTTTAAAAATATTTATCATCAAGATAAACACAATAGACTGCATTTTTCTCATTACTATTATAAAATACCTGATAAAAGGGGGTTGGGAATTTAGCTCAGCAGTAGAATGCTTGCCTAGCAGGTACAAAGGCCTAGGTTCAGTCCTCAGCTCTGAAAAAGACAAAAACAACAACAACAACGAAATACTGTTAAACTGGGCCACGGTGGCGCACGCTTTTAATCCCAGCACTCAGAAGGCAGAGGCAGGCAGATTTCTGTGAGTTCAAGGCCAGCCCAGTCAAGACAGCTAGGGCGACACAGAAAAACGCTGCCTCAAGACAAAAGAAAAAAAGCACCTAATAAAAGTAACTCTAAGGAAAGAAGGATCTGTTGGGATCACAGTGTGAGGGTATAGTCCGTCACGCAAGGAAGGAAGGCATGAGAGCAGCGCTCAATGCCGGTGCTCAGATGAAGTTTTCATTTGTCAGGCCAGGACCTTAGCCCATGGGAGGTTGCTCTTCACATTTAGGGGGCGCCTTTCCACTTAAATTAACTCAGTCTATAAACTCCCTCCCAGACATGCTCAGAGCCTTGTCTCCCAGGTGAGTCTAGATCCTGGCAAGCTGACATCCTTAACCATCACATTTACTGCGGTGACAGCGCACCATAAATGGAGTCAAATTAATTTGATGATGGTTTCCCCTAATACACAAAAGGCATCTAGGAACTTCAGTGAAAAGTAAAATTGATGGTAATTATATATTTGCATTGGTCACAAAGTCACAGAGAAAAGGAGAGCTAGAGGTGACCCCAATCAAATGAAAGTGTGAAATGCTGAGGCAGCATTTTTATTTAGGCATTTTGAGGTGGAGCGCTTTCAAATAGCATGTTGTGTTGATGATACTTTTGAGAAATAGACACTCTCATACATCGCAGTTGGAAGCTGAAATAGATACAACCTGAATAACCTCAAAGAAAAGATTTAGTAATGTTTATCAAAATTACTGATGGCTTTCCCTTGCTTCAGAAATCTCATGGCTAAGAGTCTTGCCTACAGATAATCCTGTATGAGTACAAAATGATATATAGAGCAAGTGACTTGTTCTGACACTTTTTTTAATAGCCAAAGGTTGAACACCCAAGGGACAGCGGCAGGGCATGTGGTTAAGTCTCATACATTCTTCAGAATGTACTAACATGCACTCATAAAAATGAATGAAGAATAATGAAATGAAAACAGATTGCTATGTATACTAAAAGGGAGGATAAGGAGATCTCAGGTCCATACTATTTTAAAAGTATAAGGGGCAGAATAATTATGTAATATGCTATCTGTGTAAGGAAGTGGCTAATAAGAATATGTATAGATACACATGTACACACACACACACACACACACACACACTTATAATTACAAAACATATATATTTGAAAATAACCCTTTCTGGTGACTCTTTATCCTTGGACATATTTCACAAAACATACTGCCCTTAGAAAGCAGCGAATAATAAGCTAGAGAGTATACTTGTAGGAAGATGTACTCTATACATAAAACTCCAAGTAGATTTTAGTAGCAATCCTAATACAGCTATTTTAGAATGGTTTTTACATTTCTCTCTATTCATAACAAATCAGAAATTGTTACAACAGAAGATTTTTTTTTTTTTAGAAAAGCCCAGTTAATAAAAAAACAAAGAAGTAAAGATAATACATTTCTGAAAATGACCCGGAAATAACAATATTGGTTATTTAAAAAGAGGTTGTTAGCTGGTACAAAATGGCCCAGAAAGATGGCCTTGAGAGTATCCACGACTCTCGTGCACAGAATTAATTTTTAATACCATCAATCCCCAAGAGATTCAAGATTCTGCGTGTGTAGGTGCAGGAGTGGAGGAATACAAAGTTGAGCAAAGAAACACTCAGACTAATGGGGTCAGATCAGGTCGCTAACTCAGCCAGAGGGTTCACAACTTGAGCAAAAAAAAAAAATCACTGCAAGTAACTGACACCAGGTCTATGAAAATTTGTGGGTTTTTAAAGAATACACAAAGGGAAATCCAGAAAAAAAAAAAATGACGTTGGTCACCTTTTCAGGAGACAATTCAACCAGATCAAGTTTGACTATTAATAATTTCATGGGAGAAGATTAACCATGTTTTGTTTCTTTCAGAACGAAATGAACAAAGATACCAACTATTCCTATGATGTAGAGGGAAGATCGACTGCAGATAAATGGCAATTGATGACTATAAAAATAATCATCATTTAGAGCATCATTCTGCAGCAGTAAAAGGATTCATTCAGATATTTCTGTATTTGATAATGAATAGGGACAGGTTTTCTCCATCTGGCATCATGTCTCCAAAGTTATTAAATACATCAGGTGAGTGGTTGATTAGGAACTAGACCTTAACAGAATGCCAAGCAAAGATGCCAGTCCTACTTGATGGAGAGAACTTGGCAAAGACCAAGGTGGGGTTTACCAATACCTAAGACTCCAACTGACCGCTTGCAGGGAGCACAATCCACTTGGGATGGAAATAAAATTGAGATTTTTTTTTTCTCCTCTACCTTTTCAGAGAGTCGTGTAACTTATTACCTACTAAAATGAAATAAATCAGATGCTTTAGCAAGAATGTGAACTCCAGGAAATTAAAGGTGGGAGGAGAATGATTTCAATGATAGTCAGCTAAATCCTGACACTACTTTGCCAGTTATGAAAAAGAGATTGCTAATCATTGGGGCCATGGTTCATCTCCATCTAGTTCCCTTTTCTCTTGGATTGGTTGGTCACCATGTTCATGGGGAGGGAGGAACCCCATCACGGCCTAAGAACATAACCCTACTTGGCAAGCAAAGCAGGAAGGAACAGGAGAAACTCCATCTGGATGCATAAGAGCACCCAAAGGTTTGCGGGCTGGAAGTTTCAATGTCTAATAAGGATTCTCAGCTGTCCTCCATCGCAGTCCAAATCTGCCAGAGCTACTCTTGAAACAGGAAAGGCCTGGTAGGTCTTTTTTCCTTTCACAGCTTATGATAACAGCCAGCTTTCATTCAGAAGCCCACAGAAAGGTAGATCTTCCCCCATGTAGAACCTGCCAACTTGTCAGGTGTGTTTCCGCCATCTCTAGGACCCAGGCTCTAACCAACAACTGTTGATACTTCTGTGCGCATGCCAAGGAGATTGCATGGATCTAAGCTTTTCCTTCTCTAACTCTTGCATATGGTGCTAATTCATTAGATAGAAGCAACACCATCTAATTTCAGCATCTGCTGAAAGCCCTCAGAGTCACAGGGATTAGTGAGTGGTTCCCTTTACAGTAATTTCTGTTCCTGACTCAAGAACAGCAGTAACCCCCAAGACAAGTTGGCAGCAGATAAAGAAGTAGAAAAGCCTTAGAACTAGCGTAACTGAAAGGAGGGTATTTTTGGATCTCCCAAAAGCTCGTGAGCTAAAGGTTTGGTCCCAGCTGATGGTGGAATTGGTGATAGAATATGTAGGTGGTAGGACCTAAGCAGTGTAAGGGCTGCATTGCTGACATGCTGTGTTGGACCCTGACCCCTTCTTTCCATTTTCTGTTTCCTGATTGTCAAAAAGTTTCTACCGCCTGCTGCCTGTTCCCTGTGATAACGATCTGCCTTACTACAAGCCTGTTACAGCAAGGGCTGGCAACCATGCACTGAAACCTCTGAATTAATAAGCCAAATAAAGCTTTCTGCCTTATAAGCTGTTGATCTCCAGCATCTTCTCACGGTGATGAAGAGCTAGCTTGAAATGTTCTCCTTGGACCAGTACTGAAGTCTTAACCAGAGGGCTAGACAGGCAAGGTGGAAGAAGGGCTTGCATTTGCAAGACTGAATAAAATTCGATGTCCGAATAATATTTGTCCTGACCAATCCTTACTTGCCAGTACCAACAGTTCTTTGAGCAAAGGAGAAATAACTCCGTGTGTGTGTGTGTATGTGTGTGTGTGTGTGTCTGTCTGTGTGTCTGTGTGTGTCTGTGTGTGTATGTTTATCTATATATAGTATGTGAGCACGTGCATGTGTGTGCCTGTACATGCACATGTGTATGTCACACCACACATATGGAGGTCAGAGGACAGCTTTCCATAGCCAGCTTTCTCCTTTCTCCTTTACCCAGGTTGGGGGATTGAACCTGGGTTTCCAGATTTATGCTACAAGCACCTTTACTCACTGAGCCAACCCACAGGCCTGAAATTACCACTTCTGTAATGATGAGGAGGCCAGGAAGTTAGAGAACATTTGAGCAAAGCATTGAATAAATCACAAGAGTCCACAGTAAGGAAGTAAAGCAGCTTCTCCAGGACACTGAAGCCACACCCAAGTGCATGGGTCTATGGGAAATCTGCTGAAGCCTGCTGAAGCCATTCATTTTCAAAATTTCCTGAGTAGCTGCCATGTGGTAGGCACTGTGTTGGGGGCTCAGGATTTAGTGGGATGACCAAACAGCCATAACCCCAGCTTTATAGGAACAGCTTGGAGAAATAGACTAGACACACATTAAATAATCACCAAGACACCAAAATCATGACTGTGCTCAGTGCTACAAAAAAAAGTGCTCAGTGCTTTGGGAGAACATTATCTTACATAGTGAGGATATTTGTCTTAAGCAAGAAGGTTGGAGAAGTTTTCTCAAGGAAGTGATACTTAAGCTGTCTTGAAGTCGAGGTGACATGAAATTCAATGTGGCCAGAAGTCCAGGGGCGAAAAGAGCAGAGTTTATTTGGGAGAGAGAAAGGCTTGGCACGACATGAGAGTGTTTTTATCCTACTAAGAACAATGACTCTTTATTTGGCAATGGAACTGGCTGTATTTCAAACACTTCTTCCCCGTAAGGTAGTCCAGAGTCTTGAAATGACTGCAAAGCAGGCTAGGATCTTCAAGGTCCATGGTCAGCAGTCTGAAGCTGTGTGTGTTCAGAAGTCAATGAAAAGTTAACAGAGTATTACTTCCTGTGATATTCTCAGCTAGAGTCTGCAGCCTTAAGCTGCTCAGACTTCTCCCATTACACACTTCTCATTGGTTCAGGTGAGTGGAAACGTCTGCTTGTATTTTCTGACCACTTAATTTTGAAATGGACCGCTAGAAACATGAAGTTCTCTGGACAGCTGAACTGCCAATGTTATCATAAGGTATGAGATTCAATCTTGCCATGGCAGCTTTTCAAGTTTCTTCTGGTTATTCAACATGGATAGACAGAAACAAACAAAACTCAAAGAAGAAAAACATCACTTTCTTCCTGGTACCACTCATATTAGCCTGCAGGACATTCCTCCAGTTCTCTAGCCCAACTTAACATTCTAAAAATTAGAGGACTGGACTTTTAAACTGAGAATAGACATTGAGAAAATTATATTTTTAGGCCAAAGTGTCCCTGTATGGATTTGAGGGTTGCTCCTTTTCTTCTCTTGAGATCATGCTAACAATAGACTTTGGATGGTTGGATTGGACTGGGTTGGGTTTGGGCTCTCTAGTCGGCCTTTGACCAAAGGTTGGTATAGCTTCATCCCTAAAATGGTAGTTTGGTGGGGAATTGGTAATTCTTGTTGTTGGTAATGGCTTGTTGTATTAGTTCTTTTTCTCATTGCTATGACCAACTACTTGACAAGAAGCAAGTTAAGGATAAAGAATAGCTAAGTGCATAAGATCACTTTCAGCACAAGCATGTGTACAGATCCCTAACACTCAAGTAAAAGCTTGGCATAGCTACTTATAACCCCAGGGCTGAGGCAGTGGGGAGCAGGCTGGAGACATGAGGGTCCCTATGGCTTATTGGCCAATCACTATAGCCAAAAAGATGGAAATCTTTAGGTTAAAGGAGAGACCTTCTCTCAAGGGATTAAGTTGGAACATGAGTAGGGCACCCGACATTTTCCTCTGGCCTCCTTAGATATGCAAATAGGCACACATAACATGCACATGAAGTCACACTACACACACACACCAGAAGCAACTTAAGGGATGTTTTGACTTATAGTTTGAACATACAGTTCATCACAGAAGGGACAACTTGGTGGCCAGAGTGGCTCACAGTTGCAGCAGCAGGAATATGAGGTTTCTTACTCATATAAGTGGATCAGGGAACAAAAAGTGGACAGGAAGCTCAGTCCAGGTATAAAACCCCAAGCATGTCTCAGGGATACACTTCCTTAAGCAAGGTTCCACCTTCTTGAGCATCCTAAAACTCCAAAATAGGTACCACCAGCAAGAGACCATATGTTCAAACACATGAGCCTACACAGAAGAGTTCATATCTAAACCACAACACTCATCAACAGCACCCCCTGGATGTGGATGATTAAATAAGCTTATGACAGATATAATCAACTGCTTAAAAAACTAGGATGGGTCTGCTGCCTGCCTCAGCATAGATGCTTATAAATATCCTGTAACAATTTAGCTGTGCTATGCAGATGTCACACAATTAGCTGATACGCTCTGCTTGTCTCTGTCTATTGAATGTCATGCATAGTTTTGAGGAAACTCCAGAGTCTTTAGAACTTTGACACAGGTCCCTTAGCAGTGACCCAGTTTGCATGCTAACAATACATTTCTCTCTTTTGAAGTACTGTAGATTGTCAAATTGATGCCAAGCATTAGATTACCACCTACACACACTCTGTTAACTTATGAAGAGAGAAATAAGGCATACAATGGCCCCTCTTCTGGCGTCTGTTGGGAAAGGAGAATTGTAGTCCACTAACCCATTGGAAGGTATCCTTCCACTGCTCAGAACCTCACTGTTAGACATCTCATTCTTCCTACTTTGAGATTCTCAAAGCAAATGACTTCATCTTTTTTTCCATCCCTGTGTTTCTAGGATTTGGGTTCTGTCCCTGCATCATCATGAGACAAGTATTCTCTCCTTTAATAGCCAGAAATTGACTCAAAGCAGTCTCTCTTCTTTTCCTTCCTTTCCTCCCTCCCTCCTTCCCTTCTTTCCTCCCTCCCTTCTTTCCTCCCTCCCTCCCTCCCTTCCTTCTTCCCTTCCTCCCTCCCTTCTTTCCTCCCTCCCTCCCTCCCTCCCTTCTTTCCTCCCTCCCTCCTTCTCTTCCCTTCTTCCCTCTCTTCCTCTCTCCCTCCTTCCCTTACTTTCTTTCTTCTCTTCTTCCTTTCTTCCCCTTTCTCCCACTCCTCCTCTTCTTCCTTTTCTCTGTCCTTGAATCTAAATCATTTTCATTGCAATCACAGAGCCCATTTATTCCTGAAGCAGCTGAAATCTCTCTGAAAACTGCACTTACCTATTTCACATAAACATCAGCAGATTTGAAGCACTTGGTAATATAGTACAAGGGAGAAGTACCCAAGGTCACAAAGTCCAGATACTGGCAATACAGAAATTGCTAAAATAAGTCACAGAACAGATCAGGAAACCTGGCAAAATTCCAGGTGGCCTGGAGACTTGCTGAGGGGTGTCACCACTCAGACATGTATCTATGCGGACACGTCTAAGAGTGTCTTGAACTTAATAACTCATGAACTATCTCCGGTATCACAAAGAGAGCATTCTGCCTGCCACTACCCCATCTCCTGCTCCTGTGCCTCTTTCCTTTGACCTCTGGGGCAATGGAATGCAAATCTCCCATCACCCCACACTATTTTCACAAACACTGTAGGTGTCTCAGGAGAAAATAGCAAGGAGGTGATAGGTCAGTTCAGGAATGATGGATGTGTACTTGCTGGCTGTCCTGTTTCTTCCTGAAGCTGGCCCGGAAGTGAGTCCACTTTGAAATTAGAAGTAGCATCAGGAAGCAAGGATGAAGGATAGGGAGGTGAAATGGGAAGGGGCAGGGAGCCAATTTGAATTCGGTCCTTCTAGGGGGATCTGGAAGAGAATGTCCAAGTACATTTTCAAAAAGTAAAATTTATAGCCAGGTATGGTGGCACACACCTATAAGTACTCTGGGGGCTGAGACAGGAGCATCAATCAAACCAAGAGTTCAAGGCCAACTTGGGCTTCAGAGAGAGTTCTGACTTAGCCTTGCCACAAAGCCAGACCTTATCTTAACGAAAGAGAAGAGGAAAGAGTGGGGAGATAGAATCGTGCTCCTACACAGCATGAAAGTGAGCACTTATCAATGACCTTATTCAGCTTACCATCTACTAAGGGAGCAATAAGATGTCACAATGCATTTAAATGGAAGTTTCCCTGTATTCCTGATGGACAAAATCATTGACTTTCTCAGGAATGTGAATCATTTGCCTTGCTATGGTATGGAAGCATCACTTGGCTTTACCAACTCTACTATCAGAGTCCTCCAAGTGCTTTATGTCCCCATAGGCTTGTAAAATACCCTTGTTGCTGGATAGTATCTTATAGACATGGCAGGGAAGCCACACCCATGAAACCTCAAATATCTGGTCACCTAAACAACATCTGCTGAATGACAACACCAGTTAGCTTGCTAACATAGGAAGGGGAAACTCCCAAGGTTCCACACCTAGATGAACAGCCTCAGGCAATCAGTGGCTACTGAGAGGAGGGAGTCAGTCTTCTCCAGGGATGAGCCCTTTGATATGCTATACAGTCCCAGGGGTCAGCCCTAAACACACACACACACACACACACACACACACACACAAGCAATACTAAATGGACCCAGTAGCATGTGGTGTGTGTGTGTGTGTGTGTGTGTGTGTGTGTGTGTGTGTGTGTAGCAATAACCATTTTAAAAAGTCATGAATTTGAGATGGAGTTGTTGGGTGGAGGAGTTGGAGAGGATAGAAATCATATAAATACAGTTCTAATGTATAAAATGCTCAAAATTTTAAAAATTAAATAAAAAGCAATGGGTAAGTATTCCTGCCCTCACAGACTTGCAGTTTTATGACTTTATTAGTTATTTTCATAATAACTTTATTATTTAAGTCTTTACACTGCATAATTTGTCAACATACAGAGAAAACTAACAAAAGAAGTGAAATTAAATATTCCTATTTTGACTACTTTCATTCATTTTTCTTCATATCAATCCTCCATTAAGCTTTTAATCTTAGTGTCAGTTTTAGTGTATAGTCTGTGTACAAGTTTTCACACACAAAGGATCTTGGAAAATTCTTCTCTATGACTGTCGCATCACAAGTATGTTTGAAAGGATAAGTTTAGCAAATCTGGGTTTTTTCAAAAAGAACACTTAGTCAACGACAATCAAAATGATATGCCTTGGAGCCAGGCAGTGGTGGTGCACGCTTTTAATCCCAGCACTCAGGAGACAGAGGCAGAAGGATCTCTGAGTTCAAGGCCAACCTGGTCTACTGAGTTCCAGGACAGCCAGGGCCACACAGAGTCCTCTGCCTATTTCCCAATTGTCTTAACATCTTTGGGGGTACCCTAGTAAAATGCATTTGTCTGAGTAACTAATAAGTCAGAGGAACTTATTGCTCACAGTTCTGGAAGATGGAAAGTCCAAGATCAGAGTGCCAGGAGGATTCTTCATAGATGACAGCTCTTGCATCCTCACACAGAGGTGGGGCTAAGCAGGCTCCTTCAAGCCTTTTTTAAATAAGATATCAATCCCATTCATAATGGTGGCCTCTCATGACTTCTGAAATGCTTCTCTTGTTAATGCCATCACCTACTAGGGGAGGGATTTTTTTTTTTTCTTGTCATTTTGTTTTGTTCTCTTCTTTATTTTTATTTGTCTGTTTGCTTTTTCAAGACAAAGTTTCTCTGTGTAATAGCTCTGGCTGTCCTGGAACATGCTTTGTAAACCCGGCTGGCCTCAAACTCACAGAGATCCACTTCCCTCTGCCTCCTGGATACTAAGATTAAAGGCATTTGCCACCACCACCTGACAACTCAGGGAGTTTTTAACCAGAGAATTTGGAGGGGCACAAACATTCAGGTCATAGCAAGAGTTTTTCAACAACACCCATAGAAAGTGTTCAGAGGCTTCATTCACACTTGGGTAGGAAGAAAGCCAGGGTGATTTCATTAATTTCAATCCACTATTGACTGGAGACTTTTAAATCCTCCAGCCCTCCACCCTTTTGTACATATAGGCCAAGCACCAGCTCTGACAGTAAAAGTGGAGAGGTCACAGGTCAAGAGAAATAGGGGAAGGTAGAGAAAGAGGACACTGAGGTCTCATGCTCTGAGTTTCCTCTTTGTTTACTTGTTGATTTGACACTTTGTCCCTTCACATTTCTTCCCAGAATGTAAATTCCCTAAAGTTTAGACATGTTATACTTAGCATGCATTGACTCCCAAAATGTAGCCTTCAATGTAGCACATAGTAGGCAGTCAATACACTGTTGATGAATGTTGTTGAATAAACATGGACTGGGCCTTTAAGATTGGTTGCATCCCTGACTGAGAGGAAAGAAGTTGGAGAGAACTCTGAGAGGCTCATGCAATCAGGCTTTGTGTAGTGTCCTTTGGACATCATCAACTTAGACCATTGCCAATTCTTCCACGGTTAACGTCCACCCACTCCAGTTGTATTCACATCAAGAGCAGAGGAACACAGAGTACAGACTGCTGTCAACATACTTGAAAATGACTAGTGTCACAATATTTTACCTCCCACTCACTGCTGGTCGCACAGCAGTACTATCTGTGTCTATTTGTATGTTCTACAGGCCATGTGTACACACTCCAAGATGTAGAACAAAGAAAGTAGAAAGCAGCAAGAGATATCTTCTGTGTTGTGTGCCATATGCTAGTCCAAGAAGGAGCTAAGAAAAGTCTAAAAAGTTACATTGCATGCAGGCCTCACCAAACAGACTCAAGAGCCACACTGGTTTATTAAGCAGACAGATGGCTTTCCAGAGTAGCCAGAAGAGCAGACAGGTCCCAGATGACAAATGAGGAGGGACCCTCCCTGTGGGCAAGTTTTTTGAGACAATGTGTTGACATTAGGCACGGAATAAATCCATAACTGTGCTGTTCATGCAAATTCTCAAAGAAAAGCAGGTGTTGTGCACTGACCTTACCCAAACGAAAGTTTGCTGGAGAAATTAGCCCAACTCTTCCAAATGCAATTTCAGCAGCCTGTACCCCTACAAAAAAAAAAAAAAAAAAGAAAAAAAAAGATTGCAAAAACAATTCCAAATAAAAACAAGGCAGAGAAAAAATTAACTTGAAAATTGTCTTTTGCTTGAAATGGTTGACATATGTCTTGCAGAAATTCTGAGTCACATCTGGCTGCTTAGAATCTACTTATTTTAAGTAGAGTGTTCATGAAGGTATCACATTGTGAGACCATAGGAAAATATATTATATAAATATAAAGGGTGAACACATCTTTACTGGTGTTAATCCCACATATTCAGGTCATTGAATAGGTTCCAAATTCAGAGAAACCAGTATAGATTGCTCAGGTTTGCCTGTGATAATGAGAATGTTCTTTATAGCTTTGTATGCAACTGTGTTTGTTGTATTTTCCAGAAAGAGAAGGCTTTGAGGGTCTGAACTCTGCAGCTGAGTAATCTGTAGTGGGCCAGTGGTTTCCTCGAAATAAAAGAGCAATTGTTCAGCTACCTTATCTCCTATTACTATTCAAGAATGTAGAGTCTGAGATGATTTAGAAAACAGACATTCACTAAAAAGAATTGAGTTACTACCATGGAGCAGGCATTGTTCATTTTGGGAGTCAAAAGAAACATTTTTGCTTTCATGGAGCTTATTCATTGTCAGGGAGAACAGCGCAAAGGGTTTAAGGATATTTTGCAAAACTTAAAGTAATGAACATGCAAAATTACAGAGACATTTCAGGGGGAACATGCTAAATAAATGGTAAGTATAGAGAGTAACTGTACAAATCTACATAGAAACTTAGTAAAAGGAGAGAGTTTTAAGGAGGCCACTTACTTGTCAATAGTACAGAGCAAGAATGCAGCTTGTAGGTACTTGAACAAAGCCTAGGGTTCCATCCCCATCACCGTATAAATCAGGCATGGTAGTGTCTGTTTAAAATCCCAGCACTGGTGAGCTAGAGACAAGAGGATCAGAAATTCAAGGTCATTCTTGGCTATGGAAAGAGTTTAAGATCAGCCTGGGATATAGGAGATCCTGTCTCTCTCATTCATATTCTATCTCTGTGTGTGTCTCTCTCTGTCTCTGTCTCTCTGTCTTTCTCTGTATGTCTCTCTGTGTCTGTCTGTCTGTCTCCCTCTCTCTCATACACACACACACGCGCACACACACACACACACACACACACACACACACACACACACACACACTGCATGATTACCTCGGACACCTGGTGCTTGCTAGGACTGTAAGAAGCTTAAAGTGTAATTTCTGCCCTACAGTACCTCAAACTGAAGTGAGGACGTAGCACTACTTAGAGTGCACAATGAGCAACTTAAAACAGAGTGAGGTTCAAAGAAAGCCATCCCTACTGGGGAGAATGAAGGTTTCCTATAGAAAGACCTGGGCTCTGATCTGCCCACCTCTCCTCAAAGAATCATTTTACTCACATTCAAAACCAGGTAAAATTGCCTCCAGTTCTTGCATTTCTAAAATCCAAGCATTTTGACCCTCAGCAGGGGGATTGTGCTAGGAATGAAGTGTGACTTTATCCAGCTGCATTTAATGTGTAAAAGAGGAAGACACCTGGTACATAGGACATATGTCAAAGTATTTAACTTGATGACCATTCCAGGAGGAGCAAAAACTCAGGACTCAAGCACATACCCCCTCTCTGAATTACCACTGCTCATCAGTGGATATAAAGAATCGCTTCTGTAGAACTCTGTGTAGTCTACAGACCATCTCTTAGCTCTGCCCTTGATATAATCAATCCGTACCTGTTCAAGGTACTTAGGTACAGAAGGTGGCTGAATCTAGGTCTGCATAGACCAAATCCAGCAGGGAAGGCAAGGTCTGCTCCAAGATTGTTCTGATCGCAGAGCATTGACATTGACAACAGCTCCCATCTCCACCACCCCAGAGCCCCCCAAAAACGAAACAGGTGGTAAACGCAAAGCATATGCTGAACTCAAGGGAGGGGCACCCTGCACATGTGTTTCTTCACAGCACACACACAAAAAGCCAAATATAGCAGAGTACACGCACATCCCACCAGCTTCCGGACACCACAGTCTCAATCCTAAAGAGCTCATGGGAAGGACTGGCCTGTGTCATCTAGGAGCAAAGGGACCGGAGCACTAAAGGAGTGCCAACACCTGCCTTCTATTTCAGACTTTGCCGCAGACATCTGGCAGCTTGTCCAGAAGTTACAAACCTGTGGGTTTTACGTGGTTGGGAGAAGTCAGCCTTGCGGTTGTTTCAGCCGTGGGAATGGAGAGGTCCTTCTGCTTCTTTTCATAGTCTTTCTAAAAGCGACGCCATCGTCATCTCTCCTTTGTAATTTGACCAAGTGCCTGGAGACTCGGAAGGGAAGACCAGGGCTTTCTTTGCCTTTGAGAGCTCAGACGCTTTCCTCCAAGCTCAAAGTGGGAGCATGCTGATGGCTATGAAGCAGCATGCAGAGAGTAGAGAGCCTATGAACAGCTTGTCTTCCAAGTGTGGAGAGTAGAGAACCTATGAACAGCCTGTCTTCAGAGGGTGGACACTGGTTTATCAGAAAGTTATAAAGTTCTCCTTTGAGAGCAAGACCATTTTTCACTTACAACAGCTCCTTAGGAGGTAGGCTAACTTAAGTCTGTAAAGGGTTAATGGGGCTTCAGAAATTTAGATAACTCATATCCGTGTACCAAGTATCAGTCACTCGAAATGTGTGCACACTTAGGAGAAAATCCCTGTGTGGAAGGCCAGCTCCCACCTTTTAAAAGGTTTCTATGAGGAGGAGAGAGGAATAAGAAACTTTTACATAGAAAGATAGTGGAGAGTAGACAGACAGAAACATAGGATAGCCTCGGGAGGACCTGGATCAAAATCCACCAGCCCTTTCTGTCTGTCAAAGGGGATTTTTATAACAATGTCAAGGGGTAGGGCAAAAGACTTCCCCTTGCTAGATCAAAGCATACTGCACAGCCAAGTATAGACCCTTCCAAACATTTGGTAAACACACCTGTGTCCAATCAGTCTCTTATGCAGCTCTGCTGGGTAAAGAAAGCTCAGATCTTACTAGGAAACCTCTGTGGGTCTCCACATTCCTGCACATATAAAATACTAAAGCATAGAATCCTATCTTTCAGAAAAGCTAAAATCAAAACCTCTGTTCATCATCTATAACTTTGGAAAGCAACAATCCAGACCAGCCCCTAGCTAGTTTTACTGATGTAAACAAGCTGGTGAGATGTGTAATAAATTCTGTGAGGCTTCAAGTATCTGACAAGAATATCTATCTAGATGACCACAGGAGAATGATGACAACAGACTGGTTGGCAAGTAGGAGTTTCTTCAGGGTTCATCCCTAAAGTTGCAGAGGACTTTGGAGAACAACTCAGAAGAGAAGAGGAACCATTGAACTAAGTCTTGGTTCCACCATACTGAAATCTCAGAATTTTATTTTCCTAGCCTATAAATTGAGACTAATAACATTCCTCTCTGTACATGTGTCTCACAGGACTGCTGTATAGAATATTAAAATGTCAGCACTTGGAAAGGTATTAAGTGTTATCCATATATACAGTCCTCCTTTCATAGGAGATCAGGTCCAGGAGCACCTGTAGATACCAAAATCGGTGGTTGTTCTGCTCCTTTATATAAAATGGCTTAATACTTGCATGTAACATGAGCATTTCCTTCACAATACCTTAAAGCACAAACACAATGGAAATACTAATAAATAGTTATACTATATTGTTTACAGTGTAATGACAAAAAATCCATACATGTTCAGGAGAGAGGAAAATTGTTTTCCAATTATTTTTTTATCCATAGTTGGAAACTGCACAGATATATGAGGCTGATTACAAGGCAATCCTTCTAAAGGAAGAATAACAGCTGGTTGTTAAATCTGAGAAAATGTGAAGACCCAAGGAAAGGATCACATTATACTGTTGTCACGTCTTTCTAGCCAGGGACATTTTGGTAGAAGAATCCAGAGTCTGTGCTGAGTAATGAGCTGACTTGTATGAATGGTCCCTTGAGATATTTCTAACACTCTTGGTAAAGTGGTGTGATTCCTGTTAGACATTTCCAATACCTATTTGCTATTTCCAACAGTCTTACCATCACTGTCAATAAGATCACCACTTCTACTCTTTTTATGTCTTCTCTCTGCTCTTGGCCTATCATGACTGAAAATGGGACCAAAACAAATATCCCACAGAGGCAGAGGACCCAGCAACTCACCTACCTGCCACTGCCGAACTCATTCCCAAGTTTGTTCTTCTTTCCTGTATGTGAGGGAGTCATGAGCAGGGCAGCTTGACACTGTAGTGAACTAAATAAACTTGGTTATTAGTTAACCAACAAATAAATAAACTTGGGTAGTACTGTTTTATGCTTCCTTGTACATTTGAAATCAGGAGAGATTTAAATGTTTGTCCTGACAACAACTTCTAACCGTCACAAATAATCATAGCTTTCCCATTTCTAGTTAAGAGCCTTTGAGTGATGGCAGCTTGTCTGATCACTGCTATAGTCCCACACTACCAAGCACGTGATTGGACAGAGAAAAACTTCATAGGAAGTTCTCTTTGCCAAAGTGTCTGAGTACTTGTTAGAGCTGGATCAATATAGCAGCTAACTGGAAATCCCTACCTCTTCATACAGTTTCCTATCATTTTGCTATGAGTGAATAAGAAAAAGAAATAAATAAAAAAGCAGAAGATGAATTTGAATTCAAGTTCTATTCACCTTTGGAAATTAAAGGTAAGCCCAGCCACCATATGAGATATGAGAACACAATGGCTTGTAGGTACAAAAGTGCTTAGTAAACA
Organism: Onychomys torridus; assembly: GCF_903995425.1. Lineage (NCBI taxonomy): Eukaryota > Metazoa > Chordata > Mammalia > Rodentia > Cricetidae > Onychomys > Onychomys torridus. The sequence goes on along the minus strand of NC_050457.1, from coordinate 25,640,330 downwards.
GGAGAGAAGGTTGAGTAAGAGTCCCCAGTGGCATCTACATCCCAAACCTGAGAGCCTACAGATGCTACCTTATATGACAAAAGAGACTTTGCAAACATGATTAAATTACAGACACTAAATATTGAGATGGGAGAGCATTATTCTGAATTAGCTGAATGAGTGCTCAAAAAAACAGCATGCATCTTAATTAGAAGAAACAGGATATTTAACAATAACAAAGAAAGCAATATGATGGAAGGAAACTGGATTGCATCAAACTTAAAAGCTTTCTCACAGCCAATGGGGCAATCGGCAAAAGAAACAACTCACCGAGGGGAGAAGATATGTATAAGCCATTCATCTGATAATTGCTTAATAGTCAAGATACATAAGGAACTCATCCAATTCAATATCAAGAAAGTAAATCACCAGATTAAAATGTCAAGGCACCCAAATGGACACTTATTCAGAGAAGACAAAAATTGCCAATAAGTTTATGAAAATGAACCTACTAGTCATCAGAGATGACAAATGAAAGCCACAGTGAAATTTCACCTCACACCTTTTATGATCGGTGACTATCAGAACAGTAAAGGTTAATGAGTACTGGCAAGAGTGTGAAGGAAAATGAACCTTTGTACACACTGTGTTGTGTACAAAGTAACACAGCCGTTAGTGGAAACAGTATGTGGATTTCACAAGACATTCAAAGCAAAACTACTGCAAGACCCAGAGATCTGCTTCTGGGTATAGAACCAGTGGAAATGAAGACAGTGTGTGCAAGAAACACATGCTCTTATGTGGACTACTATGTTCACAGCACCATTAGTCATAATAGCCAAATATGGACTCAATCTAAGTGTCTACCTCTGCCAGTTCCATTTCTGTTGTCCTGAAACAGAATCCTGACAAAGAAGCAATTTAAGGGGGGAAGGAGGCTTATTTCAGCTCACAATTCTAGGTGATAGTCCAAGGTTGCGGGGAAGTCAAGACAGGAATTTCAAAGAGCTAGTAACATCATATTCATAGTAAAAAAAAAAAAAAAAAAAAAAAAAAAAAAAAAACAGAGAAAATAAATGTATATATGCATGCTTCTTTGCTTGTACTCAGCTCATCTTCTCTACTTTTATATGGCTCAGAACTCCCAGCTTAGGGAATGGTGCTGCCCACAGTGGGTTTGATCTTCCCATATAAATTAACTTAATTAAGACAAACCCCCACAGACATGCCCACAGGCCAACGCAATATAGAAAATCCTTTATTGAAAACTCTATTTTCAAGTGACTCTAGGTTGTATCAAGTTGATAATTGAAGCTAACCAACATAGTAACAAAGGATGAATGATAAAAAATGTCTGTGCATGCATGCATTTTATAAAATTGAACATCCATTAGCCTACAAAAAGAGGAAATGGTATCTGTGTCAATTGGATGAACTTAGTTGATACTCTGCTAAAAGAAATAAGGTAGGCACAGAAAGGAAGATGCCAGACGACCCCATATTATGTGAAATGTGAAAAAATTCAAACCCCAAGATGCAAGCAAAGAGTAAAATTGTAGTATCCAGCATCACAGGGTAACAAGTTAGAGAAATGTGAAGATTTTGGCCAAAGGATATAAAGATTCAAATAGGGAGGATGAATAAGTTGTGTAGCTCTTAGATAAAGGATGGTAGCTATCATTAAATGCCATTGTATTTTATATATGAAAACTTCTCAGTTGATATCAAATGTTCTATACACATGCAGAAACACAAAAAGATAATTAATAATGATCAATATTTAATTCAAATAAATTGCTTTCACAGCACATGCAATTATACACACATTTGTATCTATGTCTATATAATTTCTATTCGTCAATTATACCTAAAAAACTATGGGAAGGGAAAAGCAAAAGGGAGAAAGCTAATCCTAAATGATAGTAGATGTGGTCCTAATGTTTATATTAGACCTTTTAAGAAGGTTAATCTCTCTGAGGAAATTCATGTGAATATAGGACAATGTTGAATTTAAAAAACAGAATCATTATAGTCTGAACACTGTAGCATATATTTGTAATTCCAATCTAGCATGTGAGAGAAGAGAATTGATACTTAAGTCAACCTGAGCAATATGGTAAGGCTCCATTACAAAACAATTGAATCTGTTACTGTTCACATAAGTGTAACAGCTATTGTTGCTATGGGTGGCTATGTGCTGAACTAACCTTCAAAGGGGTGAATTTCACCCCTTGGCAGGAGGAAACACAGAATCCTGTCCTTGGGCTCTATTGAGTTCTCTTGTGTGCAGAGTTGGGCATAGACTATAAACTGGGAGAAATAAATCAGCTCCCCAACTTTCTCATCTCCCTTGTTCACTTTATTGATCTGGGTCTTGACTTCCCAAGTGGAAATGGCAATATTAAAGTCTGTTTACGGGAGTTTTTTTTTTTTTTTTTTTTTTTTTTTTTTTTTAGGACTCAATAAGCCCCTGTTTGTGACAGTGTTTTGTGACAAACTGTTCTTTTCTAAATAATTTTTATGTTTTGCCTGCATGTATGCCACTGTGTTTGTGCCTGATGTCTGGGAAATCCAAAATAGGGTGTTGAATCACCTAGAATAGGAGTCTCAAATGATGGTAAGCCATCTTGTGAGTGGCAAGGAATCAAACCTCTGACATTGCCAGAGAAACACTTAATTATGCTTGAGACCTATTGGACTGACCAACTACATGATTAGATGTAAAACTATAACATTGCTGTTCTACATAATAACCCTGAAGCATCTGATATTTGAAGAACTAGATTAGATAATATAATAGAAGCCAATCTGAGAACATTTGATACATGATAGAAACCCAATAAACATTCTTAGACTCTATCTACTTTGGCTCACTTCATTGTTATCTCCTTGTTTCAACTATCCAATCACCTAAGAATGCTAGGAGATCTTGAGGCAAGCCCACTAAGTTACATGAATGGCATATATGAAGTATTTGCCCATGTGCATGTATATTGAACAGATAAGAAAACCAGAAGCATGTCACTGTCCACCTAGGTGCCAGCCAGAACACAGTGGACCATATTTTCAGGAAGAATACAGGCTATGAGTGTGAATCTTTTTTTTTTTTTTTTTTTTTTTTTTTTTTCGAGACAGGGTTACTCTGCGTAGTTTTGCACGTTTCCTGGATCTCACTCTGTAGACCAGGCTGGCCTCGAACTCACAAAGATCCACCTGCCTCTGCCTCCCAAGTGCTGGGATTAAAGGCGTGTGCCACCACTGCCCGGCTATGAGTGTGAATCTTATCAATGTCACTCTGAGGAGTACATCAACTAGGCTCCATCCTAGATGAACTGCCTACAATCTGTCATTACAAAAACTTAGCAATACCAAAGGGAAGTTTCCCCAGTATCTTCTCTTTATGGATAACCTGGTCATCTGTTACCTATGACATACCACAGTAGAAAGATATAGAAGAATAATGTGCTAAATGGAACTCCAAACTAAAGGATTCATCTTCACACATAGAGGGACAGGTTGTAATATTATGCCCATAATTAGTATTAAAACACACAAATGCATGCAATAGCACATGTGTAATATGTTTGTCAACAGCTATTTAAAGTAATATGTACATTATGATAAGTAAATCTAATAAATCCATGGTGTGAGATACACCCTAAGATAACTCCTAGGCTCTTTAAGAAAGCCAGTATCAAGAAAAAAAAAAAAAAAACTGGAACAGAAAGGAGCATTCTCAGTTAAAACAAAACAACAAAACCTGAAACAACCAGCCAAAGAGGCTCAGCACTGAGGCTGTATCTCAGTAGCAAAGCACTTGACTAACGTGCACAAAGCCTTGTATTTAATCTCTACTGTCGCAGAACAAACCAAAATTCAACAGGTAGTATGTTCACTTAGTTGAATCCCAGGTGTTAAAATGTGCCCATTGCTAAGACTGGGGGATGGTATAGAGGGAAACAGCAGGGTACAAGTGATCTGGTCAGGGAAACTGGGAGATGGGGGAGCTCTTTAGAGGGGGCAGAGTAGCGAAAGACTGAAAAAGGGAGGTGGATAAAATAACAATAAGGATGTTTTTAAAAAGTCATAAGGAATTATGCTATTAACTATCTAATATGTAACACACATAATTCTGTGTGTAAATATGCATATATAGTTTAAATGAACTTTCCTCATCTACCAATTCTTTCTCGAAGAGCCAAACAAAATCCTCAATACCAGATATTAGAAACCCTCTTGTGAGTCATTGGGCAGGTTATCCAGGAGACTCCTAAAACATGCAGGCTGTTGCTATTGCCTTTGGTTGCTCCCCAGAGATGGAAGGTAAGTCTGTATTGATGAAGACACCATGTACTTCAGACACTGGGCCCAGAAGTCTCTGAACTGGAATTTATCTGCATGCTTCTCCCTAAGGACCATGAAACCTTTCAGTGGAGGGAGGCAACCCCTGTTCTACGTATGCCTATGCACCATATTGATAATAAACATGACACAATAACCCCAATGGTACAGTAATGCCATGCATACCTTGGTAGTCACCAATGACTTTCTAACTGGACATAAGACCTGCTCACCAAGAGGGAAACCATGTCTGGTCCTGGAAATCTAGCTAACTATCCACCTCTAGTGAAGTCATGGTATTGGATGAGGATCTACAACCACTACTTTACTAAACTAGTGGAATCTCAAACAACAATCCAAACATTTGTTCTTATACCTACAGATAAGTATAGTCTTCACCTCTCATCAAGGAAACTTCGTTGTTGTATCACTGACACTGTGGCCTCACCTGAATCTACTGCAGTTTCTCCCAATAACTGCACTCTGGTAACTCAGTCAGTAGAGCATGAAACTCTTAAGCTCAAGGTTGTGGGTTGGAACTCCACGTTGGGCACTAAACATAACAGAACTTTCTTTGAACTGCCAGCTCCAGAATAATGAGATAGAGACTTTTTATTAATCATAGAAGCTTGGCCTTAGCTTAGACTTGTTCCCAACTAGCTCTTATAACTTAATTAATGCACTTATATTAATCTATGTTCTACCACATGGCTCATTACCTCTCCTCAGTATTGTACATCTGACTTCCTCCATGTCTCTCACCTCAGATTCTTCCCTAAGTTTTTAGTTCTGCCTGGAAGTCCCATCTATCCTCTTCTGCCCAGCTAATGGATGTTCAGACCTTTATTAAATCAGTCAGAAGCTGCCTTAGGCAGGCAAGGAAGGACAGACACATCCTCACACAGTGTGGTCAAATATCCTCCAGCAAAACTTCTCTTTGAAAGAGACAGAGACTTGTATAGAAAATTATAGCCAAACAAAATGCAGAGGTGTGGAGTCTGGTCCCCAAAACTACATCTACAAAACACTCCTGGTCCTAGAGCTCAGAGAACACTGTGAAAGAGGTAGCAGAAAAATTCTGAGTCAAGAGATCAAGGAGTGTTCTGTGAGATTGTGTCTTCTAGCAACATCAGAAGTTATACCCATGCAGTCTCACCAGCATGACTGTCTAAATATGATCCGAACAAAGACAACAATAAACCCGCTAAAGGGAATAGGGAAAAGCCCACAAGGCCTCAACCCTTCTACAAAAAAATCTACAGGCAACTAAGGAATGCTGAGAGTGGGAGACAGAGTCTTCCTCAGGAAAGAGTACATCAACTAGTTATCCAATAAAAATGGTAATCCCTAAAAACACACATACAAGCAATATTATAAGACTGAGCAGGTTGTATTTAGAAATATATGGGTGCGCATAATATATAGTATATGTGCGTAATAACAATGAATGAAAAAAGAGGCCATGAATTTGAAAAAAAAACAAGAATGTGTATATGAGAATGTTGGAAGGGAGAAAAGGGAAGGGAGAAATGCTAAAATCATATTATAGTCTCAAAAATAAAAATAAACAAATGTATATCTCTTATAGATGCTTAATGGGAGCATCATATTAGAGAAGAAGAAATAAATATTAATATTCTTGGTAAACTCTTTCTCCTACTTTAAGTAAGCATAAATAAGAGAAAGAGCACAAATACAGTCAAATGAGCATTCCAGGACCTTGGTAATGGGTAAAATGAGTGCTCTATACATTATTTTTCAACTTTTCTGAAAGTGTGATATTGTTAAGATAAATGAAGGTGGATTAGCTTTTTAAATTATGATAAATATTAAGAACACTGTAATAATTTTCTCTACTATATCAAGAGCATCTAGACTCATCCTTTAAGTCAAACTGTAAATTCTTTTGTTTACCAGTTTTTAATGAAGTAATAACAATTAAAATAGCTATGGTAGTTCTTAGCAGTCATAATACGTTAATGGAAGTATATTGTTCTTTATTACAGACAAAAAACAGTTGTACAGCAAATCCAGTTCTCTTCTAGTCTCTTAACATTGCATTGGTGATATCTGGTTTTCTTATGTTATTATGGGCCCAGCACAGGAGCCCAGCAGCATGGCTATGTATGTGTTTTGGCTCTTTCATTCTTCCTGTTTGATCTTCAGAGCCAAGGCATTCTTCCAAATCTGCAATGGATTATATCTAATGTACATGTAAAGCAAGATTACTGTCCCAAACTAATTAGCATGGAGCATGTTTCCTGTCATGCCACCAGCAACAAGCATAAAGTGAGCCTGGCATTGATTGCAGAACTGTTGCTCTTCCTAGACCAGAAAATGCAGGAATTTCAAGAAAGAGAGAAGAAATGAAGGGGAGAGAAGTGAGGAGGGGCAAAGTGAGGAAAGAAGAGAAGAGGAGAATAAGAAGGGACAAGAGGGAGAGAACAGAGAGGGAGAAAAAGGGGGAAGTAGATGAAAGAAAACAAGAAGAGGTTGTGTATGGTGACACCATAATCCCAGCACCTGAGAAGCAGAGGCAGGAGCTCTGCTCTAACTTTGAGGCCAGCCATGGCTACACAGCGAGACCCTGTCTCAAGAAACTTCAACTGTAGCAAGCTTCCTTGTTGGACTATCTTTGGATGGCCAGCCTGCAAATAACGCCCCAGAGGCTTGTTATTAATTATGAAAGTTTGGCCATAGTTTAGGCTTTTACCCAACTAGCTCTTATAACTTAATTAACCTGCTTTTTATGGGTTAAAAATTGTGCCACATTCTGCCATGTGGATCACTTACCTCTTCTCAGTACAGCACATCTGACTTGCTGCAAGTCTGCTGGTGAAACCTGCATGCCCAGACTCCTCCTCCCAGTCTCGCTCTCTGCCCGGAAGTCCTGCCTAGTCTCTCCTGCCTTGCTATTGGTCATTTAGCTCTTTATTAAATCAATCAGAAGGTGCCTTAGACAAAGACACATCTTTACAGTGTAAACAAATATTCTGCAACTATTGATAAAAGAAAAAAGACTATAAACATCTTTTAGGACCTCTTTCAAGACTATGAAATTCTGCAGTGGGTAGAGCTCCATTAAGGTCAGAGTAAGAATTACACTCATTATGTTCTGAATATTTGCACTGTGGTGGTATTGTGTTCCCCAAAATGTTGTGCACCCTAATAAACTTATCTGGGGTCAGAGAACAGACAGCCACTAGATACAGAGGCTAGAAAATGGTGGCACTCACACCTTTAATCCTAGCATTCCAGAGGCAGAAATCCCTCTGGATCTCTGTGAGTTCAAGGCCACATTGGAAACAGCCAGGCATGGTGACCCACGCCTTTAATCCCAGGAAGGGATGGCAGAAAGCAAAAAGGTATATAAGGCATGAGGACCAGGAACTAGAGGCTTTTTAAGCTTTTAGGATTTGAGCGGCAGTTCAGCTGAAATCCATTTGGATGAGGACACAAAGGTTTCCAGTCTGAGGAAACAGGATCAGCTAAGGAACTGGCAAGGTGAGGTAGCTGTGGCTTGTTCTGCTTCTCTGATCATCCAGCATTCACCCCAATACCTGGTTCAGGTTTGATTTTATTAATAAAACCATCTAAGATTCATGCTACATTGCACAGCTTGGAGACCCATATATGAAGATTAATTCTGAAGAATGTATTGTGTGCTTAGGGCTGGATGATGACCAGAGGCACTGTTGGCTAGTTGCAGCCTTCACAAGAGATGGACACAATAGGGGGATTGTCTTAACCAAGAACAACAAAGGGCCACTGGGTTCTCCAGCTTTCTATCAAAAGGCTTAAGTGAATTTGTGGGAAGGCGTTCTATTCCATGTAAATATTAGCTCAAAAAATAATTGAAAACAATTCAGTAAATTTTTAACTAGGTAATAATTGTCCAAGGCAAGGACCAGAACCCATACCATATCCCAGAAATATCTAGGTCCAAGAGTCCAGTAACTGCACAGAAGAATAAGTTATGGACTCAGACCTATATCTAATTATAATAATATCACCTACAGTGTGATAGTACAACAATGACATCAAATATAGTAACACGTCTCTAGGAACTTGTTGTCACCAAGGGAATTTCCCTGTCACCCCTACACCCCACCCCAATCACCACCACTATGAGAGCTAGTCTTGTCCACTATCAAAGGGTAGACAGGAGATAATTAACTATTGTGCTTGGAAAGACTGCTGTTGTACTTACTAACAGGTGCTCAAAGAGGCTGGTAAATATTAATGAGGCAATGTCCATTGAGTGCTAATATGCACCAGGCTGTATGTTAAGAGATTTATATCTAGCCCTACGAGAACACTGACAACAGCAGGCATTATGACTTGATTAATTTTATAAGCTAGAGACTGAAGTTTTAAGAGGCTGGGCTACTTGCTTATGGTCACACACAGAGAACAAGGAGGAAAAGCATGGTTCAAATCTACTTAGTCTGATCCCAGAAATGTTTTTAAAAAATAATTTATGTTCTTTCTTTGAAGCACAGAGACAAAAACATAGCAATTTTGCTATTAACAATAACACCATTTTTTTTTAGCTGTTTAGAGTTTACAAAATTCTTTGAAAATATTATTTTAATTGACAATCACAAAAACGCTGTGGCACCATGGCATTGCCTCCCTTCTCTAAACAGAGGAACTTCATCACTGGCAGAATTGCCTCAGCCAGCAAACCAAGACCAGGCTGCTTGGGGACATTCCTCACCCCTCCTTGGTGCCAGCTCTGCTTGCCCAGTTCTTGCAAGTGTTCCAATTTCTCTTAACCTCATTGCCTAGGAATTCAACTACGGAAGACACTGAGCACTGTTTCCTAAAGTCAACTCACTGTCAGCCTTCCTCATGTAGCTCCACTCCGATCTCCTTTGCCACATGATCTTTCTGGGCACCTTCCTTGTTCTGATTGATCTACTCAGTGGCATTAATCTGGTAGGAGTGTTTGGCTCCATGGGTTCAGGAATCTCTCTTCACTTCAGCTTGGATGAGCGCCTGCTCCTTAATTAGAAGAATGTAGGTGGGAAAATATCCACAAAGCCTGGAGTGCAACACAAATGATCTACTGTTTTCAGATATTTCTTTTACTAATTATGAACCAATATGTGGTTTCTTTTGCTTTCTGACATAAGGTTTCTTACTCCCATTTTGCAGACAAAATGACTTCACATGGTTGGTAGATATCAGCAGCACTGTGGAGATGTGTCCTTCCTAAATCTGCCTGGCACTGGGACAGCTGTGATTGAATGAAGCAAAGAACTCAAAGGCACCACACTAGAAGGGCATCCACACCATGGGAAAGAAAATGAGGGGCTATGGCTTTGAAAGTCTATTGGAATCCACATATAACTCCCAGGCATGCATCCAAAGGAAATACTAGACTATCAAAGAGACACCTGCATTTCCATGTTTATTGCTTTACTATTGACAGTGGCTGAGATAGAGAACTAACCAGCAGACCTTTGGACAGACAAGTATATAAAGAAACTCTGTGTGTGTGTGTGTGTGTGTGTGTGTGTGTGTGTGTGTGTGTGTAGACTACTGAGCCATTAAGAATAACTTTTTAGGGTTAGAGATGTCAGTGCCATTGAGAGAACCTCATCCAGAGGACCTGGGTCTGATTCCCATCCCCACATGGTACCTTACAATAGTCCAATTCTAGGCTATCTGATGCTTTCTTTTGGCCTCCAAGGGCACCAGGCACACACACACACACACACACACACACACACACACACACACACACACACACAGGGTCAGGGGAGATACACACACTTAAATTAAAATTCAAAAGAAAAATTTAAAAGGAGTGACATTTGGGGATTTAGTTTGAAACAAAATCATGTGAAATGATCCATGTCTCCATGGGATCCATGAGGGCTGTTGCCTTACTGGAGACTTGAATCTTCAATTATGTTTTCCCTGAATCTTCCTGTAGGAGATGATTCTTTGTCAGCACTATGAGACTTACTGCATCTTAGATGCTAAACCAGACTTTTACTGTTCAAACTAGAGTGTGAAGATGGTTGGAGCAATTTAAAAAAAAAAATCATAATTTTGAAAACCATGAGAATCCCTGGGACTGAGTTTATCCCTGAATCTCAAATAGTAACACTCCAGGAATTTAAAATCACTAAAAACCTGTTCCTTTTTTCCCCACTGTAAGTTGTAATTCTAAATTGAACCACTGTTTACCAAGTCCTTGCACAGCTCCAGGGACTTGACCTGACTAGGGCAGCAAGGAAATGAAGAAAAGATAAACACACTGATCTGTGCACAGAAAAGCTGGGATCGGGTGGACTGAGCTGTTGGATGGAGAAACTGCAGCACTCCAGGAGCTCAGAATGTTTATTATACACAGCTGAATAGGGAAGTGGGTTTAGATAAATCAAGGAGGCAGATTTAGCTAATCTGCAGAACATTCTCTGTCAGGGAGCAGGTTTCAGGCTGTAAATATCTGGGTGTGGAGAAAACTATGGTGCACATTTTCTATCAGCCTCTAGAGACAGATGATAAGGAAGGCCGTGACATCTTTCTGAGCCTTGCCTGGGGAGGGCTTTACCACTCCTGTGGGGCTGAGGCTTTGGAGTCCTTGGCATGGCTGTGTCCATATCAACAGCACACATTCACTCAGGACTTCATTCACTCAGGGCTTCTTCTGCTCCCCATAGTTGTTTATGAATGAATGCCCTTGGGGTGTGGTTTTGTTTTTAAGGATACTATTATTAACAGCAAAGTGGGGTAAATTACAGGACATTATGTGAAGGTAATAGACAGGAAGGTAAGTTGAGCATGTTCTCTGACACATGTGGACGCTTTTAGAAGTCAATTAGAATGTGTGAGAGTGATTGATTGTTGGAGGCTGAGAAAGGTGGAGGAGGTTGGATAATGGACATCAAGACTCAGACAGACAGAGTAAGATCTAGTGTTATATAACCCATTGGAGTTGTTATAGCTCATAATAACTGTTATATATTTTATGAATCACCGGAAGATGGCTCTTGAATCTCCTCCAAACATACAGCAAAAAGAAGATATGCATACTGATTAATTTGATTCAATGAGTATATATTTTTCATTATATTGAAATATCAAATTGTATCTAATAAATATATGCAATTATTATAATCAACCAGATAATCAAGAGTGTTTAAACATTTAAGGAGTTAGAGATGCTATCTACCTTCATTTGATCACTTCACAGTGTATATGCAAATTAAATAATTCTATGTACCTCATGATTTTGTGTTACTAAAATAATAATTAATGAACAAAAATACACTATGGAATTAACTAGAAAGGATATGGTGATTACTAAACTGTATCCCCAGGTAATAGATGTCTAGCATTAAATGAATGGGATAATAAACAAATGATGCAGAGATGCATTATGTATGTATTAGTTGGGATGGCCTCTATCATATGTCTACATTCTCTACATGGCTCTTTGCCTAATACAACTGTTATTACACTTGAATAGGTCACTAAGGCTCAAAATGATGTAGTCTTGTCCTATCTCTGGAATTTAGGGGCCTAATGACTTAAATTGTGGACAGTCCAGATGTCTTCCAAAAGGCATCTGAGTATTAACTTGAAAAAGACATACTAATTATAGTGTTCTTTTTTGTTCTGTCTGGATCTGGGACTCCTCCCTGGCTCTTGTCTGTCTTCTTCCTCACCAAGGAAACAACATCCCTGGTCAAGAAACCCCCTCGCCTGTCTTACAGCTGTCTCTTCAGGAAGCCACTACAGAAAACATGCATCCGCAGGCTCCCCATTTCCCCTTGAACTACAGAAGCTCATGATTATTTAGAAATGGACGCTGTATTTATCTTTGCCTTCTGCATTTTTTGGATGAGTTAAGGTTCAGAGCTGGAAGTCTCTGTCTTTGTATTTTCTGCCTCCCTATTATTATAAACCATCATACTAATATTAATGAAAAATACCTGAATATTTTGAACGTTTTCTCTGTCTGACATTATGCTCACTACCTTATCATCATTTTCTGATTCAGTTCTTGCAAACAAGCCTAGAATAAGTAATATCAGCTCTGTCTAGGACAAGGAGACCAGAGCACAGGTAGGGTAAATAAATCACTGACTAGAATGGCTGTACCGAGTTCAATGATTTTTACCATTAACTATAGTGACATTTCAATTTCAGTGTACATTTTCATGAGTGGTAGTTGAAAGGAGTCAATTGTATATGTACCTTGAAGGGTAAACATTCAGAGATTGCACACACACACACACACACACACACACACACACACACACACACACATAAAATGTTCTTACTTTGCCTAAACTCTCCCCGCTCCAGTCCACTGTAAGCATTCTTTCAGTTTCTGCAGGAGCTAAGTGACATATTCAACACTCAGCTGGGAGGAATAAGATGCGAACCTATGAGCATCTTGCAAGCTGGAGTGGACATGTGAGACTGGAGCATGTTGGTTAACCTGCTTGGTGGAGCCTGGGATCCAAAGGCACAGAGAAAGCACAATGTGGGTAAATAGTAATGCCACCCTTGTGTGGCGCTACGTGCAATCCCTTGCTGAGCATGAATCTCAGTAGCTGGAGAGGGAGGGAGAAAAGGCAAGAACGAGAAATTAGCACTCTAGCACTTCCTGTGCTCTTTTCATTAGTAATGTTATAATATCCTACTTGTTCTTTAGCACAGAGCCAGAAAGAAGTGCCAGATTTACTTCATTAATACTGAAGAAATGTAGATTCGGGGGTTAATTGATGTCCAAAGTTTCTCAGTTAATTAATGATAGCACTAAAATGAGAATACAGATTTCTCTAGTTCTGAAAACCATCTTATCTTCTGCTGTGCCACAGTGCAAGAAATACCAAAGATAAATTTGTTTTCTCCTGTTTCCCCCTAGGCTCCACCCTAAGGATAGCCAGAGTTAAAGTACATCCGCAAAGTGGGTCTTCAGACATCTGCTGCGTTCTCGCCCTGCATCTCCAGTCCAGAAGGAGGTTATTTGATACTGTTCCATTGGGCCAACTCTCCGGGTCATGATTTTGGAATGTGAAAATGCTTGCCTTCATTTTCTGTTTAAAACAGCAACATAAAAAGCCTTTTGAGCTTCAGAACTGACCGCAAGAAGGACTTCTGCATGCCATTTTGAACTGTGACTGTTGAGAAACAAATGTCTGTTTTTATTTTTAAATGTTCCTTCAGTGCATGGAGACATTTAAGAAACAAGAATGAGGCTTGTAAAATGGCCTACTCATCCCCCAGGGAGACCTCTCCTCTGGAAAGCAAGGGTAGAAAGCTGCTCAGATTGGATTCTGGAGTGTAACAGGTGGTCCCCGAATTATGAGGGACTTCTCAGGTCTTCTACTGTTTTGAGCTTCCTTCCTCTTCCTCAATACTCACCCCTCCCCCATAGTCTACAGCCATAGACATTCATTGAGGAGCGGTGATTTAGTACGCATCTCACAGGTTCCCCGCCTCACTATGTATTAAGAAGTAAAATTGATTGATTGTGTCTAGACTTTGAGACAATATTCTATTTACTTTCCACCTGTGTTTTACATGGGAATCCTGTGAAATTAATCCAGGACAAGTTTTGATAACAAATGAGTCTAGGAAGCAGAACAAAGCATTACTATCAGGTTGAGAGTGGTCAAACATTCTATGTAAGGATTGACCAAGCAAACTGCTCATAATCCCAACACTGATGCCAAGTTAGGAAAATTTCAGTCTGAAGAATTCCAGCTGAAGCCTTTAAGCCTGTTGCTGGCAAATATTTGGTAAACCCAATGGGAGAGCTGTTTTTTGTTTTGTTTCACAGCGTTAGTGAAATTCTTTCAGCTACTTTAAAGCCTGGGAGGTTGAAGGGATAACATTTTTGTTGTTTACCATCAGGCCAAATAAGAACTCTGCTTTTCTTTCCAGTGTAACTCAGGGAAATGAAACTTCAAACCTGAACTATTTTTCAAAGGTGCATTCCTTGATGGTGAGATTGAAGCCTCAAAGAAAACTTGACTACTTCAAAGGAATACAAAGACGTTGAAATATAAGTTTTTATTTTTACAAACCAAGATTCATTGAGTGCTCCAAACTCAAGCTGTCTACCACTTTCATTTATGTCTCACTGGGTGACCTTGGGAACATTATCACCTCTATTTTTCTTCCTAGAAATACTTAGATGGTGGCTAACCTTCAGACTGAGGGATTTGACTATTTCAATGGACATTGTTACTATACAGAAGAGTTTAAATAATAAAGAATGCTGGAAGACCCAGGAACTTAGAAAACAATCAAGACAGGAGTTGGTCTGGATATGTTTTTTCTGCCTCTCTTCCCATCCTTAAATTCAGCTTGCCTCTTGCAGAGGAGATTCAGTTAGTTGGGAAGAGACTGGTTTCCAAGCAAAAGAAGGCAGGAAGGTGAAGAGAATTCTAAGTAAATGGAGCCAGCTAGGAAACGGCTTGGGCTCTCATGCCCATTGCTTTATTAGTGACAATAGCAAGAAAGAGTGTTACTTTTGGAGGGGTGGATAAAAGGGCCAACACGGGCAGCCATAACTGTAGGCCTGAGATAAGGATGACAAGCAACTGTCACTTACATGACCTGTTCTGCTCAGTTGCCGGAATTTCCCAGATTGCTGAACTCCAGAAGGACTCTGAGTTTGCCTCATGATTAGTGGGAAAACATGTGATGATTGACTAGCAGTGTCCCTTAAAATAAATATACATTCTAAAAACAACATTGTGGGATGAATATTAAGAGTCCTGTTTTATAGAAGATGAATCTGAGACTTAAAGAGGTTCAGATTTTCTCAGAAAACAGTTGCAGAGTTCTGGGACTTGGATCTGCACTTTGTCTATTTTCAAAGCCCATATACTTGTGTGGCCCAGTTTCTTAGACTGGGCCTTCAGATACCATAAAGGTTATATAATTGAACATGGGGTTCCTAAAAACTTTGGCAACAGTAAAATGTTTGTGTGTAGCAACTCCAAGTTAATTTCATATGAAATGAATAATGAAGCTTGGGAGTTTCTATCAATGTTTGCCCGTGTGACATCCTGCTGTTCAGTTCTAAACACACAGCATACACATTGGGCACTGTGTATGCCTTCATCATGCAATACCTAGAAACACTGCCTGAAACAGCCCTGCTCACATCTGAGTCTGTGTCAGGAATTGCGGGTTTTGTTGTGTGTACCAGGTTTTTGTTCTTATAGAAGTATAGTGACTTAATGATGCAAAAAAAAAGTTTTAATACTTTCCTATCATCATACATGGATAATATCTTGTGAGAAAACTGTTTAGTAAAACATTCACACAGAATGGCATCACTGTACTAGCCTGCAATTAGCAAGCAATGAAAGGGAGGCCATCTTCCTACATCTTATCTCATGAGAATGCACTGTAGTTGGTTCTTTTTAGAACAGTGATGCTAAATTACTATAAATCAATCAATTCTGAGTATTGAGTTCCCTTTAAAGAATACTGTAAAATCACTTGTGTAACATTCCTATTATTAAATGCTTTCCTGAGTCAGGTCTATGAGGGATGAGTCTTCCCTATAGAGATGCCTGCTGGAAGTAATGTTCCTCCAGGGACTTTAAGAGATAGTGAATTTTCCTATTGTAATAATGTTGGTTTTGCCTTAATATACTGTAAGAAAGTTCTACAAATATAAGCCACTATTTCTATGGATACTTTCACATCCACCATAAATTTGTGTATATATGAGTCTTTGTAAGCATTTTTCCATCTTTAAAATCATAAAAATGCCCAGGCTAATACAAAAATATGGAATCAATTTTGCCGATGGTGATTAGCAGACTGATCCTGATTCACACATTTGTCAAACAAATACATTTAGAAGCTCCCATGGAAACCACTGAAGAATATTTTAACTCAAGAGAAATTGTTGGATGTCAGATCATGAAAATTGTACTATTATCTTTTTCTTATACTTTCTATTTCCTTATTGCATCTTTACCTTCCCGCTCACCAAGCTATTCCTAAATGGAGGGCAGTTTCAGAACAGCAGTCAGTTTCAAATTTTTGACAATGTAAGCATAGGCATTTATCTCTCACATTTCAAACATAGGCCACATTAAAATCTCCATGCCATTAATTTTAAACTGATTCACACATTAGGATTATTGAAAATGGAAGACAACAATTATTAGTGAAGATAGGAATAGGAACGCTTGTGCCTTATTAGTAGGAATGTAAAAGGTTATAGACACAGTCAAGTGTGATGTTTTCTCAGAAGGTTCAATGTAGAATCACCACAACACCAGGCAATCCTACTTTTAGATAGGCTTGGGAGCAGAGGCTCATGCAGATGCTTACTTGGACATCAGTCTCATCAGAATATCAGAATTATTCACAGTCACTGAATGAAAACAATCCAAAGGTCCATCCACAGACACTCATCTGATAAACAGACTGTGGCACAAACATACAATAGAATATGATCCAGCCTTCAAAAGGGAAGCAATTCTGACACATCATGAGATGATGAGGTGGATAAATATTGAAACATTATGCACAGTGAACTCGGCCAGATGCAAGGAGACAAACAGCATCTGACACTACTTATATGAAGAACTGAGTATAGTCTGAATAGAGACAGCAAGGAGGAGAGGATTTGCCAAAGGTGGAGGCGGAGATCATAGTGGGCATAGTATTTCCATTGGGGAAAATGAAAACATTCTGGAAGTGGATACTGCAGGCTACTGTGCCACACTATGGATATACTTAATGTCTAAGACTCATATTCTTTAAAACACTTAAAATGATACATTTTATACTAATTTTGTGTTTTGTCATAATTTAAAAAATGCAAAACTAATGATTTATGAGAAAAGACTACTGTGTACCATAAAGGATATGATAGGTGACGCTTGTAGTTATCAATTCATTTTTAATAACATCAGGATTTACAATTCAATTAAGCACTTGATTAAATGAAAAAAATTAATTCACTAATTACCTACTACTTAAAAGCCTCTTTTGAAGTGTTCCTATCCCCAAATATTTATCAAGCATTGATTTTTGGGCAAGCACACTGACCCTAAGGACACAGAGAATTGAAGTCACAGGGCCTAGCTATTATCATCTGAAGACTTGATTCCTACAAAGCTTGAAAGCTGAGACTTGATCACCAGGACGCTGCTCTTAGGAGGAGGGGGCACTGGAGGTAATCAGAACATGAAGGGGAGTCCTCATGAAAGGGATCTATACCCTTATTAAAGATGCCTCAGGAGCTACTGGACCCTGTGGAGACAAGAACCCAAAACAACGAGAGCCCTCAGTACAGCCTAACCTCACCAGCACCCTGCTCTTTGACTTTCTGACTCCCATACATTGTAAGAAATAAATCTCTATTGATTATAAGCACTCAGTCTATTATACTCTGTTATAATAGCCCACAGGGCAAAGATACTAACGTGAAGGTAATGATAGGGAGTACCATCATAGGAAAACCACATGCATATCCATTATTATGGTCCTGTTCAGAAAAGTGTTAACATAGCATGATGTCCTAAAGTCAAGTACCTTAGAATGAGGCTGAGTCTGAGAAGCTTCCCAGAGGGGTGATGTGCTTTTTGAGTCTCAGAAGACAGATGACAATTGGCCAAGGGAAGAAAGGGGTCAGTGGGGGCAGGGGAGCAGGATAGTGTTTGGGCAGAGAAAAGGCATCACTGAGGGCAAAAAACTTAAGGCAGATGAACCTAATGATACAGCAGTTGCCAGACTGGAGAGGCCCTGAGATAGCTCATTCAAGAATAAGGCTCTTCCCCTGGGCCATGTGCATCCTTCAAACATCAGAAAGAAGAGTGCTGTCATCGTGACTTGTGATTTAGAAAGACCATCTTCAGAGATGGATGCAGCTTGGATGTGATAGAACTGTGATTGTGCATTCATTAACAGGCTCTCTGAGGTTTGGGGCCTCATCCTGGTGTTTTCAATTCTCACTCATCTACACTCTGCAAAAAATTATTTTGGCATTGAGTTTTATATTCAGGATTGCCTAACAACATGCGTATGTTTGAAGTTCTGTAAGTGCAAAGAGCTGTTTAAAAGGCATGGGCAGGGGGTTTCTCAACATCTGTAGACACGCTTTGTGTTCCTTCTTTCCTGTCCTGCAGACTTCTATGGTCTCCTTGGCTTCATTTCTAATGTGACAGGGACTGAAGTCATTGGAGAAAAGCAGGAGGCCATGGGGACACTAGAGTGAAGTGAGGACTCTTCCTCCAGAAATCCCAGTCATTCATCTTTTTCCCTGTCCAGTGCTTATGGTGTCCAGGACCTCAGCACCGAGATGGTCTTCTGCTTCTCATCTTTCCTACTTGCATACTTCTTGCAACCCTTTCATAATAGACATTGTGGCTAGTGTGTCACAGTGCCAGAAACATCCTCTTATCCTGCAACTAATTCCAGCAAAATGTTTTAATTGCTGCCAGTAGATGGTTGAAACGCAACTCCCAGATAAGCTTTGTTTTATGGACCTTTAGTGTCATAATCTAAAAGATGAGGAAAAATTAATAAAAATTTACCGAGAGAACTCTCAAAAAGATTACAGATTTTTCCCTCAAGTTGGCCTTCTTCCACCTCAGATGAAGGAAAGCCCCATTTTCTGTCTTTAGGAAAAGGCTAGCTCAGCCAGGACCCAGGAAAACAATGGGTATGCAGAGCAGCCTTGTACTTGTCCCATTCACGCTTTCCCACTCAGATTAAAATGACAGACATCTGGATTCACATAGTTTATTTCTTCAGATGAGATGCCCTAAATAGGAGGAGAAAAACTTACATAGAAGCTGGGAAGTTTTGAGTGAATAGCAGAAAATAACGTATCTGAAGACTCCTAATGTAAAGTCTAGATGAAAAGGTCAAAGCTGTGACCTCCCTGGTAGCCATGTATGGGTGTGAGAAAACACACTTCAATGTCCACCAGATCTAGTTGGCTATTTCATGATTTTCCCTCTTTGGCTGTGCAGCCTTGGCCAGATTTTTAAACCTAAGTGTCTCCCCCTGCAAAATGAGCAGAGTGATGCTCACTTTGCAACATAGTTTGAGGATCTCACATGATTTTACTAGGAACCTACCTCAGCACCCAGACCACAGGATATATCTGAGTTAGTGATGATTAGCCTGACTATACCTATGACTTTTTCTTTCCAGATTCTGGAGGCTGGATCACATTACTGGGATTTCACTGAAACTCTAAACCCACTTAAAGAGCAGCACTGTACCCATGCTTCCTACATTGCATTTTTTTGTCATTCTAACTGATAGGGGTATAGAGCCAGATTCATAGGAGGTCAAGGGACAGTTGTCTACTTTACTTACAACATACTAACCATGTCACAACTATTCTAAACTGTCCAGCTCCCCTACATTCTGTTCTTAAGGTACGTTGGTGTGAACATGTTGCTATGACTGGAGAACCCCTTATCAAAGCACTGTAGATTTCTCATGGTTTTTTACTCCTCATCTCTCCTGCCTCTCTGTAACCACACAAGTTCTACATTGGATGTCTGCCCTATCTCACATGACTGTTCATTCAGACCACCATTTCTCTACAGAGAGTCCTGGTGCCTTTGCCCCACGTCCCCATTTCATCCTCCTTAATAACAGGAATGCAATCGGTGGCTCTCAGGTTTGGGAATCAAGATCGTACAGCATTGTCTCTGCCCTAGGGAAACTTGAAATTTCATGGGAAATGGGGTTAAAGGATTGTGATGGTAAAATCATAAAGCAAATACAAGTTAGGGGTTCAAATTCACCTCTATCCTTACTACTGTGAGTCCAATACTGCAATGTTAAGACCATTGAGCAACCTTGGCCAAGATGGGCCCATCTTTGCTCCCTGCTTCCAGAATATTCTGTGTAGCCCATAATAAACTCTTCCTGTGAGAAAGCCACTGAGCTAGGAGTTTGTGGAGACATAGACATCATTGTTTCCATTTCACAGAAGAGCACAAGAAGAATCCTTGTCCTTTTGTCTATATGTATATGTGTATGTTTATGTTTGCACATATACAGAAGTCAGAGAACAACTATAAAAAAGTTGATATTCCTTTCCCACTTTGGTCCCAGGAACTGAACTAAGGTCAACAGACTTGGCAACATGAGCCTTTGCGCACTGATCATCTCTCTGGCCTGAGCAATAGGATCTTAATAAACAGAGAACTTGCCCACAACCACACAACCAGTGTGTAGAAGGACAGGACTTTGAACCCAGGTCCTTTCTGTCTCTGACATTTGTGTTCCTTACCAGTCTAAGCTACTTCCCAAAGAGTCATCGCCCCTGCTCCCTTCATCTGAGGTTCCCCCTCTGTGCAAGCTTTTTCTCATGTGGGTAAATAAACACCGGCACCTTTCCTATTCTTGAGACTCCTGCTCTCTGGTTTCCTTTAGAGCATTTGGAAGATTCCACCTTTTGCTGAAAACATCAATTGAAAAGAATTAATAAAGGACCTATCCCCTACATGCCCCCCCTATAAATAAGAATCCACCTATTCAGTCATTAAATAGTTAAAGAACTTCGCTTTCTGTAACTCATGCCTACCAGCTAAAGAATGACAAGGCCCCACAGTCCCTGTCATGCTACAAAAACAGGTGATCTGAGGCAAGGAATTGTGTGCTGTGCTGTTTGCTTTGCAGTCCTGGGGTTTGAACTGAGGGCCTTGAGGTTGATGGGCAAATGCTCTACCTCAGAGCTACGTCCCCAGGACTAGGCAAGGAATTTTACTTTAAAAAGAAAGAAAGAAAAAGAAAGGAAGGCAGAGGAAGGAAGGAAGGAAGGAAGGAAGGAAGGAAGGAAGGAAGGGAAAGGAAGGAAGGAAGGAAAAAAGAGGATGGAAGGGAGGGAGGGAAGAAGGGAAGGAGGGAGAGAGGAAGGAAGAGGAAGGAAGGAAGGAAGAGGAAGGAAGAGAAGGAGGGAGGGAGGGAGGGAGGGAGGAAGGAAGGAAGGGAGGAAGGAAGGAAGGAAAGAAGGAAGGAAGGAAGGAAAGAAGGAAAGAAGGAAGGAAAGAAAGAAGGAATTCACTTCTACCTCCAAAGGCTAGAAAATCCAAAGGCATGACCTGGCATATGTAATAATCTTTTTACTGCATCATCCCATGACAGGAAGTAACAGAACAAGAGTGGAAGTTGATGGCAATGACACTGATCTGTTCATGAGGGCAGAGTTGTCATGGTTAGATCATAGCTTGAAGCTCCCCTTTCTGACCCCTGCTGCACTGAGATTAAATATATGGGACTGTTGATGGTCGTTGGAACCCGAGCAGTCTTGGATTCGGAACTGGAAGAGCCCCTGTCTCTGTGTGTTTCCCACCACCTTACTCTGCGCTGGCAGTCTGTCTGTCCCTGTGCCAACAGAACACTGGGGTAATTCTTCTTCTTCTATGATGAATCTTCATAACCAGGAGGGGAAATCCCTTTTTTCCATTCCTCCTTTCAGAGTGCATAGCTCATGCTTCCACCTTTGAAAGTCATCTTGTAATTTTAGTTGAAATTGAATAATGTTTCACGGTAAATTTAGGTAGAGAACACATCTCTTATGACATTGAACATTCTAAATCTCACAAAGGTGCATGTTTTCAGAAACCCAATTTTTCCTTTCATCCATAAAGTTTTCTACATATAAAAAAAGTCTCATAAAAATGTATTCTATGGTATATCACACATCTCCTCATGGTTGTGACTAGATCTTTCTTCTCTATTACGTTTTCTACCTGTAACTGACCTCAGAAGGGGCTATTTTGTTTTTATATGGTGAAGCTGTATTCGGCGTAGTTTTCATGGTCTCTCACTAGTTGTAATGATTTGCTGACTCATACTAATTTTTATGTATACATATTGCCAACAAATACAAGCTAGTTAATTCTTCCACTTGAGTCTTTATATTTTGTTTCTGTGTGTTTTATTGAATTTTCTAAGCCTTCCAGCATGATATTAATAAGCATAACAGCAAGCACCCTTATCACGTTACACCATGCAAGAGAATGTTTCTGAAGTGTTGCCAGGATGTGTGATACCACCACAGCTTAACAGTTTAGCTTAAGGATATTGCATCATTTTCTTAATTTGCTTACAATTATTTCTGTTACAAATGCATATTGGGTTTTACTCAAGGCTTTTTGTTGACAATTTAGCTGACTGTAAGAATGTTTCTATTAATGTTTTCAAGTGGTAAATTAGAATTTGAAATATTTCAGCACTGTTTCAATCTCAAGACACTTCAGTTTTAGTATTACTTAGAAGTGTGACCCTTTCCCATAAGTAAATTGTACAAATATATTGCTCTATTAGGTAAGGAAAGTCATGTAAAATGAGATTTCTTTGTTCTCCTAAAGTTATTAAAGAGATTAATAATCTGTTTGTTAAAGTTTTTGCAATGAAAATTACCCTGAAAAAAAATCTATGCAAGCTCAAACCAGACAGTGTCTCAGCATGATGGATGGATGGATGGATGGATGGATGGATGGATGGAGGGAGGGAGGCACAAAGTTCTGTCCTTAGCTGAGGAGCTATTGGTAGTTGATAGCTGCTTGGAAAAGAAGAATCCGTATTTTTTAAGGGTGTGACTGCTGGCGGGTTGACCAATGGATGGCCACACACCCAAGAGTATACAGGCAGCACTAATTGAAACTGATGGGATGAGTTTATTTTGAAAAAAAGAAAGAAAGAAGAAGGAAACGCAAAGTTGGGTGGGTATGGAAAGGAGAGTGGGTTTTGGAGGAGTTGGAAGGAAGGGGTAGGCATGATCAAGAGACACTGTAGAGCATTCTCAATCTAATGACCAAAATAAAGTCTAATGATCAGAACTCATTGGCTTCTTGGAGGTTCTTTGTCTCATAATGATTTTTTTCTTTCTACCTTACAGGTCTTTTGCATATACATTATGGTTTCTTGTTTGGTGTTTTTATAGAATTCTCTCTGTGTGTGTGAACATGTGTGTCTCTGCATCTGTGTGTGTGAACACATGTGTCTCTGCATCTGTGTGTGTGTGAACACATGGGTCTCTGCATCTGTGTGTGTTTCTTGTGTTTTTCCTTCAGCTCATTTTCCTCTGTTCATTTTGTCCTATTCCAATTTTTTTATTTTAATCTTATCTCATTTTATTTTATTATTATATTTGAGATGCCTGTTGATTTTGGGTGGAAGGGGAAGAGGGGAGAATCTTGGGGGAGTTGGAGGAAGAGAAACTATAATCATATTATATGAAAGAGAAGTCTATTTTCAATTAAAAAATAGAAAAAAATCTCAATCTAAGCTTATTTGGGGTTAGAAGTAAAGGCAATTTTTATTAATGTAATGATTATTGATCTTTTGAAATTCTCTATTAATATTAAGAAAATATTATAATACATTTTTCTGTTTAATATGGCTTCAATTGTGTAGTGACTTGTTGGTTCTACTTGTTTTGATATTTTCTAATATTTCTGTATTTGATGGAATTTTGTTTTTGCCATGTTATTTATTTGAGTACCTTCCTTTTGTGACCAAAGCTGCAAGAATTTTTTACAATTTATTATCATTTTCTCATCTTTAACAAGAGTTCATTGACATGGATTTTTAAATTGACATAAAATGCATATGTCGTGCCCACATCGATAAGTTTAATTCTACATATAGATCCCCCCAAAATCACCAAAGCAAGATAATGAAAATATGTATTATTTAAAAATTACTAGAAAATGAATCACGGTAATAGATGACATCCTTGTAGCTTTTCTTTTCTAGACTTTTTGTCTCTTATTTCTACACAAATAGAGCTGCCAATCTGCATTGTGTTCTTCACTATGGGTTAATTTGAATTCCCTTAGTCTCATATATACAAGCTAAATAATGAAGTGATTACTCATTAATGCAAAATTACATAAAATGGTTAATATGTGTCATGTGTCAACAGGTCATTCTTTTGATTGCCTAATGTTCTTTTGTATGGATATACCATAATTTGATTATTCATGTGTTTGTTGATTAGCATTTTAACTACTTACTTCTTGCTTTTGCTTCTTACAAATGTTATGAGCATTTGTCTACAGGTCTTTGCAAAGACTTATGCTCCTCTTTATCTTGAGAAAATACCTGAGTTTGAAGTGTGTAGATCATATAGTAGGTTATATTTAATCTTTTACAGAAACTGACAAATTGCATTGCAGATTGGTGGCATACTTTTGCATCCCCTATGCGCCATATGACAGCATCCCTCCATCCATGTACCCCTTCATGAACAGTGTGGTCACTCTTGAGATTTTGCGCAATTTTTATAAGTGTATTTCATTCCTTGTTGTGGTTTTAATTAATATTTCCTTAATTAGTAGTGACATTGAAAATTTATTTAGGTGCATATTTGTCCTCTGTCCAGTTTCTTTGGGAAAATGTGTTTTAACTTCTGTGTATTATTTAGATGGCCTGTTTCCCCATTTTTGAGCTTTGAGACTAAAAAATTCTACATATCTTTACGACTATTTGCTAACAGCTATTTCTGCACCATTTATTTAAATACTATCCTGTTTCTACTGATTTACTTTTGTTTCTTCTCTACCACATTTTGCCATACATGTATAGCTTATTACATGACTCTATATTGAGTTCAGGTGACTTATTTGTCAACCATTAAAGGAGTGACTGCTTTGGTGTTATACTAGGCTTAGAAGCAGAAATTTCTAGACTTCCAATAACTATATGCTTGCTCTTTATCAATGCTCCTTTGGCTATAATAGGGCCTCTGTATTTATGTGAATTTTAATTCACCATATCAAAGCCTACCTTACCCTAATTTTTCTGCCTTACCCCCAGAGAAAAAGTTGAATATTAATCCATAAACCACTTGAGTAGAACTGATATCGCAGCAATATCAAATGTCTTGCTCCAGAAACATGAAGTAGCTTTATAATTCATACGTTATGTACTCTATTACACTTTTCTCTGTGTGTTTTCAGTTTCTGAAGCTATTGTAAATATATTTTAATTTCTATTTCTGATTGTTGTTAATACACAGAGATACAATTTTTATTGACTTATAGTCTCAATCTTACTAAACATACTTACTTAGTAAGCACTTAGTTCTAGAAGGTGCAGTCTGTGTGTGTGTGTGTGTGTGTGTGTGTGTGTGTGTGTGTGTGTGTGTGTGTGTGTTCCACCAGACTGTCTATGTATACAATCAAGCTTTCTAAGAATGAACTCACCTTGAGTTCTTCTTTCTGCTCAACTATTTTATCTCTTTCCCTTGTCTTGTTGTACTACATAGGGCAAAAATAAAATTTTCAATCAGAGTAGAAATGTGTTGTTTAAAAGCAAGCAGCTGAATGTGGTGGCTCACATTTATAACCTAGCTCTTAACATACAGACACAGGAGAATCACAGCAAGTGTGAGGCCAACCTGGACAACATGATGAATTTGCAGCTATGCTAGGCTACAGAGTAAGACCTGGTGATGATTAATGTCACATGACAACTTGACAGAATCTAAATCATCTGGCAGATGGGCCTCTAAGAAGTCTTTAAAGGGATCCTTGCTTATGTTAATTGTTGTGGGAAGACTCATTTTAGTTATGGGCATTGCCATCCCCTGGTCAAGAGATCCTGGGCTACATAAAACACAGGAAGTAAGAGGGCCACTAGAAAGCATCTGCTCTCTTCTTATGGTTTTGGGTATAATGCCGCCGGCATCTCCTCTTTCCTGATGGACCGTTACTTTGAACTGTGAGCCAAAACAAATCCTTTCTGCCTTCAATTGCTTCTGTCAGAATATTTATCACAACAGGGAAGTAAACTAAAATTGTCCCTATACTTAAGAACAAAATAAATAAGTATCAAAATAAGCATGTTTGTCATATATTTTTAACTTTTGACTATTTCTCTGAGTTTCTTGTTTCTTTTTATCACATTCACCCCTCCCTGACTCTTCCTGGAACGACCCTCTACTTCACTGCCCACCCAACTTTGTGTCCTTTCTTTCCAGCAAGGCCAATTTGTAATGCTCAAATATTCTCAAATGTGTCACCTTCCACTGGAGCATGTTCAACCTAACAAGGGCTAAACTCATGGGAAAATGTCCCTCCCTCTTCCAGCAGCTAATTATTGACAATAGGAATGAGATTGTGCCCCTAATTCCCATCTCCATCCTGGGACTCGTCTAGCTTGGGTTTACACAGGCTGTGTGTATGCTGTGGCAACCACTGTTACTTCATACATACAAGCTGGCCCACTGTGTTCAGAACACATGGTTTCCTTACAGTCATCTGTCACTTTTGGCTCCCACACTCTTTCCTCCCTCTCCTCTGCAATGATCTCTAAGCTTTGGGATCCATTTAGAGCTGAGTGTTCAACAGTCTTGTATTCTCTGCACCTTGGCCAGTTGGGAGTCTCTGTTAATCACCATCTACTCCAAATGGATGCTTCTCAATTGATGCAGATTTTATTTTAACAGAATCTTTAGAGGTAAGGAGAGGAACCATTCACAAATCTAAGAAGTCCAAAAGACTCCATGTTTTAATTTAGTTTGATCTGCTAATTATTTTGATTAGGATTCAAATGCAGATTCTGTATTCAATAATAATTACATGGAACACTAGAGCTGATTTTCAACTTATCAATGTTTTATTTGGTATACTTTCCAAGGAAGATCTTTATTAAAACTTTAGCATATCTGTCTTTTAAGGAGAAGAAGAAGTCATTTGGATTTTTGAAACTACTATAATATAGGTGGCCTTCAGGATTCAGGATCCTCCTCTGGAAGGCCTCTAGCTTCTGTATCCTAGAGCTACAAATTGAACAGAGACATGTCAATAGCAGCAGAAATAGAAACAGCTTGTTAGAAAGAGATACACTCCAAGGGAGAAAGCAGACCAAAGCAAGGAGAAAGTTTAACAGCTCTAATGGCAGATGCTATACAAAGGATAGGAGCTTTTATGTCTCACAGCACAGGCTTTGGGGTGACTTACATACTGTGAGTTTTCTTGCACAAGCTCTTTCAAATGTAATATTATATACAACTACATTACTTATCTCTTTAGCATCTTGACCCAGAGTATAATACAGCAAAATTACCCTAAGACACTCCAGGGTGCCTCTGTAGCTGCTGCAGTATTTCCAGACAGTTCTAGATTGCCTTGGCCTGAGCATTCCCTGTCTCCTCTTCTCCTTTGCTAGTTCCACAGCTTTTGTGTAAGGCCTTCTGGACTTTTCTGCCCTAGCTTCCTGTATCAATTGTATCTGACTGTTAAATGCCACTAAGACAAATGGCAGAGGAGGAGAGTTCAGTGAGGGAAAACATGGGACCTTGATAATGTCCAACTTCCATGTCTTTTGCATTATAACATTAGCAAAAACTTTAATGGGAAGTGCAACTTCTAAAGACATTGAGTAGCCTTGCTTTGGCATTTTAAAAATCACACACACACACACACACACACACACACACACACACACACCTGGCTTTTTGTGAAGATACAAGGGAAAATAACACAAAATCAGCAAAATACAAAATTTTGGAATTCATAATAATACTTCTTTGTGGGGTGTTGCTGGATTTTCTCCAGTCCCGCCCAGGTTCACAGCTACTCAGACCCAAATAAACATACAGACACTTATATTATTTAAACTGTTTGGCCTAATGGCTCAGGCTTCCTGCTATCCAGTTCTTATATCTTAAATTAACCCATAGCTGTTAATCTATAAGTTGCCACATGCCTTGTGGCTTACCAGTACTTTCACATCATGTTTTCTCTGTCTCTGGATGGTGATTCCTAACTCTACCTTCCTCTTCCCAGAATTTTCTTCTCTGCTTGTCCTTGCCTATACTATACTTCCTGCCTGGCTACTGGCCAATCAGCATTTTATTTATCAGTCAATCAGAGCAACACATTCACAGCATCCCTAGCAGTAGTGTCTCAAAATATTTTTTATTGGGGGACATTCAGAAGGACACATATCTGACCTGAATGATCCAGTAGGCTATTGGTGAAATTATTAAGGCCACTCCATGTAGTTAAAAGGGAGGTTTCTTTTGTGGGGTAACTTACAAATGAAGGGATAGGTTGTAGGATGTGGCAAAGGTATGGCGCAGTCCGGCGGTGTTCTCTGGAGAACTCTGCTTGGTCTACCTCCAGTGTCCAGGGTCCCAGAACCAAAAGAAGCCTCTCCTCTCGATCCTGGGTCTTCAGCTTCCTCCCTCAGCCCTGCCTTGCAGGCGTGACCATTACCGAAGCCTCAGTGAGGGTTGGAACTTCCAGGCCAAGGCTGGGATGGCTACCCACTACAGTAGGCCTCTTTGATTCTGTATATGGCTCATAAACCTTTCCATCACCTATCTGAAACAGAAATTAATGGTTCTGGCTCTGAGCACAGCAAGACTGAGATAGGCCTGAAGAGCAATTCCTATGACTGCCCAAACCAGGATGGATGGCAGGAAGCATGCCTCGCCAAAGTGACCACTGTTCCCAGGGAAGGTGGCAACTATCCAGGGACTGTCCCAAGAGTACTCAGACACTGGGGACCAGGATCACCAGGTGACAGATATTTATATTAGAAGGGAATTTAGAGAGTTATTGACTCAAATCCTCCCACCACCACCCAGCTCCTTGCAAAGAGACTGAGGCCTGAGGGAAAATAACCTGTCCCAAGTCTCTCATTTGATTATCACTGAGCCAGAAGAGGTACTCAGGTCTTTTCAGTACTGGCCAATTGCTCTCCCCATAATTATCTGTCACCATCTACCTTGCTGAAACTTGAAGTAAAGAGACCATGTGCCTTGATCTAACTTGTCTGATCAGATTAGATTAGAACTCTTCTCCCTAAGATATCTACAGTACAGAAAAACGCATCTAAAGCAAATTCAAAAATTATAAATCCCTGAGTGAGTCAAGTCAAGACAAAACAAATACCCCACCTCAGGGAATGCCTTCTATTTCTTGTAAACATTCTTTGGCTCCCTGTACACATGTTGGTGACAGTGCTCTCAGGGCTGATTATACTGTGAGGACACACCTCCATTTAAGAAGGACAGTCTGTATATGGGTTAATGTTCTTTGTTCTGGTCCTACTTCTTATGTCCAGTAGCCAATTCTGTAAAGATAGAGATGACTGAAACTCATAGACTATTTTCCCTCAATGTCATTACTGTGTCCCATTACAATTTGTATGTTGAAATCCTTGTATTCTTGGTTACAGTATTAGAAAATGGGACCCTGGAAGATTATGAAGTCACAGAGGCAGAGGGTAACATTTCTCTAAAGTATTAGGGAACCAATGGCCTCACACAACTCATTATCAAGATCTTGTTTCCTGATTACACTGTAGGAATAGATTGGCTGATAGATTGGAATTTTTACCTTTGTCCTCCATTGCTAGACCACATAAGTTTCTCCAAGCATCAGTATCTTAAATTCCATTCTGTACTGTCAGACAATCTGTGAACAATGCTTGCTAAAGCCCCACTGGAGGCAGGAGATAGGTTACAAAAAAATAGAGACATTTCTTCTTCCCCATGAACATTACAACCAATTTTGGGAAGTATATGATTCACTCAAAATGGAAATGTATGGCCACTGTTAGTGTGTGCGAAAAACATTAAAGTTCCTTTGGGCCAATAAGATCATGAAAAGAAGAAAAGCCATGTAAACTGTACCATGGAAGAGTACAGTCAACTACAATGAGGGTAAGACGGTGTTTACACTATATAAGAAATTCTAGCTTTGATTTTTCTCTGACATTATAACTCGAGTTTGCCATCAGATAATTGTGGAATTCCAATTCTCTTATAAAATGAAACATTCCATCAAGATTAGTTATTTTATCACTCTGCAAAGCCAAAAGTCCCTCCTTTCTCCTTGTAAGTAAATCCCATATAAATTTGAATCCAGGGCACTTTCTAGGTCCACTTCCAAGTCTCCGAGTTTTAGTACGAAATACTAGACTTCCAAATGGCACAATTTCAAACTTATAGCATTTTCTGAGACACTTTGTTTACTTAAAGTGTGCATCTCAAAGCATGAGAATCTGAGCTAAATATGAAAAACAGATTTGAATACAATTAGTTTATAAACCAATATTAACAGAACAAAGTGAAGATACAAAATCTTTCTATTATGTAAGAGTTGAGAGCAACAGTCCATTAAAAAAGCACCTGGGACATTACTGATTCATTTATAAAATTGATAAGCATTTGCTGAGTATGCCTACATGCCAAGCACTCTGTGTACTGAATGCTGGGATTTCAATCCCTTGGGGAATATTCATTCCAACAGGTTCTTAAAACAGAAAATACTGATTATCTTGAGAAGTTCCAAAGAAAGCAAGGTAAGGACACAGTGTTCTCAATTAGAGCTTTTAAGACATGGATTATTTATTTTATATGAAGCCAACTACTTTGAACAGATTTAATATGCATAACAGAGCCCAAGAATGATTTGTGCAATAAGACATCAGTGCAGAGAAAGCTAGTGCAGTCATGACTCCCAGCCTGGGGCACATTGAGGTCCCAAGCACTTTATCCATTAAAGTCAGAGTCAGATGGAGAATTCTCTGTGCTAGCATCCATCACTGATACATCCTATTCTGAGACAGGTCTCAAACAATAAATGCATGTCAACAAATGGAACATGTAGTATGAGTGTGTGCGTGCGCATACATGCACACTCGTGTACACACCCAAACTGTTCAGCAATCATCTTAGAGGAGAGAGGGGAATGAATGTAAAAGCCAGAGATTGGGGGGGGGGGGAACCTGAGCAAACAGTGTCTCCTCTGGGATATGATAGGACCACTGTCCTCACACATGCATGGCAATTGTGATTGTCTATACAAGATCTACAGAAGATGTAGCCATCCAACATCATAGCATGCAGAAGAGGCTCATAGGCCCCTTAAGGAAAGGTGGATGTTAATCTCTGAGAAGCTTGCAGTATAAAACATATTCTAAAGGTGTGTCATGAAAAATAAAATGAATGTGTTCATTTTAGAATCACTGTAATGGAAACTATCATGAGGGAAGATTAGAACACCAGGCATAATATTTCAAACCTTTGTTTACAAGTATATATCTAGAATGCACTGATATTTATTATAAATAAACATTAACATTCTATATATATTTATAAACATGGGTGAAATAATAATAAATATGTCGATATGTTTTATATTTATCAGAATGATTTATATATAAGTACTAATAAGTTAATATTAACATATCATATATAAAACAAGGATGTATTTATGGTATAAAAAGAGCTCCTTGAATACCTTTCTTTGAATGGGTCCAAAAATCATTTTGAAATTGGACATTTAAGTTTCCATGTGCCTTCATCATGCTGTCTCCTCCAGGCAGTTGGGACTCTTGCCTATATTTTGTACAAAGCCATTGCAGTAAAATCACATTGAGTACCACTCTTTTGCTCAGTGGCTAAGGGAGGATTTGAGCATTTCTACCATCTATGAACCTATTATACATATAGCCTGTCAATATT
This sequence comes from Onychomys torridus, assembly GCF_903995425.1. Taxonomy (NCBI): domain Eukaryota; kingdom Metazoa; phylum Chordata; class Mammalia; order Rodentia; family Cricetidae; genus Onychomys; species Onychomys torridus. The sequence goes on along the minus strand of NC_050457.1, from coordinate 25,608,544 downwards.
GGACACTGGAAAAAATTTACTTGTCATGATAAATCATATTTATTTCAGGAAACTCAAAATATGTTCAGAACTATAGAAAGTATAATAATAAACTCATGACTATCATTATCTTTTTTCTTTCTTTCTTTTTTTTTTTTTTTTTTTTGCCAGAGCTGAGGACTGAACCCAGAGCCTTGCACTTGCTAGACAAGTGCTCTACCACTGAGCTAAATCCCCAACCCCTCATTATCTATTATTACCAACTACAAAGTAAAACCTACTGGAAACTAGTTTGCATGCCTACTCATTTCTTCTTCATTTTGATGTAAATTCATGACATCGACATCATTAATTTCATTCTTTATTATATCAGTGTATAGGATACAAATCTTTAAAAAACTATTACCCTAAGATAATTATTTATAGTCAACAAAGTTAACAGTAATTTCTTACATCAAACATGCCTACAGTTTTCGAATTTCACTTGGTTGTCTCAGTGTTTGTACATTACTTTTGTTTCAGTTAGCCTAGAATGAACTCCGCACCTGGAAAATGACTGACATTTCTAAGCCAATGAGGATATAATATGAGCCATAGCCATACCTAAAATGTAAAAGGAAGTTTAAATCATTTTAACTAGTATTTAACTCAATATATGCAGTACATTGTTTCAACACAAAATCGCTATAAAATTATTATGTTCAGTTTTTGTGCTGTTCGGAATTTAGTGGGTAAGACTACCTATCAAATGGTATAGTCCAAAGTTTCTCTCTAACAAACCGTGACGTGAGGGAACAAAGAAGTGTTGACAAGAGATGAGTCTCGAAAGAGGTTAGCATTTGTCTTCCTGAAACAGACTTCGTATGTTTATAACTAATTTAGAAAAATGATTCTGCACAACAGGAGAACACAATACAAAAATGAACCTTAAGAGGGAAATTCTATGCAAAAATACATTGTGGAGTACTTCTGCCACAGGCATTTAGTAGTTATTCTGCTGGGGCATCTGATCACCTACTTGACCTATTATTATTCTGCCACAGGCATCTGGTGGAGTACTTCTGCTGCAGGCATCTGGCAGTTAGTCTGCTGGGGCATCTGATCAGCCACAGGATAAAGAGTAAAGCAAGGATACTCTACTCATCCCTGCCACGTGGTAGTGGAAGAAGGCTTCTCTTAGAGATATAAAGGTGTGAATGAATAGCCAGTGATTTTACAGGATAGGTAAGCGCAGGAGAGGAAGCTAAGGGCATCTGACTGGAGCAGAGACCAAGGAAGCATTGGTAGGTTGTAACCCCTGATGGCTATGCTAATCTAACTAAAGCCTCTAGTGCAGGACAACTGGAGCAATGTGTAAGACCTCAGTATTATGGAGAAGAACACCATAAATGACTAGTAGAATATACTTGTAACTTGAAAGTAATTAAATACTACATGAAAACCATTTCCACAGAGACATGACAGCCACACAAGGACAGGGAGAACGTGAGACCTCATAATGGACAGGGAGAGAAAATATTTGACCTATTATTTCAATTAAACTCATACTCTTACAGAGTTGGAATTGTTCTCGTGCAGTCAGCTATATCTGAAAGTCTAGCCAGCAACCATCATGTTTGAATTTTCATGTGTTTATTCTTATTGAATTGTTTTGTTGTTTTGGAATTAATCAAATTTTCAAAAAAATGCACAAGAACCAATCAGTTCCTAGAAATCATATGTACTGAATAAGTGTGCTCCCACTACACAAAATTAAAATGATTTAGAAGACCATTTAATTAGACCTAGGAAAAAACCTCAGAAGGTAATATGTCAGACAAATGTCCCTAAGTGATGTAAAACTTCTTGAAGTGAGTGTTCTAGAAATGAGTGTTCAGCATGGACTGCTACCAGCGAACACATGTGGAATTGGGTACTCAGAGTTGGCACAATCTAGACTGTTAGCCCACCCTCCGTGAGAAAGTGCTGTCTTTTCAACAAGGACAAGACTAGCTTTCTCTTGAAAATAGTTAATGTTCAAGGATGTCAGTTCCCTTCAAATGCCTTTTCCAAGGTTTGCCAAGTCCGTAGTGTAAAATGTTTATGATCTTATATGCCTCACTACTGTGCTAGAGCAGACAAGTCATGTAGCTCTAAGACCGAGTCTTACTGCAAAACCACTGAGATGGCTTTGAAAGCAATTGTGTTTGGACTGGGGAGATGGCTAAGTTGGTAATATGCTTGCCATGCAAGCATGAGAACCTGGGTGGGGATCTCCAGTGCCCATGGCATACATCTAAACTTGTGCACTGGAGGAGGGAAAGGGCAGAAAGGTGGATCCCTAGGGCTCACTGGCCAGCCACCTACCTAAATCAGCAAGCTCCAGGTTCAATAAGAGACCCTATTCAAAAAAAAAAAAAAAAAAAACAACAACAACAACAAAGTGGAAAGAGACTAAGGAAGACAACCATGTCCACCTCTCATCTCCATATATGCATGCCCACCCACATGCACAAGAACATGAATGCACAACCAATACAAACAAGAAAGTACTTATGAATACTACACACATTATTGGGCCTCATTCTCTTGATGCGTCCAAGTCTGATTCTTCCTAAGTAATGACTAAATGCACTACTTTTCTGAAACAAAATTAATTAAACTGGAAATAAGTACAGCTGCAATTTATACTCCCACTCCCCTTCTTTATGCCTTCACTGATGGAAACAGATAATTCTCACTTAAAGAGAAGCTGAGTATAATTATTTAATAAAAATTAACAGAAGCCTACACAGGAACAGATAAAGGAAATAACATCTCATGAAGTAGGAGAAGAAAAGTGGTGTTAAATTGGAAGTTGGGAGAGAAGGAAACAAAGAAAAGGGCCTGGTTGCTAGGATACATACAAGATGCAGAGAGAGGGGGAGAAATGTCAAAAGCACTGTGGGTCCTTCCTCAGTTTCTTCAACATGAAACTCTGAAGAAATTCCTCTTGCATTGATATATTACTTAGCTGTTAACTGTTTTGTGAATCTCTGTGATAATTCTTCTCCATTGGCACTTAAGGTCAAGAGATTTGAACACTGATTGCATATATATATATATATATGAGAGAAAGAGGGGGGAGGAAGAGAGAGAGGGAGAGATGAATTTTAAAAAAATGCTTTCTTGGCTTAGATTTGAACCACTTTTTCTAAGCGTAAGAACTATTGTAGTTAAATTTCCTCTGTATTATTAGACACTTCTTATTTACCAGGAATAGAGTGCCAACCTTGTAGCAGGCTTGACTCTAAGAACAAAGTGTTGGAGATGATCAAAGATCAGGTCTCGTACTGCAACTCAATGGCTGCCAACAAAGGCAGAGGAGCATTCTCCGGAGCACCTGAGCAGAAATGTCTAGCAGTACATTTATAGAAATAAGGGCATCCACAGCATTGCCAGCCATGGTCTCAGAGAGCTTAACACGCTGACTGTTGCCTAGACACGGCTCCCACCAAGACAATCTCAGCTCTCTGTGTGGTTATACACAGAGTAGATGAAAAGTGAAAAAATTCAAGCTCTTGTTCAGATTTGTTGCCAATACTTGGAAGTTTCTGGGCAACTGTCAGATTTCCTCCACTTTCATCCTCAAGTTTAGCCTTGTGTGGCCATATGCTGAGTGTTAGTACTGGTAGGTATCTACACCTTCCTCAGCATCCAGGGCATTTTCATTTGATTAGAGGCAATAACACAAATGGAACTGAGTCGTGGCATTTGATGAATCTCTCCTATTCCAGTAAAAAATAGTTGGAGGATGTTCAACACCTGAAATTAGGCAGAACTTCACTCACACATCTCCTCATTAAATTTATCACCTCAGAACCTGGATTTCCTTGACATGGAAAGCCTTTTTAAATAAATACTTGAAGCTGGGAAGATGCCCAGCACATTAATCCTTGAACCATACAAAGAGAATCATTTTGTACATGGAAATAGGCCTTTAATATAAACTTGGCCATCATTCATTCAGTCACTAAGCCTTACTTTGCAGGATCCCATTTGATCCACTGAGTGGTTCTGCTCTTTCCTCTCGTCCAGCTTGAACCACAAATATGTTGCTTCTCACTTTGCACTCTGCAGATTTTCTTTTCTTATCATGATTCTGAGGCAACCAGAGGAATAGTATCAGAGCCTGGAAATGAAATATGAATCATTCAGTAGTTTCAGAATCCAAAGAGATAAGAAAAGCAACAATCCCAAACACAGCACTCATTCTATTTTGCTCTGTTTTAAAAAAACAAAAAAGTTATCATTTGTAAATTTGCCATAAAATGTTCTTGCTGATGTTAGAGGAACAAATACCCTGTGGAGAAAAAGGGTGGGATTCAAAAACTAAGTCAGATGAGCAAGGTGTGTTTCCATGCATCTGTGGCTGCCAGAAGTCACCAGGATGGGCTGATGCATACATGTAGATATTTGAGCCCTCTATTTGAAATATGTTTCACTGCTTTCTATCAAATGAAATGTAAATACCAATGTAAAGTGTTCTTCCTCTGCTATGAGCCAGACCACCCAGAAGGTCAGAAGGCCCATTCAGGGGTGAAGGCTAGCCTCGCTGAGGTGACTTTATGATCTGCCATTAAGGAGCTTCCATGTTGAGAATCTTTGGCTGTGGAAAAAATAAAAATAGTGTTCCTAGGGGCTCCCCTCATGCCCTGAAAGAAACTAAAGAGTTAAACAGTTGGCAAACCTGGAATGACATTAAGAATCGGTGACAGGTTAAAGAGAGATCATTCTGAAAGAAACATGGTCACATTTTGTGTCAATTTCAAGGAAAAAACTACAATGTAAAAATTTGTGTCTTTCTACCCACAGTATTGTAAAACAGTTTTACAAAGGGTGCGTCTACCCAGTCTATATGCAGAAAACTGTGCAAAGTGATATGTAGCTTCATTGATTTGAGAGTTTAACTACTTCCTGCAATACTCCAAAATGTAGATTTTATTTGTAGATACATTAATACAGATTCTTCAGCAAAGATGATCTAGATGATTATCTCAGAAGGTGTTGCTATTCTCAGTTTTCATATTTGCCTCAAATCCAAGGCCTAGTGCTCCCTAGGAAAGTGTTCTCATTCTGAGATACATCCTTCTAGAGCTCAGTGTTCATTAACTTTCCCATGCAACTGGGTAGAAATGAGTTGCTTTGGCTCTGTTCAAACAGCTTGTACCAGAAACCAGTATTGACTTACTCCAGAATGCCAGGTTCATTTTGGATGCTGTGATGGTCAATGCTGAAAAAAGTAGCATGGGGTGAAAAGGTTAGTTTCTCTTACATACAGGTTACAGTCTATCATTGTGGGAAAGTCACAATGGCAGGAGCCAGAAGGAGCCTAGCTGTATCACATCTACCCTCAAGAGCAAGGAGAAATAAATGCACTAATGTCCACTTGCTTGCTTGTGCTCAGCTCAATTTCTCCAGTTTTATCCAGTTCAGTACCTACTGTGCCAACCACAGTAAGCTTGGTCTTCCCAAATCAATTAAGACAATCTCTGATAGACATGCCCACAGGTAAATACAATTTAGACACTAGCTTACTAAGACTCCAAATGAGGTGTTGAGAAGTAAAACTAACTATTCTCCTCTTCCTTTAGTAGTAAAACCCTGATTTCTAAGATTACTAGATTTATCAAATAAAAATGCAAAATGGGTAAGTTAAATTTGACCCATAGAAAAAGGAATCATTTTTCAAACATAAGTAGGATGTCTACTTTGATTTGAATTTCTCGGAAGTCATGAAAACATCTATTATGCCTGGGTCCCATGTGTTGTATACTTATGAGAAAATATAGACCTGAAAGTCAAGTTTAATTAAGCACTTTCTATTTTATCATGCATGCTCTTAAATGCTTATGTTTCTACTCAACTGGGACCATATATGTCCAAGGCACAGGATGTGACCATGGTATCAACTTCCACCAATGAAGGGAGAGTTTATGTTGAATGGTGCCCTCAGAAAGTGACCTTTAAGAAAGAGGACATGCACTTCTTTCACACTGCTGTCTGAGAAGATGTGTTGAAAAGGGTAAGGCAGTTGTGGGGATTGTAGAACAGGCTTTTAGAAGGAAGAACTGGGGTCTATCACATTGGCAATATGCCAGCCCTGGACTCCCTCCCTTCAGGGACACAAGATTCTGTTGTATTGAAAGTACCATTTATTCTCTTATATTCAACTGAGCCCAATTCTGACTCAAACAGAGGCTTACACCCTTAAAGATTTGTGAGCATACCAAAGTCTGTAAAACTGGAAAATATGCGAAGAGCTAAGTATTTTTAACACAATCTGTGATGGTTCTCAGATCAACACACAAAGGCTCTCTCTGTCTCTTGGACTTACTCTTGTGCACATACAAGCGGACTCTCCTACTTTTCCAAAGTGTTGGGTCTTCCAACTTCCTGGATGCTTCCTGCCAGTGTTTAAAAATGAGCTCCAGCAATCCAGAAAAGAAAACAGCCATGAGTGGAGGAGCTGAAAGTAAAGTGGAATTACGGGTAGCAATTTCATTGAAGAGGTTGGATGACCATTTCTCAGAAGTATTTTTGTTGATATTTCTTGAGTGTACTGTCAGGTGTCATGAAGAGGAACAATAAATTAAAGTAATATTTTCCAGCATCTTTGGCTTTTGGAAAAGAAATAAAAAAATGAATTTCTAATAACAATGAAATCTTCTATAAGTGGAAAAGACCAATACAGAATCCCTTGAAATTTTCCTGGGTGAGAATATTTTTATATAAAATAAATTTCCCAAATGGGCAACGTTGATTTTTTTTCCTTCAGTGCTTGGGATTTGCCAACTTCAACATTTTTCTTGGTGCCATAAGAAATGTTACCACTGGCAGTTGTTCCCTGTAAGTTGGAAGGCAACAAAATGGTGTTAAATGGTCACGTTATGAGAACAGGAGTCTCTAAATACTTATTACTCTATTTTTCGGAATCTGATTAGAAGATTGTATTGCTGTTGTTCATTGAGGGGAATAGAAATATATAGAAAAGAGGCTAAACCAATGAAACCTTCAAATGTAAGAACCGAAAGTAAATTAAGGCAAGAAAGTAAATATTTAAAAAGATTATGTACTATTGGACTGAGGGTGGCTCAGCTGTTAAAGGCTAGACTTATAATCAAATTATAAGATTATGCACTACTCAGTTTGTTATATTTTTCTAAATAGCCACCACTGATAGACTTCTGCAAAGATTGCAATTTTCATTGTAGTTCAAGGCTGTAATGTGCTGACAAGTGTGTCCCCTAAGTTCATGGCCACCAGGAACCTCATATTTCAGTCTATTTGGGAAAATGTTCACTACAGATGGAATGAGTTGAGGTCATGGTGATATAGTTGGATCTTCAGTTCAATGCCTGGTGTCTTTCTAAGAGAAAAGGAAGGAGGACCCAGGGAAAGTGAGTCAGAAGTTGGGCTGCTGCTGCTGCTGCTGCTAAAGAATAAGATGTCAAGTACTGCTGGCAACCACCCAAGCTAGGAACAAGGCACAGAGTAGTCTTCCTTAGAGTCTCCAGAAGGAACTTACCCCACTGACACCTTGACTTTAGATGTCCAGTTTCAAGAAGCAGCAGAGAACAGCTGTGTTACACTGAGTGACCCAGTTCATGATGCTTTGTTGTAGCGGGAAAAGAAAACTCATCATTTGGTGTTCCTTGTGTCTGAAAGCAAACACTAGCAAATGATACTGTGGATTATAGGATGCGCCGAGAATCCCAGTTATTTTTTCCATACCCCTTGACCCTGACCCATGGGATGCTATTGACAAGCAATATTTTTGACAAAATCTGTTTATTTGAAAGCCTTTCATTTGGTCTGCCAAGTTGGAGAGACTGCTAAATTATATCTTATTGAGGGTTTAGTTGTTTATGTTTGTATTTCGTGGCTTCATTGTCTTTTATCTAAAAGACAAGCAAGCAAAGACAAAGGAAATGAAATGAAAAAGAAATTATATCAGATTTCAAGGTCTCTGAGCCTCTTCTAACACAATCACATAATCAGTGTGTCTTGTGTTTTCTAAGCATGTGGAGGATTGTAAATGGCCCATCATCACCCAACCAGGTGTATTTCCTGTTACTTTGTCCTCACTTTGACAAGTCATTAAAAGCAAAATAAGACAAAATTGCTTCCCTGACCACAACTAGAGAGAGTATGCTTGTGATAAATCCTGAAAGTCTCTGCAAATTGTTATCTATCCCATCTCTTTCCTATCAGCGGTCATTGAGGAAATAATTAGTTATTCAATAAACACAGTAGGATAACAGGATATAGAGATGTATTTTCCAATAACAGATGGTTTTAGGCTTTTTCAGGTCATGAAAACCAGTATCTTAAAGCTGGAGAGTTGGCTAAAGGGTTAAGGGAACTTGTTACTGTTACAGAGAACCCAGGTTTGATTCCTGGCACCCACATGAAAGTTTACCATCATCTGTAGCTCTGCTTTCAGAGGAACCAATAGCCTCTTCTGGTTCTCTGAGCACCAGGCATGCATGTGGTACACAAACATACATGTAGGCAAAACATTTTTTCATATAAAATAAAAGTAAATCTTTAAAAAATTAAAGCAAAGCAGTATTTGGGGGCAGATCTAAAAGTCACCCAGCTCTGTGTGATGACTTTGAATATCCACATAAACAGAGAGCAACTATGTAGTAAAATCAGTATTTTCTGGCTGACCCTTACAACAAGCTCTGTCAAGAACTCTAAAATATGATGGCTGATACAATAGAGAATGAGAAACATCAGGATCTCCATAACAAGCAACATCAAACTAAATGGCGAGAAACTCAGAGCAATTCCACTAAAGTCAGGAACAAGACAAGGCTGTCCACTCCCTCCATCTGTATTCAATATAGTACTGTACTACTCGGGGTTCTAACTAGAGCAATAAGACAACAAAAGGAGATCAAGGGGATACAAATTAGAAAGGAAGAAGTCAAACTTTCCATATTTGCAGACGATATGATAGTATACATAAGTGACCCCAAAAATTATACCAGGGAACTCCTACAGCTGATAAACACCTTCAGGATATGGCAGGATACAAGATTAACTCAAAAAAATCAGTAGCCCTCCTATATGTAAATGATAAATGGGCTGAGAAAGAAATTAAAGACCTCCATAACCTCAATTTCAGTGCAAGAGATGGCAAAGAGACCAAGAGACAACTGAGGCCTCGGGACAGGAGTAAAGAAGATGGTTTTTTCATCATACCACCACCTCCAGCAGCAGTGAAGCTCTGTGCTGTTTACTGACTCCCTCATCACAGCTTTGACATATCATCATCACAGCTTCAACATACCATCATCACACCTTTAACATATCATCATCACAGCTTCAACATACCATCATCACACCTTTAACATATATCATCATCACAGCTTCAACATACCATCACAACACCTTTAACATATCATCATCACACCTTCAACATACCATCATCACACCTTTAACATATCATCATCACAGCTTCAACATACCATCACCACACCTTTAAAGTTCCTTTGAGTGTTGCCAAAGGAACAGGCATTGAGTCTAAGCAAGTCTCGGGGTCCATGTACTGTTTTGCAGGAAATGTAGAAGAGACACCTGCTACATGGAGCCATATATAGACAATCCCCAAAATTGTGAGTGTGGAAAACTTTACATGCCAAACATCCTAGTTCCTAAAAGGAAAGGAAAGTTCCTAAAAGAAAGCAGAGAATAGCATAATGTATAGATTTTAAAACTCATTTTCAAAAAGACAATGTCAACATTTTCTAACAGACATGCTTAAAATATGATACCTTGGGATGTAAACTTGCATGATAGCAAACAACTGTAAAGGCTGGCCAGGAAATGATTTCTGAAAGACACAAGGTAGTAGTTGCATTTGGGGGTAGAGAAAGAACTGTCTCTGAAGTGGAGCATGAAAGGGAAGATAAGAATTGTTTATGACTTCAAAGCCCTTTCCCCTTTCCTCATTCTTGCCCACATGCCAAGCTGATGAGAAAACCCCCCTTCTCTCTTGACATCAGAAGGAAGTTCAAAATATGCAAACTGTGTTCAAACCCTCTAGGAATAGGACTCATTAAATGAGCAATAAGTCTTTTCCTAGTCTCTTTGTGAATGTTGGAAGTCATTGGTTTCAACAGCTCTTCCGGATTGCAGCTAGGGAGGCCTTGGTTAACTGTAGAATACCACAGTCAAACTTCTAGGATGACTGGGGAAGCACAATTTCTGACCCATTCCCTTTATAAATAATGTCCTATGTGAAACCAAACCAGTGCTAAAACAGAAATCAAGAAAACTTAATGACATCCCAGAAAATCATAGGCAAACAGACTATAAAAATGAATAATTTAAGTTATGAATATTTTGAAATATTAGAGGCACAAATAAATTAACAAAAAATGGAACTATATAAGTGATTGTAGTGCTTGGGGTTATCGCTACACTGCATGATTTCTAACCTCACATATTTTCTCCTGTCTTTTGGCAGTTTTCTTCCTGTTCTATAATGTTGAATAGGAGGCAATCAAGGAACATCGGCATTACCAAATGCAGCCCACTCCCAGAACTGAGGGAATTCCTTACCCAAACCATTTGTTTTCTTTATCCCAGATACAGTAATTGGCATGGATGTAACCCAAGCAAAATGAAATAATGTCTCTCAATGAGTCTAGAATAAATTTCATGACTCTAATGTTATGTCCTTGAAAGACTTCTATGTTTTGCTTTACAAAGTCATGTGTTAATCGGCAGTTGTGACAAAAATGCTAACATACCCTGGTAGTTCCATGATTTACAACAGGATTATTTATTTCTTATTCTGCATTTTGAGGTCAGCTTCAGCTCTACTTGGGGCTAAGTTTAGCTTTTTCTGTGTGTTTTGTTATTTCAGGATCCAAGTTAAAGGAGAAATTCCTACCTAAGGTATGCCATGTTCCCAGAACTGGAGAATTAGAAGATTGTTGGAAACTCACAAAAAACTGGTAGAACCATATGGCTACACTACACATAGGTGGTGTCAGAAGGTAAGCACATCCTTTTAATAAACAAGGACAGAAGAGTAAATTTTATACAACAATAACACCTACCAAATGTTATATTAATATATTATCATTAATGTACATTGATATTCATCATTTGTTATGTTGATATATATTTTAATTATATTCACTAACTAGTCTGTTGAAGAAGAAATATATAATTTGCTTATATCTTATATTCAGGAGTTTTATTAAGGTTTCATTCACTCTTATTACTTCTAAGTTTTCAGTCCTTTTTTGTATACTCAGCATCAAAAATGTCACAATATATATTTTGAATACACCATGTAGGTTTAAATAAGCCTATACTTAAATGTCTATATAAACTCAGTACAGTTGAACTGGTATATGAAGTCAGGCCTGAAATAATGTATTGCTTTTATTTCTGCTTTTTACATTTATGATCTTTGGTGAGATTGGCATGTAATTTTCTGCTCTTATATTTGTGGGATTTGGGTGTTGTGCAAGCTAGAATAAATAATGCTAACTTCTGCAACATTGAAACTTGAAAACATATCAGTTTGTTTTAATAAAAGTTTCTTGGCTCCGGCAAAGCCTAATTTGATTTTCTTTGTCTTCTGGCAATAACCCATATGTTTACTTTTCTGCTGTTTTCTGAGGCCTTGACTCTTCCCTGCATCTATCTGTCATGTTACCAGGGGCAGGAAAGAATGTGTTCAAAGCCACAAGGGAAGGATCAAAGATCGAGGCTTGAAATTGGTACCATTTATTATAATCACCCATCATACACAAGTAAAAACTGAGTCATGTGAGCACACTCAGAAGAGAGTACAATGAATTATGCAGATTCCCTTAGCACATTGCTTCTCTCCCATGTGCAAGGTTCTGGTACCAACTCCCAGTATTGAAAGGGGAAAATTAGAATCAAATTTTATATAAATGTTTGATAGATCTTTCTACTAAAGCCACTTGACAATCTGCTTAAACCAGATTAGGACAATTTTAAATGATTGTTTCCATTTTTCAAATGACTATAGGGGTATTAAGGTTTTCATTTGTAACTGTGTTATAGTTATATTTTTCCCTTAAATCAGTTGTGCCAATGTTTTCATAGAAATCTGTATTGTTTTAGGATTTTGGTTATTTTGTGTATTGGAATCTTCTATGAGCCCCTATACTGTAAATAAATAAATAAATAAATAAATAAATAAATAAATGACTTACATAGTTCCAGTATATAATGGCACAGAGTGAACACTATCCTTTGAAAATGGGCTAATGGACAAATAACAAGAAAAGAATCTAAAAGACCAAAATTCACCAGGGGGAAAAAGACCCACTTCCTGCAGTTCCATGTCCAGAATTTGGGACTCATGATGGAATTATCTGGGTTAAAACTGGCTTGGCTCAGTTGTACCTTTTCAGTTCTGCTACCTGCTGCATATATATATGCTCTTGAATCTGCTCCACTCCATGCCCACAGTATTCAGTGAATATCTCATGGTTCTGGCCTTGAGTCTCTATAGCAACTCTGTGGACTGCACTTTCACAGCTTCTCATGTTGTTATTTGAGGGACTTTGACCCTGCCAGACATTACTTTCTGGAACTAAGGAGAAAATTTCCATGACCTCCTCTATCATATATCTCTCATGCCTGCAAGGCTAGTACCATGTGGACAGTGCTACAGTGCTACCAAGTTCTGTGGCCAGCTTAGGAAAAAAAAAATCACCTTGTTGGCTGAATCTACAAGATCAATTTCCTAGAAAGTTATTTTTGATCAGGAAATTCTTTCAGCTGCCTTCTCAGTTCAGGCTTTTTCCTTTCAAATAAATTTGCATCTTCATTAGTTGGAGCCTTTGATAGGCAAGTTCTGGTCTACAAAGCACCTTTCCTATTGTTCCAAGCAGAACAGGGTGTTTCTAAATTGGGCTGATCTCTTTATACTCAAGCTTTTAGCGCCTGTTCCAGGAGTTCAAACTTGTCTGTGCTCCTTTCTTTGTCAAGTTGCACTTGCTTTACATCCAACTAACTTGCTTGTTCTTTTTTTAACTGTGGGTGTGAGTGAGAGCAAAGAGCAGTAACATGCCTGCCTGCTCTCCTGCCATGACATTTCCTCCACCAAATACATTAGTCATTATTTTTAAATTCAAACTCAATGCAAGTTCTCAGGACAATGGCCAAAGGAAGATAGACTTTCATACACACACACACACACACACACACACACACACACACACACACACACACACAGTGATTCCTAACCCAGCTCCTAATAGAGTCCTTGTTCCTCTCTGAAACCTCATGAACTGGGAATCCAGAGTCTTCATCTCTCTTACCCCTTATAAATGCCCACCAGAATCATCCATCAAGCTCTGCTTACAACATTGTAGGGCTTTTCTATCCCAAAGTTCCAAACGCTTCCATCACCTTCTTGAGTATCAGTTCTGAGAGCATAAGAACTACATGGTCTCATCATGGCCCCACTTTCTTGCTACAAATTTTCTAAATTAATTATCTTTCTCATTGCTGTGAGAAACTATCTGACAAAATGCACCTCACAGAGAGGCAGGGTTTGTTCTGGCTTACAGTAGGAGGAGATACATAATCCGTTATACTAGAGAAGGCGTGGTGGCAGGAATTTGGGGCAGCTGCTCACATTGTATCCATAGTCAGGAAGTGGCCAGTGAACATGAGATAAGCCTGGGCTATAAGATCGCAAGCCCTGCCCTCCATGACCCACTCCCTCTAGCAAAGTTCCAGCTCCTAAAGATTCCACAGTCTTCCAAACAGTTCCATCAGCTGAGGACCAAGTGTTGAAACACATAAGACCATGGAGGCATGCACATTTAAAACACAAAATGGATTAGCTGGCTAGTCATATTGCATGTGGACATCCAGTTTTTCCAACAACTTTTCTCAAAAAAATCTCCCTCCCCAAGTTTATTGCTTTTGTTGGTTTGCCAAAGATCTGTCAACTGTATTATGTGTCTATTTCTGTGTTCTTTATCCTATTCCATTGGCCTATCTGTTTTCTTGTCAATGCCATTTCAATTGCTATAGCTTTCTACTCTGTCTTAAAGTTGAGGAGAATGACCTTCTAACTTTTCTCTTCAATACTGTGCTGGTATCCTTATGTCTTTTTCCCCCTCATATAAATTTCATAATTAGTTTGTTGATATCCACAAAATAACTTGCTGGGCTTCTGATTAAGACTCTACATTGCTGAGTCTTGCTATCCATGGACATGGAATACCTTTCCATTTATCTAGTTCTTTATTTCTTTAATTAAAATTTTATACACATTTTGTTAAACTTGTAACTGAGTATTTAACTTGGAGAGAAGATTGTAAAAGCTAATATGTATCTTTGTTGATTAATAACTCATCTCATTTATTGCTGTTCTATAGGGAAATGATTGTTTTTTTACATTATTATATATCCTAGAACTCTGTTGCAATCATTTACTAGTTCTGATAGGTTTTTTTGTTGGTTATTTCTGATTTTCTACATATATAATCATAGTATATGTGAATAAAATAGTATTTCTTTATTCTCTAACTCTATGCCATATTTACCCCCATTTTGGGTGTTTCTTTATCTCCACAAAGAGTTTAGAATGGCAATTACTGTCTTCCATCCCTTAAGCAGCATTATACAACTGTGGTTTGTATTGTTTCTCTTGAGGTCTGATAATAATTTTGTTGTTTTATTAGAAGACTATTTTCTGACTTTTTAAGGGTCCTGTTTTACTTTTATCTTGTAGTTATATTACAACATATTTAAGCTTACTACTATGTGCATCAGTGCTTATTCTAATTCTTTGGCCATCCAGAAATATAAATTCTGATTTCTGGCTTGAGTTTCTGGTGATGATTTTCCAGCTCTTACCTTCTTTCCTACAATGCCACTGCCAGCTGTGCCAGGGTCAAACTGAAGCATCAGATCTCAATGTGAGTACCAGTGTGCTCCCCATGCTTCTTGAGTTACTGGATTTGCAGCCTCTCTCTGCCCTGACAAACAGTTAGGGAAGGGGATGAACGTCCTCCTTGAATGCTGACCTCAGCAGTTGTGCCTGGTGGTTAGTAATGCTTCCCCATCACATGCTGTCCGCACCTGGGGTGGGTGAGAAGCTCTGCTCTTTCTTGCTTTCTGTAGGTGGCAATCAGAAGAGACACCAGATGACACAGTTGTTGGCAGCTCAACTTGTCTTCCCCCGTCACACCCTCAACCGCAAAGCTTTCTAGGCGATTGCACCTGTTCACAGAGAGGCCATGAGCACAGGCCGTGGCAGCTCGGCATCCCTCCAGAAGAATAGCCTGCTCATTACTAGGTTCCCACTCAGCAACTTTAACCCCATGGATGGGTCAGGAGGCAGAAGGGCTTCCATAAACAATCCATGTGCTACTATGAATGGGTCCCATTCCCGTGAGGCTTTCCAGAGCAGAGCAAAAAGCTATAGTGCCTTCCTCTTAGAATGCTCAGCCCACTGCCCCAAAATGTCTGGCCAGCTGGTCAGAGAAACAGGTGCCAGGCTTACAACAAAATATTGAGTCATGTTATGGTTTGTCATTCTTATAGTTCCGGTCTACACTTTTATCCTGAGGAAGAAAAACAGAAATGAGGAAGTTATTATCCAGAATATGCACATAATATCATCTATGATAGACCCTCTATCATTCCATATAATCGAGTAATATGATTCCTCCTATAACTTTGAATTTCAGATTTTAGTTCACAGTGACTCTAGTTTTCAATTTTTTTTCTAGTTATCACTATCCAGTCCAATACTCATAGTTGGTAATTTCCTTTAGTCAGCAAATGGATTTCACAAGAAAGTTCTTCATCCACTTACCATATACTACAGAGTACTCACTATCTCCTGCCAGTCACTGGACTAGGTGTGAGGTATATAAGAATAGAAGTCCTGGACAGGGTCCCTGCCTGTGGAGAGTTGTTAATTTAATGGGGGAAACAGACCAGAGTTGGCAGCACAAATAAAATCAGTTCAAACTGGCAAAGGTGCTTTGGGGGAAAATAAGTAGTTCAGCCAAAGGAGGAGATCTGTTTCTCATCACATCAGAATGATCTGTCTTTTCATCGCCCTTATTTCAGTACAGAAGCCCTCAAAGCAGTAACGTAACTACAGTTCTTTTATCTTGCTTCCCCTAATACTTAGGAGACAGCCTGACCTATGAGGGGTGCAGAGCGGGGAGAGGTGGTGAGTAATGTTCACACTGATCCCAGGGCTCAGTGGACGATAAGAGCTTATTTGAGAAATGGTCACATTTTCGGAAAGTCTCGCAACAATGCACTGTCCATTCTTGGAGACGTTTTGCGTTTACTATTCAAGCTCAGTGCTTTCATCTTCCACTGAGTGAACCCAAAAGCAAGTGTGAGTTTTCTGGCAGAACAAGGACCCGGCTTTTCCTTGTCATCTCCTGGTCAGACACAGTGAAGTGCAGAAGACTGGAGCTGTAAGTGTTAAGCTGTGTAATCAGCGCTGAGAACATCCTATGTGTCTCAGGAAGCTCGGGTGATAATTAAGTCCCCTGTTCTCAGGTTTCTTGTCACCTTCCCTTTAGCCGCTGGAACAGGAACAGCATGTTTCAGTCTTTACTGCCCAAGGACTAAATAAGCAGCTGTGTTTTGTCCCTGTCCCTTCCCCCTGGACCCTTGCCTGGTTCTCAATTGCTTCCTTGAATGTCCTGTCACTTTGGAACTTCCCCAAAAACACTGGCTGGAACAGTGGTGGTGGTATCTCTAGGCAGGTCCCATGACCTCCTCAGGTGACACATAGCCATCATGATTGCGTAGCTTCTGGTGGCTGGGAGGCACGTCCAGTGGGAGACATGTGGGTGAGCAAAGCTTGGAGAAACTAGAAAATTGTTCTGTTTGAGGGGAACTGTAATGTGAGTAATTATTACCCCCAAATGACTGGCTGCATAATAAAGTGGCTGAGGCCCCAGAGGTGAAATCAATAAATGAGTGGTGTAGGCAGTCACTGGCCCAAGGCCGGGCAGGCAGGCTACCAGCTCTGGACACAGGAGTCCTGTCTCTCCTCATTTGCTCAATGGCACCTTTTCTGCTAGCAACCCTGCAGCACTGACTGTACACGTCCTTGCTAGAAACCGAGAACCACAAGATCATTTTAGCGAATAATGAGTCAATTTTTATGAGTCATGTGTCAAATACATGACATTATTATAAAGAGAAAAAAATGACCTCTACTCTAGGGAAAGAGAAACAAACAAACAGCTCAGTCTTGGTAATGGGAAGAAAACGTAAAAATATTAAGCTCCAGCCCTAGTACTCAATACAAGAAGAAAATCCTAATGCAAGGGAACATGATTTATTGAGTTGAATAGTTAGTTGATAAAAAGGGCTGGTATCAACGGCTAAATCACCTGATTGCCAGGCTGGCATGCATTCCACAGTGTCCCACAGGCTCTGTTTAGTTACAATGAGGGGGCTAGTACAGTGAAACCTGAGCCTAGGCTTT
The DNA here is from genome assembly GCF_903995425.1 of Onychomys torridus. NCBI lineage: Eukaryota > Metazoa > Chordata > Mammalia > Rodentia > Cricetidae > Onychomys > Onychomys torridus. Next base: position 25,591,056 of record NC_050457.1, on the reverse strand, counting down.
GTGCTCAGTGAGGATGCTGAGAAGGACCGGGATGATAAAGTGTAAAAACAGCACAGGCCCTGGGAGGAGGGGAGTCTCATTCATTTGTAGGACAGTTGTGGTGTGTGTGTGTGTGTGTGTGTGTGTGTGTGTGTGTGTGTGTGTGTACATTGTGTATGTAGAAAGAATTGAAGGAGGGAGGTGAGGAAGGGAGGTTGAAGCAAGAACATGTAACAGGTAGCTTTAGCATCCAATAAGGAGACCAGAAACACACGTAGATGCTTCATGAGAACAGAGGAGAAATCACAGAGTAAACTGTGATGCTCACATGCACAAGTGAGCACCTCATGCATCCCAGCACTGGAGACAGGCAGATGAACCAGGAACAATGTCTTATGATAATGGCTTTCTGACTCTGTCACTACAATTTTGATTATAAAAACCAAGTAGCATTTTCCAAATGTACCAAACAGGGGAAAAAAAAAAAAAAAAAAAAAAAAAAAAAAACCACACATGAGGAACTTTGCCTCATCCCTTTTGGAGATGATAGAAGGACATGATGAACACATAAGTGAGTTACAAAAAAATTAAGACAGTTCTTAATCTATACAGGGATGGTAACATCTGAATGATGTTTACTGATATTGAGACTGGGTTATAGGTCCTTCTCACCTAATTAAGCCACCACCCTCAGCAAATGCAATTCAGAGAGTAGTTGCTGAAATTAACATGTTCATTTCTCTTTTTTTTTTTGTATTTTTCTTCCATTATAATAATATTTAACTGTATACAAAAGTAATGATCTAGAAGATGAAGCCCATTGTGGTGGTTTGAATAAGAACAGCCCCCAAGGCTCATACATTTGAATGCTTGGTTCCCAGTTGGTGGAAATGTTTAGGAAGGATTAGGAAGGATGGTCTTGCTAGATGAGGTTTGTCACTGAGGGTCAGCTTTGAGGTTTCAAAAGCCTATGCCAGGCCCAGTCTCTCCCTCTCCACCTGCCGCCTGTGGATCAGGATACAAACTCTTAGCTACTGCTCTAGCACCATTCCTGGCTGACTACTGCTAAGATCTCCACCATGATGGTCATAGATTCCCCTCTGAAACTATAAGCAAGCCCCGTTTAAATGTCTGCCAGAAGTTGCCATGGTTATCGTGCCTCTTCTCAGCAATAGAAAAGTATCTAAGAACCCATATGCTCAAATATTTTATTTTTATGTTAGCCTATTTTCTATTTCATGCATTGCTCACATGTAAATGACAGAGTAGTCTATTGTAAAATTTACATGTATGTTTTTTTGAGAAGACATGCTAAAAGTGCTTTACAAATAAGGGTATTACTTCAAAAGTATTTGAATACACTCTTATTGTGCTGTCAAAAAGTATTCTTAAGAACAGCATCAAGAATGATGAAATTGATGCTCATTAATACTTTTTTTCCCACACATAGTACAAATGGGCTTTCTGTAGAGGGTGGCCATAGGTTCACATAGTGCACTTTTCCTGATAGATATATCCTCAGACCCAGGAGACCTGAGCCAGTGGACCACCCATTTGCAAAAAAAAAAAAAAAAAAAAAAAAAAAAAAAAGCACTTCTCTTGCCAATACACTTTTTAAGATCTAAGCTTACATCACATTCATATTAAACAAATGTGTGTGTGTGTCCTTTGGGGAAGTCATTATATTCTTAAAACCTATTTTATTGGCATAAAAATAAGGGGGCTGAAGGTATCTAAACCTCTGATATTCTTGCTAGTCTTAACATTTTACAAGCTATTGCTATAAATAAGTTATAAATTTCCATAAATAAGTTATAAATAATTTATAAAATATAAGTTATAAATCTCTCATACCAGACACTGTATCCAATATATTATTTATATTATGTCTCTTTTTATTGTGGGAACATTCCATATGTGGCATGATGTTATGCAAGTCTTTATTACAAGCATCAACATTTATTGAAGACCTCTGCTCGGTCAGATGTCACCAAATGCTACTAAGAAGGAACGTGAGGAAGTCCACATTGTGCAGATTCCATTCATAACTATGTGGCAATCTCAGCTCACACACAGACCTCCAGTGTCTAATCATGTCCTTGGCCTTCTCTCACCCTGTCCACTTAGGAAGAGTTGCCTTGGTCTCTGGGGGCTGGAAGCCTGCTCAGCTGGCTGGACACAGCCTTATAGCACTTACAGAAATGGACATGAGGGGAGATTCGTTTTGAAAGTGATAGTACCTTGCACGATGGTGTTCAGGCTCCAACATGCCACAGATTAGCAGGCATGCCTCTGGAGCATGACATGTGATAAGCCTTTCAGTCCCTGTTCCGGAGCTCTGAAATCCTTCTCATGCAATATAAACCTTTTCAACTCAGTTAGAGCCTATCTCAATTTTTTTTTTTTTTAACGGTTCAAGTATAACAAATGAAAATGTGTGGGGGACTATAATTCAACTGCTTCTGAATGCTGTGATTTCTTTTTTCTGTTAGGTACAGCTTAGAGAAGAAAGTTTCCAGAGATTGGAAGTGGTAATCCATGTGAGTGAGTTCACCACAGAAGATTCTAGAATACAGTGGGTTTTTTAAAAGTGGTCTTTGGGGTCATATAGATGACTTTGATTCTCATTTCTATCATTCGCTGGTCATTTGACCAAGAAGGGCTTATTTCTCAGAAAATTAAAATAAATGCTAGTAAAGTTGACATGAGAATTAACTAAATTAAAACACATAAATTACTCAGAGAATATGTAGTACTAATGAGCATGATAGATCTAGAATCAGTTACTATCATCACTGGGAATATTTTTGGAGTGGTAAAGCCAGAGTCCTCTGCCCCCAAGTCTGCCAGTGGCATGTATTTTTTTTAAAGTTATTGACATAATTGAACTACAAAGCAAACAGTTGGGTGCCAGATGCCTATGGTTTGTCCTGTTCACTTCTGAGTACGTCAGCAGAGGCTACATTATTTACTGCCAAGTAGGCCACAGAGTTGATAAACTTAAGGTACAGATGTCACACAATGTGCCTGAGGTGTGACACAATTGGCACCACACATCGTGACATGCCTCCTTCCTGCTAAAGACCTAACATAGATTTTCCATAGGATTGTTACAGAATCTTCTGGACTCAAAGTTGGAATACATGTGCAGACTTGAAGAAACACAAGAAATGATCATGGAGATTTTTTTCAGAATAAGTGTCTGTCTTATCTGTGACCTAGATATCCTCTCAGTAGGCAATAACTCATGTCTGAAATGTTTTTGCTCTTTGCCTTTGTATAGGTCAAATAAAGTTTTAATTAAAAGAGTTAAGGATAAGGAGCTGGGAGCAATGGCAAATGCCTTTAACTCCAGCAGGTGGGAGGCAGAGGCAGGTGGATCTCTGAGGCCAGTCTGCTTTCCATAGTGAATTTTAAGATGGCAAGGGATATGTAGAGAGAAACTGTGTCAAAAAAGAAAAAGAAAGAAGGAAGGAAGGAAGGAAAGAAAGAAGGAAGGAAGGAAGGAAGGAAGGAAGGAAGGAAGGAAGGGAAAAGGTTAAGAATAGGCTGGTGAGACAGCTCAGTAGGTAAAGATGCTTGCTGTCAATCCTGATGACCTGAGTTCAATTCCCGAGACCCACAGGAAAGAACTGATTACTGAAAGTTGTTCTCTGACCTCCATAACACATGCCATGGCACATACATATGCAATCCCCTCCCCTCCCCCAATAAATAAATCAATGAATTAAGTTTTAAAAGAAATGTTGGGGTTTTTTATATATAAGTTAAGGAAAATTATCAAACATCTTGAATACACAATTTATCTGTCATTCTTTGTTAACTCTTCCTCTACCAATTCCATCCCATCAGAGCTCATGGGGTCAGTAAAGCTGATCATGGAATACTATGGAACTGATACCATCAGAGCACTAAGAAGGTTTTGTGGAAGGGGAAAGGAGTTCAAAGTTCTTTGATTCATATAAACCATGAATAGCTGAGAAAAGTTATAGCCAGAGTAAGGGTTTAATGTTATCCTACCGAGCTTTCACTTGGGGTAAAAGAGACAAAGATGCTCATGGGAAATGAGTCAAGGAACAAACGACAGCATTTCTACCACTTTCTAACAAAACCTTCTGGGAGTAGTTTTGCCAATGGAGATTACAGAGAATACAGCAAATGGCTAAACTATGTGGCACACAGGCCTAAGCATAGGGCTGCTTGGAGATGAGGTGGCTACCTGGGGCTCTCTGGGGCTCTCAACCTTGATGTCAACATAAACAATTAAGTGCTTAAGACTTGAGCACACTTACAGCCTCTCAGAAGTACTCATATGGCAAAGTCAGGGGTATAGATTAATATTATACCAATTTACTCTGGATCTATATATTACCCAGGAAGCAATGGACTGTGTTGGGGGATGCATTAAAATATATAAGCACCCAAACCCCACAAGCCTGAAGTGTTGTATGATATTTTTTACTGTGTTCTCAGATGTAGTTTGAAAAGATAAGTTAGATATAAAACCTTAGACTCACAAATATAAGATAGATAGGATATCTTCTTTAATATTGTAACTGTAATTCTTGCTTGATAATTGTTTTGTTATATGTAATTGTACTATGTAAAAGTTAAAACCTTCTTTAAAAAAAAAAAAAAGAAAGAAAAGGGGAAGTGCTGTGGATATCGCTCTGTGTAAATAAAGTTCTGATTGGCCAGTGGCCAGGCAGGAAGTATAGGCGGGACAAGAGAGAAGAGAATCCTGGGAAGTAGAAGACTGGAGAGAGACACCACCAGCCGCCGCCATGAAAAGCAACATGTAAAGACACTGGTAAGCCACAAGCCGTGTGGCAAAGTATAGACTAACAGAAATGGGTTAGTTTAAGATAGAAGAAGTAGATAACAAGAAGCATGCCACAGCCATACAGTTTGTAAACAATGTAAGTTTCTGTGTGCTTTCTTGGTTGGGTCTGAGCGACTGTGGGACTGGCGGGTAAGAGAGATTTGTCCTGACTGGGCCAGGAAGGAAAACTCAAACTACACTCAGAAATAAAGCTTGTTTGGAGTCAGAGGGTAGAGTTATCCACTAGCTGACCAAAATTAACCACAGAGGTTTTGGAGGACTGAGGACAGATAGGACAGGAAGTGGTAAGATGGAGCAGAAAGGGAGCTGGTTCTTGGTCTGGAGGAAGGAATGGAGCAGGTAGGGAGGACTGGTGGCCTCTCTGCTCCTCTGATCTTTCAGGCTCTTGACCCAATATCTAACTTCTGGGATTTTATTGATAAAGAATAATTAGACACTCCACTGAAGCATCTTTAAGAGACCTAACATTGGGCATACTTTAACGACGAACAGGTTTGATGAGAAGTCAGGTGTGGGGATTCATCAGCTAGGATACCTACTACCTTTGATATGTTACAAAAATTACCTAACCTCACTACTTGTTAGGTTCCTCCTCACTGGATAGGCATTAGCTGCTCAGGAAACATGAAGAAAACTCTGACAAGACATGTACAGTAGTTACTATGCACCCAAAGTCCATAAAGTTCCACTTTGATGCTCTGAACACCTTTGTGTGGGATTTAGAGTTCAGCAGAGGTTGGAGGAAGAGGCAGGCAAAGTCACAATCACTGACCCTGTCCCCTTCTCCCCAACCAAGAAGTTAAGACACAGTGTTGGTTACTGCCAGGCCCTTGCATGGCTCTAAGGATGTGGCCCTGACTTGGGGGTGCAAGAGAATGAAGAAAAGGCAAACACATAGATACCCAGAAATAGGTCACATGGACTGGACTTTCTGACCAAGAGACAGCAGAACCCTGGAAGCTCAAGGTATTTATTATATACAGTTGAGCAGAGATGTAGGGTTATTGAATGCAGGTAGACAAGGAGGCAGGGTTTACAGTATGTAGCTGCATCAAGGAGGTAGGTTTAGCTAATCACAGTAAGAACCGTCTTCAGGCTGTTCAAATATCGGGGTAGAGAAAACTACAGTGAACATTTTCTGCACACAGTATCAACATTCCCCCTCAGACCACAGGCTTTGCCATCCCTCTGAGCCTAGCCTGGGGAAGGCTTTGACACTTCCCTATAGGTCTGTGGTTTTGGAATTCTTGACGTGGCTATGCCCTGTCAACAATGTCAACAGTACACATTTGCTCAGAACTTCATACACCCATGGATGGCTTCCTCCACAACCTGAAGTTACTCTTTAGGGTGGGACTCTATTTCCCTGTTCTGTGACATCCAGTTCTAGACTTGGAAGCATATGAGCAGTCTTAATAAACAAGAATAAATCACCTGCATTTACACAGACTCCTGTTTGTGAAACTAGTTTCACAACCAAAGCTACACAGGTTTTGTGCCTTGTGGTCTTGGGTCCCTACACCAGAGGGTTGTGTCTGCTCTCAACTTGAAGTACTCCTTGGGTCTCCACTTGTTCAAACTGATGCTGTCTGACAACCCTTCTGGCTCCATTGGCTTTAAATCCTGAAGCTATTTACAGTTCCAAGGCCCCACTGTGGCACCCAATCAGAATGCTTGGCAGCCTGAGCGGCCTACCTGCGGACTAGGTTGGAACAGGCTGTGACCCAATTTCTGCCTCATGAGAGAAAAGTAGACAAACGGGTTTTTTGAATTTCCTGTTCTCTCTGTCCACAGTGTGTTTTAATCTGTTCTTTGAACATTGGGTCTCCTTCTGAGGAACCACCCTGCAGACTCCCATTTTCTTCAAATTTGCACAAAGTCACCCCAGTTCACCTTTGGTCACCTGTCTTTCTAGTCCCAGCTGTTGAGCAGGGCAGACAGAGTCTTCTCACCTCTCACAGCAAAGCTGTCGAAGAAGAGGTTTAGTTAGTAGGAAACATATGGTATCAGGTTTGACACAAGTTCACATGTTCACAGTCTTCACATTTGGGTACTCACTTAAACCAAATTAAGTCCTCATCTTCATTTCCTGCCAGACTAAGCAGAAACTCAAGAACAAACATAATTGAAGATCTTATCTCCTCCACTACTCCTCTCCCTCGATGAATCATTTTATATTCAGATAAATGCCTCTGGTCTTTAATCTACTCTACATACTTTGGAAATACAAATCCATTCAGCCTGACTGAATTCCAATAACCAGAGTGCTCACTAGTAGGTCAAGGTTGGTGTCCTGGAGTCTCAGACTGAGCATGACTCCATGCCTCCATTCCCTTCCATTCAACAGCAGTGTACAGGACAGAAGCTGGGTCTCACAGAGACCTGTCTTCTGTCTGGGGGTGTCCCCTATTCCACTGCTTGTATCTTCACGGTCTCCTCACTGGCTTGACTATCTGTGTGAACTCACTTTCCAGGGAGGACAGTTTTTGGGTACCACTTCCATTTCCTGATGTACATGTAGCTTCCTAAAAGTGAAGAGGCCTGTCTACTCCTTGATCATTTTCTTGGAATGGCTGATAGTACATAGGGAAGATAACACAGGTTATCTTGGTCAACTTTGCACTCATTACATATAAATACAGTACACGCTGCTTTCAGATCTTATTCTACTGTAAATGCAGGAATAATGAACATATCTAGTGCATATATCCACTGAGATATTAGTGATGAACATTTTAAGGTAAGTTCTTAGATGTGAAATGATCAGGGCAGAGGATATCCACAAATAACATATTTAATAAATATCAATAAAAACAATCAAGCATGATTGCCTAGCCCCCTGCATCTTTATCAAACAGAACTTGACACTATTTTTAAACCTTATCAAATTGATAGGCCTCCCCCAAACCTGGCTTTCATTTTTATTGTTTTGACTTTTAGTAAGGCTAACAGTTGTCCCTATGTATTAGCTATGCTGCCTAATTCTCTTACTGACTTGAAATATTTTTAGTGTACCGAGGCTCAAGACTAAGTACTGGTCCCTGTGGAATAAATGAGCCCTCTAAAGCCTCACAAAATTAGGCAAGCTTGCATACTCTGCTAACAGAAGAAAATCAAAGTTTCAAATACTCACACCATGAGACAGAAAGGTGGTTCATAGTATAAGGGAGCCTGCCACCAAGTCTGACAACCTGTGGTCAATCCTCAGGACCTACTTCATGGAAGAAGAAAACCAACTCCCACAAGTTTCCCTCCGACTTCACAAACACACACACACACACACACACACACACACACACACACACACACACACACGCGCGCGTAGCATGAATCTTAGAGGGTCTTATTAATAAAATCAAACCTGAGGCCAGTTATTGGGGTGAATGCTGGAAGATCAGAGAGACAGAACAAGCCACACCTACCTCACCTTGCTAGTTCCTCAGGTGATCCTGTTTCCTCAGGCTGGAAGCCTCTGAGTCCTCATTCAAATGGGTCTCAGCTGAACTGCTGCTAGAAGCCTGAAAGCTTAACCAGCCAAATGCTTAACCAGCCAAATGCTTCTAGTTTCTAGTCTTCACACCTTATATATCTTTCTACTTTCTGCCTTCACTCCCTGGGATTAAAGGCTCACTTCTTGGGATTAAGGCGTGAGTCACCATGCCTGACTGTTTCCAATGTGGCTTTGAACTCACAGAGATCCAGAGGGATTTCTGTCTCTGGAAGGCTAGGATTAAAGGTGTGAGTGCTACCGCTTAACCTCTATGCTAATATTGTGGCTGCTCTGTCTCTGACCCCAGGTAAGTTTATTAGGGTGCACAATATTTTGGGGAACACAATACCAACACACACACACACACACACACACACACACACACACACACACACACACACAGCCATACCTGCACCCACTGACGAGGAGCAATAATGAGATGAGGATTTGCCAGTCTCAGGGAAGACTGTCAGTCATGGAGGACTCCATACCTGGCATCCCCTTCGCCTGCTTAAGACTAGAATGGGAAAAGATCTGGGTTGTACATGCTGATCAAAACCTTCTACAATCACCAAGCGAGACTGGTGCTTAGAGGAAGAGGTACATGGAGTGTGTTTTTCGGACAGTTGTCTTTCCTGCATGCAGAACCTTTGGACAATGTTCTCAATGCTTTTTATAATATGGAAGCCTTGAACAACAGACAAACTTCCAGATAAGGTGTAAAATGTACAAAGCAGAAAGGAGTATAAAAGAATCCAATTGTACTAAAATATACTATAATATATTTTATATATTTATTATATATTTATTTACACAAAATATACTCAAAATATTTTAAAACAAATGAGAGACAAATATTTATATAAAAACATTTATTATTTTATTGTATGTATGTGTGTGTGCTTAAGTGTATGTATGTGTACCACCTAAATGCAGGAGACTATGGAAAGCAGAAGATAGCATTAGGTCCTCTGGACATGGAGTGTCAGACAGTTGTGAGCCTCTTTGTGGATGCTGGGAACCAAACCTGGGTACTCTGAAAAAACAGCAAGTGATTTTAATAGAAGAGCCATCTCTCTAGACCCAATATTCTTTCCTTAAAAAAAAAAAAAAAAAAAAAAAAAAAACCCACACCAACTAATTAGGCTAACAAGAATCTCATAAATTTAGGCATAGTTGGATGCATTCAGGGTGGTATGGCCATCTACAAGTCCCACACATTTAGAGTTAGTACTTAAGGTAAATTATATCAGCAATAACCATGAGATAACACCATGGATAAACTGATGTCTTTTGTTGTCAACATTCACCATTCAAAAAATGCTAAGTTTTAGTTAAAAGTGTTAGAGGTTAGGGAAAGTAAGATACAATTTTTACCATTTTCTCTGTGGGCATTCAGAGCTCTGGGAATAGATTAAGAACTTGTGTATAAGAGATGGAAACACTGATATTAATTGGGGGAGAATCATGCTTCAGAGCCTCCCTTTACAAGTCCCAGAACACACACACATACACACAAACTTGCACACTTGCTTATAAAGAATTTTTACATTTTTATGGCGTCCCATTTTAACTATCGTTTTGCATACACCCACACACTACTGATTTCTTAGTAGACAGACCTTTACTCCAGGGAGGGACAGAAGGATAGAGATAGAATAGACATCAACAAGCTGCTTGTCCACAAAGTCAGTTGGGACATTGGAGCCTGTAGTTGATACAAGGACTGTGGAACAGGCCAGTCTAGCAAGCCTGGAGAAATGAATAAACTGGTCCTGTCACTTGCTTTCCCAACCAAGAGCTATACAATTACTTGCCCATGTATCCTTGTAGAATTTTAGAAGATTCTTCTTCCATCTGAAACTTACTTTGCTGTAAAGAATGAGGAATCTATTAATTTGGCAAATGGCTGATCATCTGTTGGTGCTTTCCTTGTTAATAGGAATCATTAATCTTATTCTGAATTCTTACACCTACGTGTTTCTGCATTCCCTATCCAACTCACTAACTTATTTATTCCACAAAGTGTAGTTACTTGATTTTATGCATCATACAAAATTGGACTCCTATGGATTCCATGGGAATAGAACCATCACATCTTGTAATGCCAATCTAGGGAAGAGAGGAAAGCAGTGGTTCTGATATGGCATCCCTTTGCCTTTGTGCAGCTCAATATCTTCAAAGACTTTGTCCTTCCACATTGGAGGAATCCCTTCTGGCTTCCTTGGAGCGCCTCTTCATTCCCTGGGCATTTCTTACCTTCTGTACTTTGATCATCAAAAGACATCTGGTTCTAAATCTTATGACTATGAGGCTGGTTCTCTAAGTAGAATTATGTCTAGTTATGACCACATAAAAGCAAGTACAAATTTTATCTATCCTTCTAAGGAAATATTATTGGCAGAAACCATGCTTTTAATGGACTCAATGTAGTTGAAATAATGGAAATATCATCTTTGAGAATATTCACTCCCTTCAACCCTTTCAGCCAAACCTGCCATCATTTTACTCTCTCATACTATTTATAATGTCACCTTAAATGCCACTTAGTTATGGAATAAATAGGTATCAGATTATAGGTGCTCATCATGCATAATAATTCTAATTATATAAATTTATTTTTAATTATTGTGTTGCTGTCTGTTTCCATATCTAGGTTCCATGCTGACAGTGACCATGTTTGCTTCAATGCCCTCAAGTGCCTGTAGCACACAGTATGACTTCCATAAATTTTGTAAAATATCAATTCTTATTATCTTCAACAATGGGACAGCACTACAGCAAGTCATAAGCTTGTTTCAAGGTCAGAATGCCTGTGTACAAATCTGTCTGTACCTTTTATTAGCTGTAAGATCATAGGCATATTACTAAGCTTGTCATTTTACATGTCTGTCAAGTGAGGACAAGAACATGTGAGGAAAGGCTTTCTGAAGACAAAGCATGCAATGCAGTCAACTAAGCTACTGTCATCATGATCATCACTGGGGAGAAGGCGGTTCGAAGGAAAATAAAGATAAGGCATGGAAAAATTTAAAATATCTCACTTCACATCAAGTACTTTCCTGGATTTTTTTTCTCAGCTGAGGGTAATACAAAGAAAACCTCACAAACAGAAAAATTGCTTGAAGTTAAGTCATGATTGGCACAGATTACTATGAGCAAGAACTTTCCAGTAGGTAAACAGAGCTAGGCATATATCCTTCCATACAAACTCATTCTTTTTTGAGGGGGAATGTTTGAAACAGGGTTTCTCTGTACAGCCCTAGCTGTTCTGAAACTCGCCCTGTAGACCAGGCTGATCTCGAACTCATAGAGATCTTGCCTCTATCTTGCCTCTATCTTGCCTCTGCCTCTTGAGTGCTGGGATTAAAGGCATGAGCTATGATGCTTAGCTAAAACTCATTCTTTTAGCCCAAAAGAAATAAAAGAAGAAAAGAAACCTTTTGTTGAAAAGGAGTTGCCTGGTCACAAAAAAACTAACAATGCCAGCAAATTTTCTGACATAGAAGGTCATTTCTGGTGGGATCCTAACTAGGGTGTGCAGGAGACTCTAAATCTAGGGGACAATGGGTAGCAGATGCCTTGCACTCACATCTAGACCATTGGCTAGAGATGGCAATCATCAGCTCTGACATCCATGCTCAATAGTAAGTACTAAGTTCCTCTTTATCACCATGGTCACATCTTTACTGCTTATGTCTAATCACAGTTGAGCACTAGTTGTTTAACATCATGAAGAGTTTCTTCCTTGGTCTATGAGCCAATTCAGTGGGCCAGATCCAGCAACATTTCAATAGGGAAGAAAAAAGAGACACAACACTATCAAGTCTTCAATGCTTAAAGAAAAATAAACAGCAATATATGACCATGAGAACAAATTATTCATGGGCATAGATGCATACATAATTTTGATACAAATAAGTCCCTTAATTTGCTCCTTTCCATTACATTAACATCTCTCATAAAGTACAAGTTTAAAACCCTACACTATAGTTCCCCTCTCCATGATAAAATGTTGACACAGGCCCAATCTCATACAGGTCTCATGAAGATAACCACAGCTGCAGTGAGATCATGAGTACAGTGGTTTTGTCATGTCCAGAAGGTATTTTTTGCTACACATCTCCCCATCCTCACACTCTTATATCTTTCTACTCCCTTTTCCATAACATTACCTGTTGTGGTCACCATAGACTTGATACCATTCAATAGGTAGTTATCATTCAGTGTTTGAATGCTTAGACACCCTGGAATGGAATTTTTTGAAAGGATTAGAAGGATTAGGAGGTGTATCTTTGTTGGAGGAAATGTGTCATGGGGGTGGGGTGGACTTTGCAGTTTCAAAAGCCCACACCAGGCCTAGGTGTTTTCTCTGTCTGTGTGTGTGTGTGTGTGTGTGTGTGTGTGTGTGTGTGTGTGTCTGTGTCTCTCTGTCTCTCTCTCTCTCTCTCTCTCTCTCTCTCTCTCTCTCTCTCTCTCTCTCTCTCTCTCTCTCTCTCTCCAGATCAGGGTGTGAAGTTCTCAACTACTACTCCAGCACCTTCCTGCATGCTGCCATACTCCCTGCTCTGATGATAATCAGCTAAATCTCTGTGTAAACAAGTTCCCAGTTAAATGAGCCAATTCAGTGGGCCAGATCCAGCAACATTTCTATAGCAAAGAAAAAAAAGACACACACCATCAAGTCTTCAATGCTCAAAGGAAGAAAAAAAAACAGCAATATATGACCATGAGAACAAATATTCATGTCCATAGACACATATATAATTTTGATACAAATAAGTCCCTTCTTTTATGAGTTGCATTGGTCATAATGTCTCTTTATAACAATCAAACAGTAACTAAGACATTCCCTGAGCCTTGAAGGGGACAATATAGCTGCTTCATTAAGAGGAGAACACGCTACTATCACTTATTTTCAACATGGTGGCCAGTCAATGGCTTTCCACATGAACTGCCCCTGCTACAGCAAACAGATTTTCTGGGTGTAAAAATGAGTCTTTGGAAGGCATTTTGACAATGTGACCAGGTACCGAAACAATAAAAGTAGTTGCCCCACCTAAGGCGTATGACCTCACTACCCTTGGGCTCTTCAGAAGGTTTACAGAATGAAGCATGAGTTCCCTCCAGTGGAACTGAGCTTCAGATCCAAGCAGAAAGCAGTTGGTTACATCATCAAGCTATCCTCTCTACCAGTGGCCTGCCACTCCTGGAGATATAGAACCAGAATCCCTCTTAAGGCTACATCCCAGTCCTTTGATGGGAAAGAAAGGTTAACAGAAGGAAATGAGTTGCCCAACTTTCCTGTGAGCTTAGAACTCTGAATGTTTGAATGACTAGCCTGTATCAATGATGCCCTCATATTGCTCCACTGTGGAAAACACAATTTTGTCTTTCTTTAACTTTATTTGAGCAACTTGCAAGTTTAATCATTTCTTCATAAACCTGCTTCTACATTTGGCACTGACTGTATGTAGGAGTTATTACAGCTTTGAGGGATGGGGTTTGAGTCTTCTCTTCTTGCATTATGATGCAGTATTGCGAGCAATAAACAGACTCATTTCTATTTCATTGGACCAATGTTCATATCCAAAGCCAGATGTGGAGCCTTGAGCTTCCAATCCCAGGATTCAAGAGACTGGGCCAGACAAGTCACAAGTTTGAAGCTAGCCTGGTCTATGTAGCGAGACTCAGAAACTAAGACAATCAAACAAAAGGAGAAACTTAAGTCCAAAAAAAAAAAGGAAGGAAGGAAGGAAGGAAGGAAGGGAGGGAGGGAGGGAGGGAGGGAGGGAGGGAGGGAGGGAGGGAGGGAGGAAGGAAGGAAGAGAAAGAAAGAAAGAAGGAAAGAAAGAAAGAAAGAAAGAAAGAAAGAAAGAGAGAGAGAGAAAAGGAGAAGAGGGAGAAAGGGAAAGGATAGAAGTGGTAAGCAAGAGAGCTAAAAAGAGTTAAGAACCAGGAAGGAGAAAGATATGTTTGAGAAGAAAGCAGAGAAGACAAAGGAACAACAAACAATGTTGAGAAGAAGATGGATCTTACAAGGAAGACAGGACCACGAGGCAATAAGAGGACAGATCAGCAGATGCTGTGGATATACTCCTGGTGGCCCCACATGGTACAGTGAGTGTTCCTTTGGTCCTCTGTGTCTGGAAGGGTTGTTATAAGCTGGAGTTTGGTGTTGGGGAAAAAAAGACAGAGAGAGAATAGAGTACCTGTTCTCCCAAGCCTGACCGTGGTACAACAGTACCAGTCAAGATGGTGAGTGACATCTGGGACAAGAGATTTGACTGCTACCTGACCACTCCATGCTCATTAAATGATTATGACTCCAGATACTGGAATCACTAAATATATCTAGCTGTTTCTCTTCAAATTTGGGTTGAGTTTCCTTTCGCAATCCAATCTATGGTCCTGCCAATTTTCAAGTTTACAACTCCAGCTGTTGGGGAGTTATGTAAGAGCAAAAGTGATCAAAGAGCCTCAAGAATGGAAAACGCATGTATTCCCCCTACCCCTTGCTTGCATAACTGCTCAAATGGAAGGGCAATGCCAAAGGCAATAGAAACATCCTCTGCCCAGCCTGTCTGCCTCTAACGGCTACTTCTCCAAGGAGGCGGGGGTGGAGTGTGGGATAACATTGAAGAAAAAAATGTTTTTATTGAGAAATTTTGCTGGATTCAAAGGCAGTGCAAGTATTACATATATATATTCTCTAATATATATATTCTCTAATATATATAACTCTCTCTAATGTAATATATATTATATTAGACAGAAGTCTGGAAGCAATGTAGTAATAAATTTTTGAAGTAAGGTCAGAGAATTAACAAAAACAAATATCTAATGTACCTTTCTATAATGGCTCTGATTTTAAAGAAAGAGGAGGAGAAAGAAAGGAAGGAAAGAAGGAAAGAAGGAAGGAAAGAAGGAAGGAAGGAAGGAAGGAAGGAAGGAAGGAAGGAAGGAAGGAAGGAAGGAAGGAAGGAAGGAGAAAGGTAATGAGAGGTAATTGAAGTCAGGTGACAGAAGTTGGCATAGATAGAAGCCCCTGTAATTCATTGAACAGAACTACAGAATATCCTGGGCATTTTATAAGCCAGTACATTGTCCCACCCATTTCTCTAGTAGCCCATGCCCTGAATCCAAATGCACAATGATTGAGAGAAGCCTGAATCCACCTGAACTGAAAATATTTAACATATGAGATTCTTAAATCCAGGATACGCTTCATCAGTGAGTAGTCCAAAGTAGATTCAGCACACCTGTGGAGGTGCCAAGGCAACGCATCCTCAAAGAACTGATTTGACTCAATGATAGGAATGGGAAGGGAAATCCAGAGATCCACCAAAGGGTCTAGAAAGGCAGCAAGATAAGAAGTCAGCACAATCCCTAACTACATTCTAAATATGTGTCCTTACACCCACAGGTAAGTGTGATCCTCATCCAGGAGACTTCTCTTTGCAACAGACAGAGACTATTACAGAAAACCACAGCCAATTGCATGCACAGTTGTGGAGTCCAGTCCCAACTGACACATCTATAATACAACTTCTGATTCCAAGGCCTAGGAATCTACAGTACAACTCTTGATTCCAAGGCCTAAGGACCCTTGTGGAAGTGGAGCCACACCTAAGGCTCTGGGGCCATTACAGAAAAAGAGGCAGAAAGAGTGGAGGAGCCAGAGAAAAAAGGAGTTTGCTGGGACATTGCGTATCCTAGGACTGTCAAAAGGTACACCTATAAAGTCTCATGAATGTGACTACCTAAATGTGAGCTGAACAAGGATGACACCAATATACACGCTAAGGTGGACAGGGAGAACCCATGAGGCCTCAGTCCTACACAAAGAAACACTGACAACTAAGGCACACCAAGAGTGAGAGACATAGTTTTCTCCAGGGGAGAGTACATCAATTAGTTATCTAATACCAAGTGGTCACCTCAAAAGCATACCTTCAAGTAACGTTATATAGACTGAGCTGGTAGTATTTATGGATTTAGGAATATATATGTATATACACAAACAATTGTGTATGAGAGCATTGGGAGAGAAGAAAAGGAAGGAGATATGATGCTATTATATTATAATCTAAATGAAATAATTAAAAAACAAAGAGGTCAGGATAGGCAGGATCAGACTCGTGACTTTAGCTGGCCCTCCTAACTTTGGCAAAGACACTGGGTGGTACCATATGCAGTCTTGCTTTCTTACTGTTCACTCGACCAGCCTTATTTGGGCGTTCCATTTTTCTGGTCTTTATCATTTATCCAATGGAGGAAAAGAGGGTTTATACACTGGAAAAAACAAACAAAAAACAAAAAAACAAAAAACAAAAAACAAAAAAACGCTGATCTAGAGGACCACTGAGACAACTCTGGTTCTCAGATTCTGTATACTTTTACACCATTCCCACTGTGGTTTCTGTGCACACCTTTCCTCTTACAACCATTCCTATTATGTAGAGATATCAGGTTGCTGTCACTGTCTTACAATCGTGCTCCCTACTTGCGCCAAGATTAACAAATAAAAGTCAGCTTAGCCTGGTTTTCAGGGCTCTCTCTTACCTGCTCCCTTTCCTGGAATTAGCATCCCCTTCCAAGCCATGCCCATCTTCTGATACCTATCCCTACAACCTTGTATCTAACTTCCCTAGGACATAGCACTATCCCAGTCTTCTGGAATCTTTTAGATTATATGCTTTACAAGGAAACTTGTGTGTGTTCTGCTCTCTAGTCCTTAGAACCATAGGCCAGCAGCTGCTCTGTAGTCTACAGGAGCTTCTTGAAGAAATTGAAGGGGTCCTAGGAGTTCTGAGAACACTGACACAGAGTGAGATCCAATATCTCAGCATCAGCTTAGCTGCTTCCTGGCTCTGGGGTTGGAAAGGGACTGGTCCCTCATGTATGGGAATCGGGGCTACACTATTCAGCAACAGGATCCAAGGATCTGTGACTTCAGATTGTTTTAACTGTGCATTCAGTGTCATAATTCTATGATTCAGAATACAGATCAATTGATCACATGAAAACGACAGGTTTGGCTAAATCTTAGCTGTACTGTGCTGTAGCTGAAGTTTTTCTCTGGTCCCGCCTGGCTCCTGCAGCCCCATGGTCCCACAGCCACTGGGACCTAATTAAACACACAGAGGCTTATATTATTTTTAACCCATATGGCCTAATGGCTCAGGCTTCTATAAATCTATACTTTGCCACGTGGCTTGTGGCTTACAGAGGAGAAAGGCAGAGCAGCTACCTAGTGTGGTGGCAGTCCAAGATGGGAATCCAGAAAGAGAGAGCCCATCACCCACCAGGAGAAAGAAAGCCAGAGACTCCAGCCACATGCTCCATCCTGAGCCGTTCAACCATGCCTGAGCCAGGGGCCCTGTAAGCCCACAGTGTGCCCTAAGAAATCAACCCTATTGACAAGTCCCAGTGTTTCATTAGAGATAAAAAGTTTGCTTCCATAGTGGACCAGTCAGTAGATCAGAATGTTTGGGGAACATGAAATTTCTATTTTATTTCAACATTAAAAAGTTTTTGAAAGGCAACTTACTACATTTTAAATATTATCTACTGCAACATGGAGAAAAAAATAGCCATGGAGTATACAAATTAAATGAGACAAGGTCTACACATGTGTTTGCAAGCATCAAAGTGCTTTTAAATATAGCCTCATTTGAAGTATTTTATGTATGTGACCTATGAGTATATAGACCTTCTCACCATGCAAAGTTAATTAATACCAGAAAAAAGAAAAAGAAAAAGACAGCTTAAACTAAATCTATTTTAACAGAAACCAAATTTGACATAGGAAACAGCAGTGAGGAATGAAAACTTGGACTTCAAATATCTCTGAAAATAAAAGCTAAAAATAATTTTTAAAAATTTCCTTATCTTACATTTTCTATTCTTTATTATTTCATCTCTATGCTAAACCCTGGGACAATGAATTTACAAAATCCCTGGAGTTCTGTGCATAGCATATTGATCAAGACCATATCGCAGCACAATACGATTAGTTGACTTCACAGTGGACCCCTCCCGATCCTCAGAAAGATCTGGGTTTGCAAGCTTTGCCCAGGGGGCTGCTTTCTCCTGAGAAGTTCCAGCAATCACTACTTTTGTCTGTAATCATCTTCAGCCTTTGTGCACAGCCTGCTTGCTTCTCATCTGATTGAATGGATCTCCAACACCACTTTCGTCAAGGCTGTAAAACGTCAGTGTTTAGAGTCTGTTTTCTAGTCTTGTTTTCCTGATATACCTTTAGCTACTTAGAGTATCAATCAGTTCTTAAAATGCAAAGAGAAATGTTAAAGTGGATCAGATGTGGGGTTTTGTTTGTTTGTTTGTGAGACAGAACTTCACTATTTAACTCATAGTGGGCTGTAGTTTTGTTTCTTTAACTCTTCACTCTTAGTTTTTTTGGGGGCCCACCACCCAGCTCCCAAATAATCACATGGAGGCTTATTCTTACTTATGAACTCCCAGCCTCAGCTTGGCTTGTTTCTAGCCAGCTTTTCTTGACTCAAACTATCCCATCTACCTTTTGCCTCTGCTCTTTTATCTTTCTCAATTGTATATACCTACCTTTACTTCTTACTCCATGGCTTGTGTAGCTAGTGGCTGGCCCCTAATGTCCTCCTCTCCTCCTTTTCTCACTCCTTGATCTTCTCTTCCCAGATTTCTCCTATTTATTCTCTCTGCCTTCCAGCCCCACCTATCCTTTCTCCTGCCTTTCTATTGGCTGTTCAGCTCTTTATCTGGTGTTTTAGACAGGCAAAGTAACACAGCTTCACAGAGTTAAACAAATGCAACATAAAAGAATGCAACACATCTTTGCATCACTAAACAAATATTCCATAGCATAAATGAATGTAACACATCTTCAACTAATATTCCATAACAGTAGACTCAATTCACAAGCCTCCTGCCTTGGCCTCCAGAGTGCTGGATTACAGGGGTGCACTGTAATGGATTCACTTTACAAGTGTTGATTTTTTTTCCACCTTTCTGTAAGGATGGATGACTTGTTTTCCTCTGTAACCTTGCCATCTACAAGAATTTGAGGGATGAATGTTCAGGTAATGAGAACTTGGTTCTATATTTTTATTTCTGATGAAGCCTATCACATGGTCTTATTGAGACAGACATT
The DNA here is from genome assembly GCF_903995425.1 of Onychomys torridus. NCBI lineage: Eukaryota > Metazoa > Chordata > Mammalia > Rodentia > Cricetidae > Onychomys > Onychomys torridus. The sequence continues at coordinate 25,571,592 of NC_050457.1, read as the reverse complement.
GGTTTCTCTTGACTGAATAACTAAATGGAGTGAGTGAATAAATGAAGAAGCCAAAGAAAGAAATGAATAGCCAACAGCTCTAGGCTTCTACTATAGACTTTATCTCATATCAAGGAAGTCACAAACAATAGTAGTTAAAGAGCATCTCAGGTAAAAATGGATCAAAACTTGGTCTTCCCAGTTGATCAAAATGTACAGGTCTTCAGTAGGCCCACCTCTATGCACAGGTGTAAAAAGAAAATACACTTATAAACCTAATAGCACTTGAGGCAAGAAGTGACACTGAGAGTGTCTATATACCAGACACTGATGCACAGTCCATTCAATGGGGATTTCAAGATGTCCCAAAGAAGCCATGAAGCTCTATGATGAGAATAATTAATTGTCTCAAGACAAAATTTCACTCCAAGATTCAAGAGGGAGATTATTCATGTTACTTATACTTTAATTTTTTTAGTCCTATTTATTTTATGTGCATGAGGTTGCCTACATATATGCCTAATAATCACAAAAGTTAGAAAAGGGTATCAAAGACCCTGGGAATTGGAATTGCAGATGGTTGTGAGTCCCCATGTAAGTGATGGGAACCAAACCCAGATTCTCTGCAAGAGCAGCAAGTGCTCTTAACCAGTGAGCCATCTCTCAGCCCTCATACATTGTGTGATGTGTGTGCATGTGCATGTATGTATGTGTATCATTTGAAGTAGAATACAAATTGTCCATACATTTTTACAATAATTTTCTAAGATGCTTTACTTTTGCTTTTTTGGTTTTTTGAAGGTTTTAAGGTTTTGAGTTTGCTTGCATTGAACATCTCATCGTGGATCCACCCCTTTTGAAATATCCAGAGAATGCACCGATCTCTCTCTGCTGTAAGGAATACTTCAGCAGGGCAATTTGGAAATATGTACACATATTTAAGTGCTGGAGCATGGCAACACATTGTGAACAATGACAAGATGTCAGGCCTGTTCTTCTTAGAGGGTATGATGGTTAGTGTTGAATGTCAACTTGGCACAATATAGAATCATATATGGGAGACAGAATTCTGGGCATGGAGGATTATCTTGATTCCACTAGTTGGTGTTGTTTGTTTGTTTTTGTTTGTTTTGTTTTTTTTCAAGACAGGGTTTCTCTGTATAGTTTTGGGGCCTATCCTGGATCTTGATCTGTAGACCAGGCTGGCCTTGAACTCACAGAGATCCACTTGCCTCCGCTTCCACTGGGATTAAAGGTGTGTGCCACCACTGCCCAGTGAAAGATACATCTTAATTGTTGCTATTCCTCTGGCAGGAGAACCTGGAGTGTATAAGGTGGGGAAGGCGATCTAGGCTCTACCAGGCATGCATTCATTTGCTGCTGCCTCCCCTTGGCTGCGGGTGTAAGATGACCAGCTATCTCAAGCTCCCAGTCTGTGACTTCCCTACCACAATGGACTGTAACCTAGAACTGTAATCCAAATATACCCTTCCACCCTTAAGTTGCTTCATCAGACAGAGTATTTAATCACAGCAACAAGAAAAGAAATCAGGACACAGGGATCACCAGCAAAGACATCCTGAAACGCTCCACTGCCACCTTCCCAAAGTCCCAGGTGGAGATGGAAGAGAGGCAGAGAAGAGGTCGGCCAGCAGCTGAGTCTGGATGTTTCTACACACTTATTTGATAGGCCTGTTTGGTATACAGATATTCTTCTAACCACCAAAGTGAAAAAAAAAAAAAGATAAGTAAGCAGAAGATGTAGCAAGACCTTTATGTAATAAAAAGAGAAGTTTTTGCTGGATATAGAATAGAGTCGCGCTTCAGAAAACTATGGCCACTGGTCACTGTAGCATCCTCTAGAACAAAACATAACCTTGCTCCAGGGTCTCCCTAACACAGAAAGCAGATCAGGACCTCAGGAACTCAAGCTGTCTGCCTCTGGACTCATCTAAAACCCAGGAACTTAAAAGCTGAGAAAACATTGAGAGTCATCTGGGTTGGTTGGGTCAGAACTTTAACTTGTGAATAAACCGCAATAGGACATGATATTCTTTCTTACTAAGCTCCTATGTAATTCTGGTTTGAATATGTCCATACTTGTGGTTTCTATTTCTGCCCTAGTTTTGTTTCCTACATTTCAGAAAATCTGGTGATCTCTCTCCCTCTCTCTCTCTCTCTGGAATTTATCTTGACATGAAAATTAAGGATGGAAGAAACTCAAGGCCACAGACCTTATCTGATCAGTTAACCAGGGCCTTTTAAGGAAGGCATGATAAAATTTTATGCACAGGCTTGTCATTATAATCATGCAAGGGACCAGACTGACCTTGGCAATGAGAGGAAGGTTTGCAACAGGAATTGTGGAGGGAAAGTACACTAATTGACAGCACGCACTAAGCTCTGGCTAGATGACAGGTCCTCTCTTATGTAGCTCAAAGAATCCTTCCAGGAAACCTACTATAGGCCAGGAAATGTTTTCTGTCTTGTCTGTGGATGAGAGAGCTGAAGCACACTGGAGTCACTTATCAACTGGCCTGGTGGTTCAGGCCTATAAGCTCAGCTACCCAGGAAGACTTAAGAAGGAAGACTGAAAGTTCAAAGTCAGCCTGGGCTACAAAATAAGTTCAAAGCTAGCTTGGGCAGCATAGTGAGATAGTGAGACCCTGTCTCAAAGTAAAATAATAATAATAATAATAATAATAATAATAATAATAATAATAATAATAATAATAGCTAGGAAAAATAGAAGTAAGGTGTTAGCCTAGCATATGTGAAACCATAGGTTCAGGTGAAGCCACAGGTTCAACATTTCCTACCTTCACCCCATATATGTATGCACACACATGTGTGTGCACATCTACACATATGCATGCACGCACGCGCGCGCACGCGCGCATACACACACACACAATGGTTCGGTTAAGACACAGCTAATATATGGTAGGAGCAGAATTTTAACCTAGGCCCTTAGGCCACCAGATTCATGGTTTTGACCTCTGTGTCATGCTGCTGGGACTTTCTTTACTTGCCCATCACAGCTACACTTCCCAGTGCCTTCTTCCTCCTTTCCTTGATGATTTTTTTCTTGTGCATCTCACTATTGGTCCTCACAAGGAAAATCTGCTTCCTGAGCAGTGTTTGCTGTTGGCATTACACGTCCTTCGTTTATTCAGCAGACAGGAAACGTCATTTGGTGAATAGTCGAAAAAAGGAATCGGATTTGCTTACTTAAAACACACACAACAAAGAAACATTTCAACTTTAGTGGATGCGTCAGAAGAATACTCTTCAGTGGGTTGGAAGGGAAAAAAAAAATCAAAGTGAAACCAAACCTTCATCCTCTTTGCGTCTTAACTCTGGGTCTTGCAACAACCGAGATTTTAGTCTCCCCTGGTCCTTAGTATTTGAGGCACTTGAGTCTAGTCCACTCAGGCCGCTCAGGCCAAGGCTGCACCCAGCAGCACTTCCATAACCTGTCTATCCTTTTCCCTCTTCCCTGCTGGGCTGGAGGCTTCTTGGTGGCCACTTGCAGGTCACTGTGGCACAGGTTATACTCTGTGGTCATTGTTTCGCTTTTGGTTTTGGTATTCTGCTTTTCATTTCCCATCGGACCAGAACCAGGTCTGTAGTTTCCAATTCGATGTATTCTGTTCCTGTAAGGAGGAAAAGTCAACTGTTAGCTGGGGCCGGGCCGCTTTTCATTTACCAAATTCTCAATTTCCCAAAGGCTAGAATGTGCTGTCAGACATTTGCCTGGTTTGCCTATCAGAGCTTGGCAGGTGACCAGCAACACTTAGTTTAAATGTATGAAAATGAATACATGCCCTCCCCCTACTTTGGTCACCTCCTGTCTCACACTATGAAGTCACTCACTCCCATCCAATTTACTCGAGAAGCCACCCCCATGTACATTGTGTTATTAAATTGAATCTTAGACTGAGGACATGTAAGTGACATAGCTTCTTTTTTATTATAATAATTTTCTTAATAGTTTTAAAACTATAAATTCATCACCCTCCCCTTCCCTTCTTCCAACCTCTTCTGTGTATCCCTTTGCCCTCTCTGAAATTCATGACCCCTGTTCCTTTGTTATTATACATATACATATACATGTGCATATACATATACATATACATATATATACATATATATATACATATATACATATACATATATATACATGTATATACATACACACATACAATTTTAACCACATAAATACAACTTGCTCCATCCATAAATGTTACCTGTGTATACATGATACCAGGAGTGACCACTTCATACCGGATAACCAACTGGGGTGGGGGGCTCTCCCCTGGGGCAGCAAGAGAATGGAAAAATCAAGCAATACAACTTCTATAGACTCTAAGATGCCCTCTGTCAAGACAGTCAACACAAAATCCATCCAAGTTGTTGCTAACTGCTTAAGTTTGATGATAGTGCATGGAAATGGGTATATTGTTTTCTAAATCTCTGTAAGTGATTGGAAGTTTCTGGGATAGCCTGTGGTGTAGGATATACTGTTACACTGTACATATAAACCTGTACCACAGGATAGCACAGATAGGCCTACACAAACTGACCATGTAATTAAGGGAATGTGATTTTAAAGGATGCAGCAGAGCAGAAACTCGACTCACATCTTCCTGGAGAATTGCCAAAGGAGATATTTGTGTTTGTTGCCATGTATTTGAGTTCTTACTTCAAATCCTTTTATTTGGGAGTCTTGTGAAAGCATTTTAGTCCCAAGCTAAGTAGATGGCTTCCATGAAAATAATATTTATGTTTTGGTCTTCCTGTGGCGCTCAGTATCTGTTTCCCACACTGTGCTCTCTGAGCTTCAGGCACCCCAGGAATCTAGGTTGTAATGCTGGAATTTCTTAGGAACCGGAATATAAAATGGTACTTATGACAAAGTTAACTGGAAACTTTGGATACACACAATTGCTGTGTGTGTGTGTAGATGTATGTAGACAAAGATTTACAGTAAGGGATATTTCCTCTTACCAGAAAAAGGGAAATGTTGGCTCTATAACTCTGAAAGTTCAGAAATGTCCAAACAGCAGTTTTGTCTTTAACCAGGCAACTGAACCTTCCTACTATATAATTAAGTGAGTTAAGTAAAGGCATTAAGATATCCTTAGCTGTGACAGCATGTACATTGCAAACAAATAAGGCCATGTTTTTTTTTTTTTATCTGCATACTTCTGTGGGCATTGGACATCTTTAATGAAATAACTTACACAAGGGAGAGAAACAGTTACACTAGAATTATTATTGTTTATAACTTTTAGAAGTTAAGATCCAAGTGAATGCATTGAGTTAGGATCCATGATGCAAGCACACACCCCATGATCTGGCTTGACACATCTCTGAATTTTCCAATGTCTCCATTTCCTGCTAGAGTTAACGGGAAGAGATAATTCTGCTTAGGGTTGAGATTCTTCAACTTTGAAATGCAAAGATTGCTCTTACTGCACTTGATAGTTTTTCCCAATATGCAGCACCCAAAGAACTGGTCCTCACTTGTAAGGCAGCCACAGCCTCAGCAGCAGCAGCAGCAGCAGCAGCAGCAGACTTGTGCTTGAAACGTGGTACCTTCGGCCTTGTTTACAAGCCTAGCTTGTGTTGCCAACTCACTTAGCAGCGATGTAGTAGTAGTATGAGAGCTGAAGATGCTTTTAAAATCTGTCATAGCAAGGGTGTATGTCAGCTCACCCAAACACGATGCCAGCAGTGTCAAAGATGGGAAGATATCTGCCTGCTGATTATGTGGGGGATAGCAATTATGCTAGTGAAATCATCTAACTCTGCATCGAAGGTCTAGATCCTAACAGAAAGTCAACATGATGTTCTCACAACCGCCAAAACAACAAACAACACACACCCAAACAAAACAACACACAACTCCTAACGCTCCACAGAGTGCATGACTGACAAAGTTTGGGCCTACACATCCATCAATACAAATAGGTTGTTTTTCCAGCGCTGAACACATCCCATTTGGTTTGAATTGTTTTGGTGTGGTTTGTCCAGAAGAGGTTAAAAGTTGTATAAATATTAAAGTGATCTGGTTTCTTACTGAGTGAACCAGACCCAATTAATTTTGGTCAGCATGATTCTAACAAACTAGAATGTTGCAGATGGAACATTCCAAGTTCTGCTGACCCACTTCAAATGAAAGTATATGCACTGGAGGCCAATGCATGACTAGATGGGCATAATTAGAACTGTTTGTTTAATGTTTCACTGCATGTGTCCACATCAGGCATATGTCTGGCTGGTTTGTGCCAACTGGTCTGAGGCTGAAATATGTTAACATACATCACTCAACTGTTAGTCCCTAGAGGAGTGCAACCTTTGATCACAAATCCCTTTGGCCATTCCCTCTCTGTTACCAGATCAAATATGTGGGTATTTATTTAATTTGGCATGAATTAGAAAATTAAATCAACACATCACCAAACACAAGCCCTCTAGAAGATGTGGTTCAGGCAAGGAATCGAGTGCAGTCCCAGTGGAATAATTCCTATGGCACATAAAGTTTTTATTATGCATAAACTCTAAATTTATTTTTACATTTTTTTTCAAGGCTGTCAGTGGAAGGATGGCTGGCATATAGCAAATTGCAGATTGTAAAATCTTTCCACAATGAGGCAACTGCATTTTCCATAGTGACTGTGGTCCAGGTTCTCACAGCCGTGTTCTTACCACACTGGACCACGGCCAGGCACCTTGGAGGTCAGACAAATACAGCTAGCTAAGGAAATCCTAGATGATAGCCCTGTCACAGTGTCCTTTCCCAGACCCCTCCCAGCCACCAAGCCACCGGCTTCCTTGCCACAGGACCAGTGCAGTGTCCTTCTCTCCTGCCCAAGTTTCCACACGATGGCTAACATTCCACATTGTTCTTGGCCCAGAGCTTGGCCCTTGCTCCCAGAGCCTTGGAATCCATCTAGAAATGAGGCTCTTCTAAGCCCAACTTCCTGTGCAGACTTCAAACACACACACAGGGACCAGAACCAGCTCTCATGGAGTGAGAAAACAACACAAAATACACAAACCTGGGCCTCAAACCTGCCAACAACAGGCTAATAAATCTTTCCTTGTTGGCCTGGCTGGAAGAAACACTCTGAGATCACTTCTTCTCTATTTGGGGGATAAAGAACCCTCCAAACCCCAAAAATGTAACCCAGATTCTTTGTAGACAGTCTGCAGTGAGTTCCAAATGGCTTGTGAAACAAAAGGTTACTTTTTGGAGATCGTAGGAAGAGCATCTTTTTTTAAGCATTCAACTTTATCTCTCCCCAAACATTGCTCTTTGCAAAATATAGCACTCTTGGAAAGGAACTAGATAAATTCACACAAGCACAGCATAAGTCTTCTTTTTTTGCATTACAAAATGAATCTGTAGGATCTTTCTAGCAACGCCTTTCAACAATTACAATTAAGTTTTTTGCTCAAAGGATAAAAAAAAAAAAAATTCTTCCTTGAAGAAATAAGATTTGAATTTATGGTTATAAAAATGCCAGCTACCTCCACCAAGTCTTCCAAAGAGAAAATTTGAATGTTGCCCAAACTGCAGCAAGCTGTACCAGAAATTCGAGCATGTGGAAGACAGGGCTGTACAGAGAGATGCAGCCACATATGCAAGGTCAGTGCGTGAGTGGCCACCCCAGGGTGGCAGCCACTCATTTGTCTTGGAACCCACATACTTCCCAGCAGTGACTTCAAGATACAAGCCACACACTTCTGCTCCGTAGCTCTACTCTAGAGTTTCTCTAGAAGAGAAAAGCAAACGATGGTTTCCATTTGCCTGTGTACTGTCTGTGCCTTCTATTCAGGGGACTGGGATGGAAGTCAGTGAAAATGTTCGTGTCTTCTGGCTATTAGAATATTTTCCCTCTTTTCCTAGAACTGAAATCAATGTATATTCTATGGCAAAAATAAACATCGTTTCTATTTATGGACGAGGGACAGAAAAAGCACTAGAATCCAACTACTCTCAGGCAAAGTAGGACAGTCAGGCGACAGAGCCTCAGCAGGACACAGAGCAGTAAACACCGTGAGTCACGCTTTCCATCAATAAAAGTTCTGAAAACTCAGGCGGCTGGTAATTAGACAAAGGGTCACAGAGCTCCAGACAATCGGAAGAGCTCTGACTCTCGGGGTCTAAGGAAAACTGATTTAAAATGCAATGTGTACATCTGATCAAGCTTCAGGGGGCTTCAGCATGGTGGGCAACTGGGGGGCCCCTCGCAGGCCATCCAGAACCTGCAAGAGCATTCTCAGGATTGGAGACTTCCTGTGAATCTTAGTGCAATTTAGAGAGACCTGATATAAAGCCTGTGAGTTCTTCCACCAAGAAAGATAAAAGCATGCCACTAAATACTCATTACTTGGAATTAGAAATCTGCTTACTTACCTTACATATATATATATGAAAAGTGGTATGATTTTAAAACACAAACTTCCCTAGATGACTAAAGAATAACACGTAAAACATAGGGGAAATTTTATTTTGCTGTATCAGAGAAGCATTCATGAGAAAAACAAGGAGTTTGTATAATAGGTTCAAGAAAAACTTTGGATATCCAAAATTCCAACACACAATTATAAATCTCCAATGGTAAGATGTCATAATAGCTTCAAATTAAAATACTTAGGCTCAGATAACCTGCAGTACTGTCTTTAAGAAACTGCAGCTTATATGCATTTATATGTATATAGACAAGTATGTGTTTTATAGATATATTCATATATATAAATGCTATTTCTATAAACTGATTATCTCCTTTTCCTTGGCCTAGTCTGGTCCTACTGCATCCTATTGAAAGGGCATAATAACCCTGGGACCCCCTCATATGATGAAGACCTTTCCAAAACACAAGCCAAACAGCTTCATTTCTCCAAAATCTTGTTCCTACTTCGTTCGCGCTTCTGTTTCTTTCCAACTCTGCTCAGCCCTGACCTCCGCCTGTGGCCTGCTCCTGCTGCCCAGATAGGAACAGGAGATTTTGCTCCTCCACATGCATGCTGCTTCTGGAGCACTGAGTACCGTCTTGCATAGCACACTGGTGACAGTTTTATCCTGCAGAAGCGTGGGGGTGGGACTTGAGGGGTCCTGACTAATGTGTCTCTGCTCTAAATGCCCCAAGACGAGTATGCTCATGGCAGCCTCACATCCTGGAGAAGGAATGATGAAAATACTGGCTTTCAGCTGAGCTGAAGCCTAAGAAGGTTTGGAGACAATAAACAAGAAGTTCGTCATAACCCTCTTAATGGTATTAACTACTACTTTCTTTATCCTAATACAAAGTAACACATATTAATGTAGAAACTATAGAAAGTACAATAAAATGTATAAAAATGATCATTTAAAACCATCATCTATATATGTGAATGTTTTGTTTCATAACCTTCCTATAGTTTTTACATACATATGTCTATATATGAAATTAAATTCATTCTAGTCATTCTATTTTATTCATTCATTCATTTATTTGATTTCACTATACCATGAACATTTCTCTCATTAAATATATTAAAATTGGAACTTCCTTTTATTAAGAAAAGAGTAGAATGAATAAATATGACTGACAAACAAGCAGCAAGGTTTAGCAGCAGTGATTGTAAAGGACCATCTGGACATGACTTGGGGAGCCAGACACACTCTGTTTAACACAGCATCACTTGAAGGTGGAGATCGTGCTCGAGACACCCAGATCATGAGACGGACAGCTCTACTCTCCAGCATGGAGCTGAATACCAAATCGCTCAGCCTAAGCTGAAATCAGTGGCCTTTCTAAGACCGCACGGTCCACAGAACAACAGCCATTGCTACCTACAGGAGCTGCTGTGAAGATGAATGAGACAATGCTGTGAACTGAGAGGTGCTAAGCAAAAGCGGTCAATGAGTGTTCATTGTTCTGTGGAGCATAGGGTGATTGGCACCATCTAGTTTCCACTAGTTACCTAATCTCCCTGGTAAGCGTGGAAGCAGGCAACATCTCCCTGTCTCAGAATTTCCTGTCTCCTTACCTCACTAAAATCACCTGTAGCCTGACAGATATTTCACATCAACCCCATCCCAGGGAAGATCAGCAAACTGAACATCGCTGGTTTTGTTTGCTTTTACCAAAGTTTTTCTTTTCCCCTAAAAGACAATAAAATAAAAAACATGTGGCTTTACAAGGAGTGCACCCCCTTAATAATGAAGAATGCAACTCTTGGGTTGCCAATAGGAGCAAACGTTATAAACTCACAAACATACAAAATAAGAGTCCGATGCTACCCATGCTACCCAGAGCAGATCTCAAGGGGTACTAATACCAATATTCTATCATTCACAGTAGCACAAACACATTTATGGTAACTGATCCCTTGATTCCTAACTAGCTGATGAGCCCAATGAAGCAAGGTACCTATAGGACATTCTGTGATGCCTATGACTCTGGCCATAGCAGGGAGTTCCTTAATACCAACTGACTCAAAATATACAAAGGACTATTAACCCCCAACAATAAGTAAACCAATAGCCCTGTTTAAAAATAAGGCAGAAATTAGAGAATTAAATCCAAAATTTGTTTGAAAGGATCTTCTGTTCGTGTCTAGATCTGGAGTGTTCTTGAAAGGTACAAGTATAATTGGCTTCCCCTAACTCTGGCAGTACTGGGAGGTGGTGAAACCTTTAATAGTGAGGACTAATGGGAAAAGTTGTCAACGGTGTGTGGCTTGAAGGGGACATTAGGACTGCAGCTCTTCCTGCTCCCTCTGCCTTTTAAGTGCTATAAGTAAAACAGCTCTTTCACCACATGTGGTGGTACCGTGTTCCCCAAAATATTGTGCACCCTAATAAACTTATCTGGGGTCAGAGAACAGAACAGCCACTAGATACAGAGGCTAGAAAATGGTGGCACCCATGCCTTGAATCCTAGCATTCCAGAGGCAGAAATCCATCTGGATCTCTGTGAGTCCAAGGCCACACTGGAAACAGCCAGGCATGGTGACACACGCCTTTGATCCCAGGAAGTGATGGCAGAAAGCAGAAAGGTATTTAAGGCGTGAGGACCAGGAACCAGGCGGGTTAAGCTTTTAGGCTTTTGAGCAGCAGTTCAGCTGAGATTGATTCTGGATGAGAACTCAGAGGCTTCCAGTCTGAGGAAACAGGATCAGCTGAGGAATTGGCAAGGTAAGGTGGCTGTGGCTTGTTCTGCTTCTCTGATCTTCCAGCATTCACCCCAATAACTGGCCTCAGGTTTGATTTTATTAATAAGACCATTTAAGATCCATGCTACAACCACACACTTTCACCGTGATGCACTCACCATGATGGCAAAAGCCTAAAGCACAGGGCCAAGAAACCTGCCTGAAACCTTGAGCTGAGTCAAAAACTTTCCCCCTTTTAAGTTATTTCAAATATTTTTGTTACAGGGATAGAAAGCTAATGCATTGCTAATAATAATAATAATAATAATAATAATAATAATAATACAGATAGCAAATAAGTATATGAAAAAATACTCAGTATCACATGAGATTATAGAACTATAGATTAAGATAATACAAATAACCATCTACTATGATAGCCAAAATTCAAGCCCCTGACCATATCCAAGGCTGGAGAACATGAGGAGTAACGAGAGCTCTCCTTCATCCCTGGTGAGAAAATGATCAGCCACTGTCAAAAAGACTGACATTTTCTTATAAACCCAAATATTTCCTTACCATGTAACTCAAACAATATATTCCTTGGTACTTACTCAAAGAAATTAGAAACTTATTTTCAAACAAAACCATGAGTGATTAGAGGGGCTCAATTCATGCCTAACAAAACTAGGAAGTAACCAAGATATATCCAATAGGTATAGATAGTCGAATCGGACACATTCATGTATTAGGATATTATTCAGGTATCAGAAGAAATGAGCTATTAAGCCATACTAAACCTAGCCAGAAGTTTAAACACATCCTACTAAATGAAAAAGTCCCATTGAAGGCTATCGATTATGTTTCCAATTCTACATCATTTGAGTAAAGGAACTTTGAAAAGCCACTAAAATGCCCAGGGGTTGCCAGGCTCTTGTGGCAGAGAGAGAGAGAGAGAGAGAGAGAGAGAGAGAGAGAGAGAGAGAGAGATTTTAGGGGTGTCATAGGTAATGATGCCTATTTGTCAAAACCCATAGGACTGAATGGGTCAGAGTGCAAAACTGTGAACCTGAATGTCACATTAATGGATGACATCAATTAACAGGGAGAACTAGAAACATCAAAGAAAACGTGATTTCTAACCATTTCTTTAGAAGCCCGCAATTGCTCTAGGAAGTAAAGCTTTTAACTCCCCATCTATTTAAACCTCTCCTGATGGGTGAGCTTCACCAAAGGGCAAAGGAGGCAGCTCCTCTCAGGACTTGGCTACAGTCTCTAAGCAGGAAATGCTACTGAAATTTCTTTGATAAAAATTTGAACTGTGACAAGTCTTTCTCTTGACTACTAAGCACAAAGGCAATATGGAATCTGAACTCATGCAGCTGCATGCCAAGAGTCTCCTTCAGAGCCCTGACCACTTCTGAAATAAAAATCTGCCAGAACTTCACAGGCATGGAAGCAAAATGGCTCCTCCCTACAGTCCCCTGAGGGCAGTGACCTCAGGCTTTGAACATAAACACAGACAGGGAAAGACAGCATAGACACATCTCTAGATTTGGGGGGAGTCTCGAACTTGTATGGAATCATAAGTAACTTCCCAGGCAGCTAAAATGCCTTTCTAGTGAGTTAAGGACATAATAATTCATTTGCACTAAATAAACTTTGAACTTTCACCAAATTAGATACATATTACTTGGACCTGAAATTGGCGGCTGACAAAAGAATATTTTAGGCTATAGGTATCACCTCAATAAAGCATAAATTAAGGAAGAGAGGGAAAGAGGAAGAGAGATGGTACTGAAGGGTTTCAGAGAGAATCTTAAAGCACAGGTATTTAAACACACCCACCACGTCTTGAACTCTGGGATTACATGTGTGTTGGAGAGGAAGGTCTCATGCACTTCAAAGAGAAGATGGCTTGGTGAGGAAAACAGTGTTTTCCCACAGCTCTCATGCTTGCTTGTAATTCTTGCTCTTTTGCCTCAAAGATACCCACAAGCCAGCATATTTTTCCAACATTTTGCCTGTGACATCTGAAAAGATCTAATTAAGAACCACCTTCTTTCCAATTCTTTTCTCGGAGCCCATGTTTTCCATCCACATTTTCCCATGAAGGATGAAGTCCTTTGAAGTATCTAGCTTGTGTGCTTCGTAGAAACTAGACATCAAAATAAGACCAAAAATCAGAAACAAACACGGACATCAAAGCTGAAGTGAATATAATTATTTTGGAAACTTGTTTCTTTAATTTTAAAATTACATATAGAAACCGGGTTAGGGAAAGGCTCAGTAGCTTCCTTGGGGTCCTGTCATGCTGAATCTAGAAATAGAGACTCTCTTTTGTATCTTATCCATAGAGCAGTATCCTCTAATCTAAATGCAACTTTTGTTGTGATGCTTTTCTTAAAGATCTTTTTAAACATCGTATTTTATTTAAAAAAGCATCATTTACTGATTAATTCATTTGCTCCATGAATGTTGGTGGAGGGCACTGTCTGCTACAATCCTGCCAGCAACTACAGTGCAGAGATTGGCAGGGCAGACATGAATTGGACCTACCAGTGTATGATGTCTCTAATACTGTCATGGGGGTGGGGAGGAAGCTAAGAGGTGGATATGAATACAAACTTCACTGTGAACTGATTCTCATAGAAGTTAGGGTCAACCAGAGAGGACACGATTTCAAGTCAGTAAGAAAGTACATGGAAGGAAGAATGAGATAGAATTCCTGATTGGAAAGAAGAAAAGAAAGAGACTCTGAAACTAGTTAGTGTGTTCACAAGCGTAGGCTTTTCTCCATCCCCAAGAAGGGGTCCCTGGGCATCGTCAGCAGAGACCTCATGGGCGGAGATCTGTGTTTGGGGGAAAATCGATACAGTGAGGAAATGATTGTGCCTAGCTCATGACAGCAGTCGCGGTGACTTCCATCAGTGGCTTCAGAGTGGGCAGCTTATTCAGAAGAAGGTTCAGGGTCTCCAAACCTCTCTACAGCAAATGCTCACCCCCGCTGCCATGCCAGAAAAGAGGGGTCTTTTAGGCCAAGTCATTTAAAATTCCGCAGCTACCAACAAGACAGTGTAAATCAGAATGCAGACCAAGTAGCTGCATTCATTGAAAACTAGGGTCAACCCCACATTTCTCCTGAGCCTGCAAGGAGCAAGATGCTTCCAAACTCTTCCCAGACGCGTAGGGAGAATGGAGCCAGAGGAATGCTAATTAGGAGAACCCATTTTGATTTTATACAGCAGAGGTTGGCAAACTTTCTGTAAATATTTTATGCTTTGAGGGCCACACAGTCTCACTGCAACCATTCAGTTCTGTTGCTAGAGACAAAATGTAAATGAGTGAGTGTGGCTGTGTTCCAATAAAACTCCAGTTACCGAATAGGCAGCAGGCCAGACTTAACCTTCCAGGCAGAGTGGCCCCCCACCTCCTATCCAGTGGGAATCCATAGTCTCCACAATTTTTACATAGACTCTATTTTCTTTGCATTGTCTGCTCACACTGCTCTACAAGTTAAAGGTGGCATTTCAGTAGAGCTGCTAGACTTCACTTTTCTATTCCTTACTTTCTTTTCTGCATGTAAAGCAGGCCATCATTTTTGAGAAAGTGAATGTTGAATTTGATTTCGTATTAAACATCCATGAGCACTGACAGATAATAGCCTTAGAAAGCCAAAGTATTGGAACAGGAAAGGGGGTTAATGGTGTCCTCATCTGATCACTTCCTTGGCGTGTCCACCTAAACCTAAAGAGACAAAATGACTTGTCCACTGTAATGCAGCCAATGTAGAGAGTGATGCCCCTCCACCCGGAGGTCTTTCTTCTTACACAAGCACATTTTTCTTTCATTTATTTAATTTTAGAACACAAAAGCAAACCTTGTTCAAAGCGCCAGAAAAGCATACTCCACCAGCAGTCCACTCCAGCTGACAAACTGTCCAATCTGAGGGCCAGGGTAAAAGAGATTGCCACTTGCTAGGCAGATGTACATGTGTGGGCCTGTCCCTCAAGTTCCCGCGGTGGCAGGATAGCAGCCAGCCCAGCATGTACAGAAGTCACAGAGCTGCCGAGCATGTCCAGGACCAGTCACTCTTCTCGCCAGAACCTGGGAGCTAATGTCACTCCCTTTACCATTGGATTCCTCAGAAAGGGTCTCCAACTTACCTGTGGGGTTAATATGTTGCCTAGGGATCTGTGAGCCTCATCCACGTCTGTTAGATGTGGCAGAAGCCAAACACTCGAGAAGTCCCTGGAACAAGAGTCTTTGGTTTTGACACCATTTCCTTCCTTCTGCTTTGGCCTTCTCTGTGGGACTCCCCCTGTACAGCGAGGCCCAGGTGAGAACTCACAGGAATTCCATACAGTAGTGTGCATTTACACGTTCAAGATGGAGCATTCCGTCCTGCATGGAACGTTTCCGTTGAATGGAAGTCATAAAAATAAATTACAGGATGTCCACCACTGAGTCATTCTATGATAGATGAACTGCATTCAATCTCTTAACTATGTCCTTCCACTAACATTATGCCTGGTTGGCATCTGTATTGAAAGTACTCTGAAATCTTTGTCACGCATATTCTCTTTCATCATACAAAAAGGTCGCCAACTCTTTATTGATTTGGTATTATTTATTTCTGTCTTCCAATGCGTTTTCCTTGTGCTCTCTTTAGCAGAACTAATTCAGTCATCCAGCCAGGCTTTGTTAGCATTGATGCTGACCCAGGCGACCAAAGCAATTCAAAACAGTGAGCTCTTTTCTGGCATGAGCTGGATGGGTACCAACACTTTCAAACTCAGAAAGGTCTCCGAGTTTTCATTTATAATTTTGCTTGTAGTATGCTAGGCTTTGTGTGAATGATCACACTTAACCCCATGGGGGAAAGTGCATAACCAGACTCATTTTACAGAGAGGAGCGTTGAGGCTTAGAGGGGTTAAATAAACCATGGAAGTCCACAAAGCTAAGAAGTGAGGAATAAGTAACCCTTTTGTCAGACAGGGGACTTGGTGTGTGTGTGTGTGTGTGTGTGTGTGTGTGTGTGTGTGTGTGTGTGTGGTGTATGTGTGTGTGCTTTTCTTGCATGTCTGTCTGTGGCACTACATGCATGTCTGGTGCCTGAGGAGGCCAGAAGATTGACTTATATCCCCTGGAACTAGAGTTATAGATGCTGTGCGCCACAATGTGGGTGCTGGGAATTGAACCCGGGTCCTCTGGAAGAGCAGCCAGTATTCTTAAGCATCAAGCCATTGTTCCAGTCCCTATGTTCACATTCTTACAAACCCATGAACACCCATCAAACCTGCTAAAGAAGGCCAGAATAGCTTTTTTTAAAATGCAGAAACCACACTACTCCACTACTCTGAAACCTTCAGTAGATTTTTGTGTCCCCTGACTTCATTCAAAACACATTCTCAGTATAATAGTGTTGAGAAGCCTATGCTCTCCCCTTCTAGTTCTGATCTCACATTTTCTCCTCCATCCTTCTGGCTTGTATCCTATGAACCCAGCTGGCTTCTAAGTCTGATGGACCATTTAACTTCTTTCTTGGCTCACAGTGCTCTCTGACTGAGATCTCCCTCCCCATCTCCCTGGGATATAGATACCTAGTCATTTTTCATTTCATAGACATCTTCTTTTCAAGACTTTTGTCAACTTCTCCCAATTTCCTTCCTTAGGCCCCCATTTTATCTATAAGGGTTTTGTAATTGAAATCAGAGCATATTGTTATACATCCTAGACTGAATGTCTCCCTAAGGCAAGACCTAAGTTTCACTTATCTCTTGTTTCTTACTGCTAATGTATAATAGGTTCCCCCATCTTAGCAAGAACCAAGAGTTGACATTCATTGAGCATAATCTGTACCTAGGTTGGTTATGTTCATTAATTATATATGTATGTCTATGTGTCCATATCTATGCATAGATGAATACTTATATTATACGGTATATAGCATATATGTTCATATATTATTACTCCCTCACAGATAAGAAAGGCACTGAGGTCAGTTGCAGAAGTTACATAAATTATATAAGAACACAATGGAAGAGAATGGCAAATGTTAAAAGATGGTACTGGGTAGAGCACTTGACTAGGATGGGCAAGGCCTAGACCTTAGGTTCTATCACTAGAGGAGAGAGAGAGAGAGAGAGAGAGAGAGAGAGAGAGAGAGAGAAGGAGAAGAAAGAAGCAGTTCTCTGAGCTTGAAACCAGGGGGTGGAAGGAAGGGAGAGAACTGGATTTCAAGGTACATTGTCTCAAATGAACTGAATGAATCAAAATCATATTCTGTATCAAATCAACTTCCTACATTGTTCCCATCTAAAGAGCTGCAGTATTTTTCCAAGTGAGAATAGTCAAACTGGAGCTTTTCTCTCAGAAGCTACATGGGAAGCATTTTGAGAGGGAGAAATTCAAACCAGGTATGACTGCTGCCCCAGACTCACTTGCGGTCACACATCCAGGACCAAAGAACAAAGCAAACAAAAGAGAGTGAAGGCCTCATATGGGCAGATGGCTCAGCCAACAAAATGTCTGATGTGCAAGCATGACAGACCTGGGTTCAGATTCCTAGCACCCGAATGAAAGCTGGGCGTGATGGCATGGGCTGATATCCCAACTCGGGGAGAGCAGAAACAGGCAGCTCACTGGTTAGCTAAGTCTAGCTGAGTTGGTGAGGTCCAGGCCTGATGAGAGGCCTTGTCTTAGTAAATTACTTGGAGAGTGCTAGGATAAGACACTTGACCTTGACCACTGACTCCATGAATATGTGCATACTTATGCATGTATAGTTGCAAGCACACAGAAGTATACACACACACACACACATACACACACAAACACATACACGCACACACAAACACATACACACGCCCCACCAAAAAGCCCCAACAACAACTGCAGTTCTGAACCAATCTCCTCCCCTTCAACAAATGAAGACTAAAAACCTTCTTAGCAAGCTAGAACAGAAAACGTGATCTTTATGCATAAAAATATGGCATGCTTTCAACATGGCAAAAAAGCCACACACACACACACACACACACACACACACACACACACACACTCACTCACACACACACTCACACACACACTAAAATTATTTAAACTTGAGTGTGTCATATCATCTGTCTCCTGCTGGACACTAACACAGATGAAACTTATCCTCTCCAACGGAAAATGCCTAGTGACAAAAATATAAGAAGAAACAGTTAAATATCCCCTACATCTGAAAGGATGTTCCATACCTACCATATCTGGAACAATTTCCAAGTGTTTTAAGAAGTTTGATACAAATTTGGGAAGATGGGAAGTTGGAATGTCTTCCTGGGAATATCCACTAGTGACCTGCAGAACAATTTGTCAATGTACTGTGAATCTGAAGACATTCCCATTTAATCCTAAAGATTCCACCTCTAATAGGGTTGGGAGGAGCCTCGCACAGGTGCACAAGGAGACATGCACCAAATGTTCCTGGAAACATTTGTTTAAAACGATTAAAAATGGAAATGACTTACATAGAAATAGCCAAACATAAATCACTAAGTAAATTCTAGGATTCCCCAAACTATAGAATTCTCTGAGATAGTTAAAATGAACCAATGAGAATTACAACATGGGCACTAGAATGTCAGTGTGGATAAGTATCAAAATTAGAGCTATAAGGGAGGAAGCAAGCCACAGGCCATTATAAATAGTTTGATATGATTTATTAATATCAAAAGATATGGGAGGTAACATGTTCTTCATGGAGACATCTGCAGATATTTGCTCACAGTAAGTGCTTGCCAACTGCAATGAAGACTGTTCATCTAAGGGAAGAGATAGGAAAACTCAAATGTCTTCTTATCTTTTTAAAAACCTAAAGCTAGGTGCTTTGGTGTACATCTGTAATAACAGTGCTTGAGAGAGGGAAATGGGACTTGAAGGTCATCTTGGACTATCTAGTAAGTTTGAGGCCAGCCTGAGCTACATGAGACCCTGTCTCATGGGAACAAAATAAAACAGAAATCTGCAACAAATAATGGGAAGCATTAGTTCTTGTTAATTTGGTGTGAGAGTACCCAGAGATTATTGTATTTTAATATTTGCTGTGTTCTAGAAACTTGAAATTTTCAAAGTGAAACGTGTTTTTTAATAGAATGCATGTGCCTATCCCTAAAGGGAATGATATCTAAACATGTATGATAATGGGTACAAGGCACAGTGGCTCTATGATGAATGATAAACAGGGCCCAGGGTGGCAGATGTGCCCCACATTCACTGATGAGCACCACAGAATCAACCTTGGGTCATCCATCTGACCACACAGCTTGTTGGTGAGTAAACCACGGTGCAGCTTAGGGTCAGATGTTTGCTAAGTCAGATGACCCTGTGTCCCTGCTCAGAGTCACATGAGAGAGAGAAACAGTATTTATTGCTTATATTTACAGTGCCAAGTGTGTTCTTCTTTTCCCCTCATGGTGGCCTGATGCAAAATGATGTTATTATTTACTTTGCAATATATATAGCAAATAAAAAAATGAGGAACAAGAACCAAAACCATCATTTATAGGATCTCAAAGGCAAAAGAGAAATCATTCTTCTGTAGAACACACTTTAAGCAAATTGCAAGTCCTAACCCTAAATATCTCAATCTAACTGCAAAGCTCCCAAGTCTTCTCTAATGAACTTCAGGTGAAGGCTGTTGATGCAGGACAGGCTTGCCATGGGATTGTTCCTAGTGATACCCAGAAGCAAACAGCTGTCTTTCCTCTCCATACTCTGTTTTGTGGTCCCCACTACATACATTACATGTTTTGACTTGGGTGCTAGGATGATGTCTGGCTTCCTCCCATCCCTGTTCCGTTTTCATCTCTTAATCACTAACCACAGCATGGGATTCCTTCCCAAACTATAATTGGAATGAGGATCCAAAGTCCTGCTTCCAGTGGTCATCAACCTACCTGAGAGTGGCCAGGGTGGTCTACCAGCAAAAGACACACTATGCTGTAAGTCACACTGGGCTTTGAGGGGAAAGCCAAGAAGGGGGAAAGGTCTCTAGGTCAAAAAGTCATTTTCCAAAAAGCACATCAAACTCAAATGTGATCAAGGCTAGCAATATTTGAGGAAATGCTCAAAGATGGAGAAGAAAATACCAAGAGTTATGATGGCCTATCTATTGTGAAACATGGTGCCAACTATGGCTGGGATTTGGGGGGACAAATCCAGTCTCCTGGAGGGTAGAGCAGTGAAAAGGGGGCTCAGGTGACAGCTGCAATTGGGGAAGAAAGCAACAGAACTTCCATCAACCAAACAGTATAAGACCACAAAGCATGGCTCAGAAGCTAGCTGTGTGGGCTGAGACATGTGTGGGCAGGCTGATTGGCGTGAGGTGTCCAGGGTTCATCTTTGGAACATGAACTCTAGGCTCCTGGCAGCTGGATTCATTGTAGACCCGACATGTGCAGAGTCTACATTTACCAGTTTCCTCCCTGTCTGCCTTGGGAATTGCTTTGAGACTAAGACTCCTGGGGTGGATGCCCAAGAGGTTAAGAAGACAAATATTGACCACAGTAAGACTTCAAAGTGGATGAGTTTCCTTCTGGAGTTGAAAAACAAACCTAGTCTAAGATGGAGACAGAGATAAGTATGCCTATATTGGCAAAATGCAATCATACCCATGAACACCATCCTTTTAAAATGGCAGACCGGATAAATAAACTCCTTTACTACTCATTTTCAACTGGGCCTATGAAATCACCAATTTTGTACTTAAAAAGTGTGTTCAACCTTGGAAGTTTTATGTGGTGGGTTAAGAGTCCTACAGAGTTCAGACAACACAAACTGATAGTGGGAAACTCGGTGACTTTTTCATGTCACAAATGAACTCCCACTAATTCTATTTCTTCCATTATAGAATAGAAGGCCAATCATCCACAGTGTTCACCCTTAAACAGATTTGATGTAAAGCCTAAATACAACAGTAAGAGTCATTGAAAGAGAATATGGGGCAAGACACTACTACTGAATTAATATCATGTATTAAGCATAATAGTAATACTTTTATTTGAGCATCCTCAACATTAATGTTACTGTTAATGAAAGCGAATCATCAAAATCTTTCCACTCCGTGCCCTTTCCTGGCTGGTTCCTACCTGAGGATCCAGGTGCCCTTGCTGCCAGGTGGAAGCCAGGCATTTGGAGAAAGCAGTTACACAGATTTAGAACCTCCCTAGTCGTCTCCTGGCATCCTGGGTACCTGTGGAGTCTTCTTTTTACTGCACTACAAGGCCCAGTGACCAAAGGGGAATAAGGGAAAGGTTTGCAAAATGATCTCCAGAGCTTCCCAGACCTAGAAACAAATCTCTCCTCTGAGCAGGACAAAACTGTCTTCTTTACCTGCTTTGGAAACGTCATAGGGAGGCCTGGGACCCGGAAAGGAACTTAGGATGTTCATTTCTGGGGCTACTTGTTCTTCCTATTTACAGAGTCTACACCAAGGGGAGGAGGGGGATCAGGAAGGGCAGCGGCTATTCACCCACCCCTCTTCTCTGCCCCTTGCCCTATCACTTCCCAGGAAGAAACCAGTAGCCATATTAAGGCTGCTGTAAATACTGAGGCAGGCAGTATCTCAATTAATGAGGCAGCAAAGCCTCATTTTCCAGCGGCAGTCATATTGTGTGGGAATTTCCTTAAGACTGCCCGGAACGCTGGAAGTTTCCTGCAGGAAGTGACTGAGCACATGCTGGGTGAGCAGTTCTCTTTCCACACATAAATCAGGAGTTACCACCTCATACGGAGCAGGGAGCACTGTCCAGGATAACAAAGAAAGTATCAGTACAAGCAGAGGACCAAGGAATCAAGATAATAATAAAGGGAGGGCTCAGTGCATACAATACTTTTCCCCACCCACAGATGCACACTTATGATTCTGTTTGTCATCTGCCTCCACAAACAGGGCAATCAATGACACCCTCCAGATTCAAACAAGCAAGGAAGGAAAGAGATAGAATCAAATGGAATCACTACCTGTGCTCCCAGTATCTATAAGGCAAATCCACATTTCCTGATCTAGCATCAATTTCCATTTCCCTTACAACCCCAACCTTAACCTCATATTTTAACACTGACCCCTGACCACAATGGGGCTTAGAGTATAGTAGCCCCATTTCTTTATTCCCATGTCGACTCCTGTTGTTCCTCCCAATCTCAAAGTAAATATCTCTCTATCCAGATCTATGCTGGATTCATATAATAAGTCAGTGAGCACACTGAGTAGCTGCTACATGCTGGCCATTGTGCTAAGCTCCAGGGACCCAAAGCTGGGCAGAGATCAGTTTTAACTCCACAGAGCCTGTGATCTTAGAGAAAATACCAAGTTCTTCTATGACCCAGTCCATCTCTTAACTCTTGGGAAAAATTGTTCAGACCACTCACTTGTCAGCTAGAGATAGCTTCATTTTGTCTACTGTGCTACAATGTAGTTCTTTCTCACTCTGTCAATATCTACAGTGTGCCATAAGATTCGTGTGGATGGAAACTTTATTTAAATCAAGCATTATGCTTAGGATATGTTTGTGAGGAGATGACAAAATATTAAAATAGATACCAGGTAATGATGGAAAACAAAACTCTCACATCCCTTATTTTACTATCTCAGGCCTAATCCATAGTTCTTAATATCAATGTCAGTGCTATTTGGGGCCTGATACTTGTCTGTTGAAGGGCTTCTTTTAGTTTAGAGGCTGCTCAGCAGCATGCACCTGGCTCCAACTGTTCAGTGTCTGAAGCTTCTCTGTCCCAGCTGTCACAGGCAAAATATTCCCCAGCATCAATCAAGTTTCCTTAAAGATGATAAAAATTCAAACCAAACAATGATCACATCCGTGAAATGTCTTGAGCTTGCTTGCTTTCTTCTGTGTCTCTAAATTTATATGTGCATATTATATTAATATTTAAGCATACATGTTTAATTTCATAGAGGGCACAATTTTCTTTTCCCAAGGCATTGCAAAGTGACTCAGATGCCTGTTGCACTAAAAGAACAAGAAAGGCAAATCCAGGAGAGAGCTGGCTCCCAGAGCTAACTTTTCTTTTGCCTTTGGAGAGTGTCCCAAATAATCCTACAGCTGTAAACCAGTGAGCTCTGGAGACAGTATCCTGGGACTAGTGGTGGTTGCATATCTAAGCAGAGGTAGCTGGAATTCAAGATCAAATTCCTGTGGTCCCCATCCTCCTTGAGTCCACAGCTGGGAACTCCCACACCCACAATGACTGCTTAGTGTGACCTCTCCCTCACATGATCTTCCAGAAGTCTAAGATTAACACTCAAAAGGAACGTTCACCTTCTCCTGCATAACTGCCAAAGAGACAAAGTCTCCAATCCTGCAAAGGATGAAATCATGTGCCTTTAGAGTCACTAAATTCAGCCTAAAACCATTGCACATAAAACCATGGCATTTACCACTTAACAAAAATACTGCCTTTTTTTCTGGATTTTAAAGAAAAATCAGAATAGCACCTGTGATGGAGATGCAGACACTTACTTTTTCTAGAGGCTGGTGGATGGATTTCATGAGGAGCCACTGATGGAAGAAGTGATGTTTCTGAAGCTCACTCTAGACTGTGAGCTCCCTGAAAACCCAGAGAAGCCAAGACCTACCATGCATGGCACCCCAACTTAGCACCAAAGTTGGAATGCAGGTATACACTGTCTGTTGATTGAATAACTTCCATAAAACATGCTCCCTTCCTTTGTGGTTCTATTCAATATGTGATTTGATATAAGTACATTTATATCAATCCTCTATTCATAATATAAATTATAACATGTTTTACATAATATAAAAGAAACTCATATTAATGTTGAAAAAGTTTATATATTTCTGTATGTAGTTATAAAAAGGCAAAAAAGATACACACTGAACATCATAAGTCATGCACTCTCCTTGGTTCTTTTCAATATTTCATTTCATTTTATTGAGATTTCTGTACATGTTTCCTCTTAAATCCTAACAATGCATAAGATTACTAGTGTGACTCCGAGCAGGTAACACAGAGCACGGTGAAATTTAGTGAGTGAAGGGAGTGTACAGGGGAGAAAATAGACAGTCAGAGCAGGGGCACCTAAGTGATCCGGACAGAGGACCGATGCCAGGATAGGTCACTGACAGACGAGACAACTAAATGGATTCTTTATATCAATGGAAATTAATCAGGAAGAAGTTGTGTGGTTTTCAGGCTGCGTGAGTGCTAAATATAAAAGGCATGGACTCAAAAAAGAATGAAAGAGAGAGGGAGTAGAAGAAAAAGTAAAAAAGATGGGTGGAAGGAAAGGAGGGAAGAAAGGAAGGAAGGAAGGAAGGAAGGAAGGAAGGAAGGAAGGAAGGAAGGAAGGAAGGAAGGAAGAAAACATACAGGATATGGCAAATGGCTTCATCCTGTGAGTGGAAAAGAGCTGTGGCCTTGATGGAGACAGAAGCCTAGCACACTTCTCTGCTGCTCACTGTGGATGGATGGGAGGAGCAAGTACACATGGAGCTTTCTCAGTGTAGAAGTTGCGCTCAGAGTCATGTCAACAAGTGAGGAAGGATGTCACAGGCAGCTCTGGCAGACATGGGAGAGGAGGAACTAGTTGATATTTATCTGCAAAGGCCAATGAACCAGTTTCTAAGACTGTGAATCCCCTGACATTGAACCATGCTACCTTTTTTTGTTGTTGTTCTTTATTTTGTGGAAAGAAACCACACTTCAGAAGGTTCTTGAGATTTATAACCAAATTCTGAAACATTATTTTACCTCATCTGCAAAGTTCCTGGTTTTGTTCATGAAAATGGAACCATCCTTCTAACAAGCCACTGGTATCTGCTGGTAACAAGTAGCTAAGATTCTGTTAATTACAGAAGTTGGCTTTTAATTGTGCCAAGGAAAATAACACTCTTTGGGAATAGAGCAGAGCTTAATAACTGAGCTCAAGATAGTGAGCTCATTACTTTTGCTGTGCGTGGGCTAGTTTCCTCTCTCTGAATAATGGAATGTGTTCTCTCCATTAGAGGAAAAGGACCTGGTGCTACCAACCTCGTGTGTATTGTCAGACCCAAAGGAAACACTATTCATCGCTCACACTTTGTTCTCAAAATACCCTTCGACTTAATTTGTATGTTGAAGTATCTCAATGAGTTCTAATCGGCTAACAGAATCAGTTGTGTAGCCAGGTTCATTAGCTCTGCTTTTGCCAATCTTCTTCAGAGCAGATAATGAAGACCAGGACAGTGAGATACGTGAAACAGAGTTAGCTAATCAGGACAAGGAGCATTAGTATGCATTGTTCTTTTTACCTCCATCTCCTCTGAAAAGTTCTGTATCCAGTTAGCCTGACAAATGCTCACCCTCTGGAAATGCATTCCGATCAATAGCCAGAGCCACGGTGAATTAGGACATTCTAAAGGCTAGAGTCCATTTACTTGAGCCAGAGCTGAAGAGGATCCTTCAGTAGTTACCATTTGCTGAAAGGGATAATTGAAGAACAAACCATGATCCAACCCAATATATCCACGAACAAGATGGCATACAGATGTCCCTGCTACCTGTTTTTAGTGGGAAATGCATGGACCCTAACAAAGTGTAGAAAAATTCAGGGTTAGAATAGAGATGACCTAAAAGAATTTACTACATGTGTTATCTATGGACTCCTACACAGGAAATGTGACCCAAAGGATACTGTTATTGGCCACATCATGCTTTGTCATGGGTCTAATGATGTAAATTCCTGTTTAGAAAGCAGCTTTGCATCAGACATCCTTTATATGCTGTATTACACTGGATTCTGTCTTACACTAAATATTTATCAAAGTTATTTCACCCTTGTCCTTCTCATTGACAACATCTGCAAAATTCCTGGAAAGTGTTTATGTTCAAACCAGTGTTTATGTAAACAATCATATGGAGTAGAGAGAAATTCTGGGGGGCAATTTTCATTTTCAACCCTGACATCTCTAATGACCCTACCTGAGGGCCAGAGTACTGAAAGAGGCCCCCTAGCATAGTTGCCACCTGTAGTTACTGTGAAGTGGTGAATTTTCTAATGTTTAGAATGCTCTATGTGAGTTGTACATACATACACATGTATACATCAGCTAAGTTCCTCTGCACCAAACTGTCTAATTAAAGCAAAGTAAATTACGTGTGTGTGTGTGTGTGTGTGTGTGTGTGTGTGTGTGTGTGTGTTTATGGCTTGTTTTTATTTATATTTTTATTTTGATACTTTTTAGTTATTTTTTAAGATTTTTTTCAGACAATATATTTTTATCATATTCTTTGCGACCCCATCCCCACCCCCGAGGCCTCACAGAGCCTTCCCAGAGCCCACCCTCTCTCTAAAGAGAATCAAAAGCCTAAAAGACAAACAAACAGAGAAAACGAAAGAAAAATCTAAAAGACAAAAACCACCAAACAATAACAAAAAGCACATAATAAAAACATGGAGTGTGTCTTGTGTCGGTCAGCTACTCCTGAACATGACACGCTTTGTCCAGTAGTGTGATATTCCCAGTATTAAGACATTTGGAGAAAAGTAATTTTCCCTCTCCTAGCAAGCATCAAATGCAAATAGCTTCTTGGTTAGGGATGGGAATGTGTGCCCACTTCCCCTTCTCCATTGAAATTTTTCCTGGCTTGAATTTGTGTGTGTCCTGTGCATGCTGCCACAGTCTCTGCAAGTTTATACGTGGACCAGCCCTGTTGTGTCTGAAAGACACCGTTTCCTTGGAGTCACCCACCACTTTTAGCTTTTAAAATATTTCTGCCTCCTCTTCTGCATAGACTCCTGAGCTTTGAGGGGAGAGCTTTGACATAGATATTCCATTTAAGGATAAATGCTCCATGGTCTCTAACTATCTGCATATTGTCCAGTTGTGGGTCTCTGTGTTAATTACAATTAATTGCAAGAAGTTTCCCTGTTGAGGATTAAACAATGTAGTATTCTATGGGTATAGCAAAACGTCATTAGCAACCATTTTATTGCTATGTTCATTTAGCAGAATAGTAGTAGGTTTTCCCTTAGGGCCCATGACCTATCGTGTCTCAGGTTCTTGGACTCATTAACTGTGTGGGTTCTAACTCATTAAGTGGACCTTAAATACAATAAAAATGTAGTTGGTTATCCCCATAACATTTGGGCCACTATGGTATCAGTATATCTAACAAGTAGGTCACTGTTGCAGGTGAGACTGATGTCTTTTTATCCAGTAGCATGTATAGTACCTCACAGTACTATGAACACTAGTCGGGGTCGGGGAAGGTTCTAGTTGGGTACCATGTTCAATGACATCTGTAAGTGGTACCTACAGGAATAGAGGCTTATTATCACATTGTGGAGGATAACCAATAACACTGGTAATAGTCTGTATTGTTTGTGGGCAATAGGTAATCCCTTTGGCCAATGACTCAACAAGATATAGCCCATTCCTGGAACTAGGGATTTCATTTGGTAGTACATGATATCTAGTTGGGGAACTATATCCTCCACTGTACAGTAACTCAATTTAAATTACTTTTGTATATTATAGGAAACTTCTAGAATAGTTGGTTTCCACATGCCTTTTCAATACATCTTTAGTATTAGTTATCCCTCCCCATATTCCCTCCTTTATCCTGCCATTCCCCACCCCCCTTTTCCTTCTCCTATTTCAGTTTCCCTTATTTATAGCCCTATATTCTATATCCGCTTCCTTGGAAGATCTTCTCATGCCTGCCTGGTTCCTCTGCCTAACCTCTGTGACCATCCTAAAGAAACAGACATATCTAAAGCTTAAAAATTAACATCTACATATTAAGGGAAGCATGAAATTTTTGTATTTCTGAGTTGGGTTACCTCAATCAAGATGATTGTTTCTACTGCCACCCATTTATATTCATATTTCATAATTTTGTTTTTAACAATCAAGTAATAATACATTGTATAAATATACCACGTTTTTATTATCCATTCATCAGTTGATGGACAACTGGGCTGATTATAATTTCTGTCTATTATGAATTTGGCAGCAATGAACATGGATGAGCAAGTATCCCTATAGTAAGATGTAGAATCCTTTGGATAGATGCCCAAGAGTGGTATACCTGGATCTTATGATAGATCTTTTTGAGGGAACTGCATACAAATTTCCATAGAGACTGTACAAGCTTGCAGTCCCACCAGTAATGAATAAATGTTCCTTGTTCCTCACATCCTTGCCAGCATGTGCTGTCATTTGTTTTATTGATCTTGGTCATTCTGCCAGGTACAAGATGAAAGCTTAGTTTGAATTTTCATTTCCCTGGTGGCTAAAGAAGCTGAATATTCTATAAAGTGTTTCTAAGCCATTTGTGTTACATCTGTCTATAACTCTGTTTAGTTCCATATCCTGTTTTTAAAAATCTATTTTCTTAATGGTCAGTTTTTTTAGTTCCCTATATTCTCCCTCTCTCAGATGTATAGTTAATAAAGATTTTTTTCCCCATTCTAGAGCCTATAACATTGCTCTAATGATGGGTTCTTTCGCTGTCCAGAGCTTCTTAGCTTCATGAGGTCCCAGTTAGTTAGTTAGTTAGTTAGTTAGTTAGTTAGTTAGTTAGTTAGTTTTGAGACAGGGTTTCTCTGTAGTTTTGGTGCCTGTCCTGGATCTCGCTCTGTAGACCAGGCTGGCCTCGAACTCACAGAGATCCGCCTGGTTCTGCCTCCCGAGTGCTGGGATTAAAGGCATGCGCCACCGCCAGGCGGCTAAGGTCCCATTTATTAATTGTTGGTTTTAATGCTTGCACTATTGGCATCCTGTTCAAAGTCCATTCCTAAGCCAATGAGTTGCAGTCTATTTTCTACTTTCTCTTCTATCGGATTCAGGATATCTGGTCTTATGTGGAGGTCCTTGATCCATTTGGAGGTAAGTTTTGCACAGGGTGACACAGATCTATTTTTATTCTTTTACATGCAGCTAACCACCATTTGTTGAAGATTCTGTCTTTTCTCCTGTGTGTATTTTTTACTACTTTGTTAAAAAACAAGGAGTCTGTGGGTGTGTGGAATTATCTCCAGTGCTTTGATTTCATTTCATTGACCAACATGTTTGTTTCTATGCTAATATCACACTGTTTTTATGGTTATAGTTTTCTTATACAGTTTAAGATTTGGATGGGGATACTTCCAGCAGTTCTTGTACTAGTCAGGTAAAATATTTAACATGATGGCTAATCTTGATTGCCAACTTGACTACATCTGGAATTAACTAAAACTCCAGCAATTGGGGATATCTGTGAGGGATTTTTTCTTGGTTGGATCATTTGAGGCTAGAAGATTCATCCTAAATCTGGCCACACCTTATGGTGGGAGCCCACATAAAAGGACATGAAAGAAGTAAACTTTCCTTTTTACCTGCTTAACCTAACTCTCACTAGCAATTTCATCTATCTTAAGCCATTTCTTCACTGCTGTTAGAACCTGCTTCCTCAGGATTCCTATGTGGAATGAAAACTAGCAGTCCTCTAAGACCTCCCTGGGACTCCCACACTTGATTGGGACTACAGAGACAACCAGTCTCATGGACTGAACCATTATCAGATTCTTAGCCTTTCTGTCAGGAGACAGCCATTGTTGAACTACTTGGACTACAACCTATAAGCTACCTTAATAAATCCCCTTTTGGACTCCACCAATTGGGCCAAAAGAGCCTTCCTCCAGTAACTGATGGAAGCAGATGCAAAGATACACAACCAAGCACCAGGCCGAGCTCCAGGAGTCCAGTCAAAGAGAGGAAAGAGGGATTCTATGAGCAAGGGGAGAGGGTCAAGATCATGATGGGGAAATCTACAGAGACAACTGAACCAAGCTCATAAGAACTCACAAACTTTGGACAAACAGCTGTGGAAACTGCATGGGACTGGACTAGACCCTCTGCATACAGGAGACAATTATATAGCTGGGTCTATTTGAGGGGCCCCTGGTAGTGTGATCAGGATCTATCCCTGGTGCATGAGCTGACTTTCTGGATCCCATTACCTATGGTTAGACACCTTGATCACCCTTGATGCAGGGGGGGGGGGGGGGGGGCTTGGTCCTACCTCAACTGAATGTACCAGGTTTTGCTGTTCCCCCATGGGCGAAGTTACTCTTTTGAAGGAGGGGATGAGAGGCAGGTGGTAGCTGAGAGTTAGGCAGGCATAGGGGAAGCAGGAGGAAGGATGAGAGGCTATAAAAAAATCCCCTTTTAATATATTTATTTATTATATACTTTAATTTATATTTAATCTGTAATATAATGAATATATTAAAAGGTTAATCATTTTAAGTTATTTGAATATTTATTAATATATAAAATATTTAGTATAAAAATTATGTTAGTGATTATATTTTATATGTATTAATATACATTAAATACATTAGTAAGCATATATTTTAGTATAACAAATATATATGTATATTTATTCTATCAGTTCTGTTACTTTTGAGAACCCTGACTTATACATCCACCATCATTTCGTCACGGTTAATATGTGATTTTAGGTGTAGTGTTGTTTCTTTTATGAAGTTAGTTGCTCTTGTGTTTGGTGCATAAATGTTTAGAAGTGTAATATTCTCTTGGTAGATTTTTCCTTTAATGAGTGTGCCATATCCCTTCTTTATGGATTAGTTTGAGTTTGAAGTCGGTTTTGTCAAACATCAAAATAACTACCACATCTAATAGCTTCTATTTGATTTCTAAATGATTCCATTTGCTTACACCACCTTTTCCATCCTTTTACTCTAAGGAGCTCTCTGTGCTTGCTTGATGGAGAGGTGTTTCCTGGATGCAGCAGAAAAATGGGTTCTGTTTTCTAATCTGCCAGTCTTTGTCTTTTTATTTTTTATTTTTTTCAAGACAGGGTTTCTCTGTGTAGCTTTGTGCCTTTCCTGGATCTCACTCTGTAGATCAGGCTGGACTCAAACTCAAGAGATCCACCTGCCCCTGCCTCCCTGCCCCTGCCTCCCGAGTGCTGGGATTAAAGGCATGTGCCCAGCTAGTCTTTGTCTTTTAATTGTGGAATTAAGACCATTAATTTGAGAGTTATTATTTAGCACTGTTTATTAATTCCCATTATTTTGTTGTTGTGTTTTTTGTTTCTTCTTTTGATGAACTGTTCTGTAATTATTTATTCTTTGTATCCTCTTTAGTGTAGTTAACCTTGTCTTTGAACTAAAGTTTTCTTTTTATTGCCTTTTGTAAAGCTGGGTTGGTAGACAGAAATTTATTTTTAAATTTATTTTTATCATGATTTTTTTTTTTTTTTGCTTTGATTGATAGTTTTGCTAGGTATATTAGTCTGGGCTGGCATTTATGGTCTTCCAGGCCTCGTAAAACATCCATACAGGCCCTTTTGACTTTTAAGCTGTGCACCTGGGAAACTAGACATTTGTTATATACTTATAAAATATTGATATAAAATATTGACATTCTTATTGTAAAAGCAATAAACTGGGCAGTAAGGTAGCCAAACCTAGGAAGGAAAATTCCTAGCTCTTAACACTCAAGAATGATCACCTCTACACAGATGTTCCAACTTTCATCATCCCCATGGCACTATCTGGCAGCCCCATACCCTCAGCTCTACACATCAGTCAAACACCTACAGGACAAGAAGCCTGGTCCTGGAACATCTAATGAGGAAATTCCACCGAGTATATCTGATAATGAAAGAGATTTATTCTGGGTAAACTCACAGCAAGCATAAAGGAGTTAGTTGTGGGATGGGGGACAGTCCAATGAAGTTCTCTGGAGAATTCTGCCTTGATCCACAGCACCAGCATCCAGCATCCAAGACCATGAGGTAGCCAAGAGAGCTCCAGCGTGTCTCATCCAAGGTCTTAAGGGGTCCCCGTCTTGGCCACGCCCCCTGGGGGGGCAGGTACCTAGCAGTACCTGCTGCCTACTAGGGGTGGTGCTTCAGCATAGACAACCACCTCTACAGACATCAGGCATAATTTAGCCAGGGTTTTTGTCACTTTATAAAAAAGATTTCATTCCCTTGATTGTCTATCTGTTTTCTACCTATTTTCATTTCTTGAAATCTCAGAGTGATCACTAACGTCCAAATTTCTACCAACATTCTTTTTATGATAGTAAATATCTTTTCCATCAATATGTTGCCTTGGTTAGTTGTTGTTGTTGTTGCTGTTGTGAACTTGACACAAGCTTGAGTCATCTGAGAAGAGGGAGACTCAGTTAAGAAAATACCTCCACCTTGGGTTGTCTGTAGGCAATTCTGTGAGCCATTTTCTTGATGAGTGGTTGATGTGGGAGGGTCCAGCCTGCTGGAAACAATGCCACTCCTGGTTAGGTAGTCCTGGGTTGTATAAGAGAAGCAAGCTGAGAGAGCCATGAGGAACAAGCCAGCAGGCAGTGTTCTTTCACAGCTTCTGCTTGAGTTTTTGACGCCAGGTTCTTCCCTCAATTTCTTGCCCTGACTTCCCTCCATGATGGAGTGTAAGCTATACACTGAAATAAACTCTGCCCCCCCCCCCGCCCTCACCAGTTTCTTTGGGTCACATTGAAAGAAGGACATCTGTCTGGCTCCTCTTAGATACCTACCAGTCCTACTGCATTGGAGCCTATTCTCTGACTTCATTCAGGTTTCATGTCTTCCTGCAAAACCATGGCTCCAATACACAATGGACACTGGGGGTTTAATGTATGAACTTGGTGGCGACACAATTTAGTTCATATCGGAACCCAAGCAGTTCCATTAAGAGGTTTGCTTAAGTCCTCAGCAAAATGAAGGATGGGTCAGAAGGACTGGAGTAGCCACCTGAACTTAGGAACCTACCTTTAAGAAGTCAGCTCTGACTATTTGGCTTTAGAAAATGAGTGTCCAAACAGCCCAGATGAGATGGTTTTCTATTTCCTTTTTAGTATTCCTGAATGTGGAAAGTCTGTAAAAAAAAAAAAAAAAAAAAAAAAAAACATTAAACAGCCTTCTAAAGTGAAGGACTAAGTGATGGTGAGCAAAGCTTTCCTCTTTTTGATCCATAGGAATCATGAAACTGATCGGCATTGTGTGTGTGTGTCTGTGTGTGTGTGTGTGTGTGTGTGTGTGTGTGTGTGTGTGTGTGTGTGTGTGTGTGTGTGTGTGTGTGTGTGATAGAAATAGTGTCACTTCATTCACAGTGGAAGATTACTCCACCTAGAAAACCATGATCCTGTCCTGAAAGCAAAGCCATAGTTGGGGAATAAGAAAAGGCCCTAAATTGTGCGTATCCTAGAGGTAGGGGTCATCAAATCACCTGCTTTGCCTTCATGAAAACTGGGTCAGACTGGAGATCAAAAGGCGGCTTTGGTCTCACATTGGCCCCTAGTTCATCAATATGGAGGTTCATTTGACTGTTGCATGTCTCCACTTCCTCAGGAAGCACTGTGGATGTCATGTCTGACTCTGGGTCAGAAGACAGAGGTGGTATTTGTAGAATGTGAAAAGTATCTGAATCCCTTCAGTTCCTCACAGACTTCTTTTCAAAAAATATTTACTTATTAAGTACGCAGTGTTCTGCCTGTGTACCAGAAGAGGGCACTGGATCTCATTATAGGTGGTTATGAACCACCCTGTGGTTGCTGGGAATTGAACTCAGGACCTCTGCAAGAGCAGCCAGGGCTCTTAACCTCTGAGCCATCTCTCCAGCCCCTCCTCATAAACTTCTAAGCATCCACAATTGTCAGCTTAATGTATCTCTTAGAAACTTCCCTGATGATGACAGGCTCCAGCTTCCAGCATGTCAATTATTTTTGTATTTCGTTTTTTCCATATAATGCAACACTCCAAATTGGATGTGTTTTTTAATAAAGCTTTGACAAATGCTGGATGTAGCAAAGAATTATTCCTGGCTCTGGATATTATTCTGCTTTTATGATTTCTCAATATCATGTCTCTCTTTTCCCACCATGGAAGTTTGGCCGAGGATTTCATAACCCAAAATAAGGTTAAACATGATATGCCATAAAATGTTGAAGATGCCAGTGGAGGCCTCATAAGGTTTGTAGCCAGGCCGAACTAAAAATTTACTTGCACATGAAACATGTTCCCTGCACAAGCAACAATAAATATCTGTTCCTTTTCTTTCCTGTGGAGGAAAATTTTCACCTAAGAAGAATTAGAAACATCAGTGCATTAAGAAGAAAAAGTGAGACCATGGTGCAAATTATGGAGCATGATGGTGATCTTAAGGTTTTTCACCCACTTGCTCTGTGTTTCAGGCCCAGCTCAAGTCAAGAGGTCTGTCACTTAGAGTGTAACCTTTCAGAGTGACTTGTGCCTTCCTGTGTGTATGAGGAGGACAAATCTGTTTGACAGAACACTTTAACCTATAGAGTCTTGAAATTTGATTCCACAAGTTTGCATAGTAAGTAATGCTATCATGCAAGGTAGGGATTGTCTTTACTTAAAAATAGCAGTTCCCCATTTGAAAGCAACCCAGATGATGTAATTGCCATATATTACCCTGCAATTTAAAGAGATCAGGTTCAGGTCTCAAATTCTCAGACACTGTGGTAAGGAGACACTAAGAATGCCACTGAAATGATAAGCTCCCTCTCCAGGCGAGAGAATTCGTTCATCTTACTTTCCACACCTTTTGTTGATGGATTTTATTCTTTAAATATGAGACTCAAAAAAAAAAAAAGTGCCTGCTTTTCAAAGACTGGGTGGAGTGAAGGAAACCCAAACTCTCTGGAAGTGGCAGCAAAGTGAGGTATAAATGTGACCGAGTAATTCATTTTGAGGAGTGACATGCATTGTTCTCTTTGCGCCAGATGCATGCTGGGAGAGCTAGGTGAAATGAGGAGAGGATTCAGGCTGAGTGCTTGAAGTCATGGTGAAATGCACATTAGTCACAGCGCAATGGCACAAAATACAAATTGGGTAAGAAAACCAAGTGACTCACGGACGAGAGATGAGAGCCCGGAGAAGACAGGGGAAGCTCCTGGTGTCTTATTTTTATCCTCTGGGAACAGAATTCCTCACAGGGACTCTACATTCCTCAGGCTCAGACATGATTAAACACCATACCTTTTCAAATGTCTTACTATTCCAAGCAGAGGAATACATAAATAATCACTTCCCAGTGGCCTCTCCTCAGGCTGGAATTTCAGCCAAGTGTTTTCTGGCCTTCAGTCTCTCCTTTGACCAGACTCTACATGACAGGGGAAAAGAAAAGAAAAGGAAAAACAAAGGAAAGAAGCTGATTAGCTAGATAACCTGAGACTCTGGGTGTGAGGGTGATGTGGAGGAGCGCTCAGTCACACTGAAGCCATCTTTCCCCCACTGGCTCGTTAAGACAATGAAGTTGTAGCCACATGGTGTACTGAGGGGAGCTGGGACCAGCTGGGCTCTGGAATAAAGTTCTAACACCTCTTCTCCTCACACAGCTCTAGTGGGAGAGACAGTGGGCTCTCCTGGGTCAACAGATGTGAAGCCTGTGTATCTGGTAGAGCTGGAGAGCTTCTGGACCCGTGGGCAGGTCCCAGAGTACACCAGTCTCCATGTCTCGATGTGGTCTGTACAAAGGACATGGCCTCAGGGGCCCTGTTTGGGTGGAGAGGACTGGTACCTGAATCGTCTGGCCTCGTCCTCACCTGCCTCTCTGGTCTTTCGCCCTTCGCCCATGGGTCTCTTCAGACACTCCCAAGGTGAGTCCTTCCTTCACTTACATGACAAAGACCCTCTTATCTGTGACTTCCTTCCTGATTCCATTCCTTTTCTTCCTTCCTCCCCTCCACTCTACCCCTCATTTCAATCTTGCTTTCAACTCACAAGTCTTGTCTCATTCCTTCCTAATACAATTCCACGTAAACCATGGAGTTGTTTTGTTGTTGTTGTTTTGTTTTTTGTTTTGTTTTTTTGTTTTTGGTTTTTTTTTTTAAGTCTTCAAACCATTTGTCTCAGAATAAAATGCCAATTATTAAACCTTCAAACCTGGCACACAGGACAAGAATCCCCCCCCCCATGGTGAAAGTCTGGAACTTGCATTTAAATAAGTCAGCAGGTGACTCCACCACTTGCTAGAGAAGCCCCCCTTCTCCCTGGCTGGATGCCCCTTAGAAAAGAACACTCAGCTGTGCACAAGTGGCTCCTTTCCAGTGTCCTCAGATGTCCCGCCACCTTATGCATCACCTGAGACCCCAGTTCCATGACGGGGGTGGGGGGGGGGGGGGGGTGTTTATGCCCTTACCAGGGTTCCGGACCAACGTATGGGTTCTCTGCTGAATTATATACCCACCTAGGACAATGATGCAAGTCATACCTCCTATGCACTCAATGCAATGCAGAAGGATCCACACATAGTCCTCACTCAAAGAAAGAGCAGCTTTGAAAACAGCGTCCCCGGTGATGGTGGCATTAGTGATGTAACACATCAGTTTCCAAGATGGGAATTCTCCTTTGCTCTCTGCCGTGAATATGACCTGTTTTCTATAGGGTCAGCTTTGTTGGTGTGCACCTTGGCTGAGCGTGGACTGCAGAGCCTATGCTTGGTTTAATGCTGTGCTGTTGTGTTCTTGCTGGCATTTTCAATAATTGTTAAGATAATATATTCATGTGTTTACATTACATTGGGTCTCGCAAGTTCAACAGCTAGTTGGTCTTGGTGTTTCAGATTCATTCATCCACACTGTGTTCTTTGCTCCACATTTTGTTACAGCAGCCTTGGAACTAGATGTTGTCTTTCTGCTTCCATCTCACAGCATTATGGTTTGTTCTAACCCCTAAGGGCTTCTTCCTGAAGCATCCTAGAAGGGTTTAAGGAAATCAAGGTATAGAAAACACCAAATCGATGATGTTGTCACCAAAATCTGAAACATCAACAGCAGAAAAACATAAAATAATGTTTAAAACAAGACGTAAAATCTTCTCTTAGTTCACCAGACAAAACAAAACAATTTCTCTCAGAAGATGTCAGGCAGCATTTACAGGATATACCCACACAGAGCTCCCAAGAAACAGAAACCATACAAAGGACACGGATTACTTTTAAAATAACCATATCCATATCCATCCACCACACAGTAAAAGCTAAACAACTCAGTTAAAGGAGCGGTGCTTTTGACAACAATAACTAGATATGTTTAGTTTGGGAAAATGGAAACTTATAAAACCAACTGATTAGCTATCCTGTTGTCTCCTCAACCATATACACATTGAAGTGAAAACTAGGGACTGGGGAGATGGGTTAGCAGTTAAGAGCACTGGCTGCTCTTCCAGAGGTCCTGAGTTCAATTCCCAGCACTTAACATGACAGCTCACAACTTTCTATAATGGAATCTGATGCCATCTTCTGGTGTGCAGATGTATATGTAGACAAAACTCTCTAGACATAAAATATATAAATAAATAGAACTGCTGGTGGCGGTGCATGCCTTTAACGCCAGCACTCAAGAGGCAAAGGCAGGCATATTTCTGAAGTGAAGGCCAAACTCATCTACAGAGTGAGTTCCAGGACAGTCAGGGCTACACAGAGAAACCTTATCTTGAAATCCCCGCCCGCCCCCCCACAAAATGAAAACTCAAGACACATAAGCAGAGTCTCATTAAAACTAATTAACTGCCAGGCAGTGGTGGCGCACGCCTGTAATCCCAGCACTCTGGAGGCAGAGGCAGGTGGATCTCTGTGAGTTCAAGGCCAGTCTGGTCTACAAAGGAAGATTCAGCACAGCCTCCAAAGCTACAGAGAAACCCTGTCTGGAAAAAACAAAACAAAACAACAACAACAACAAAAGCTAATTAATAGGTAAAAATACTGAGATATTAGCTACAATTAAGGAAAATCAATCAAAACTAAGTAGTATGAACCACAGAGAAAGCATTCAAAGAAACTTTTTATAAAAAAATAAAATAAAATAAAATCTTAGATTTTTTTATCAAGTACCTACTGAGTGTCTGCCTGCCTGTCTGATTATTTTTTTCCCAAAGTGCCATCTAGAAACCTTAAGCAATGGTGGGGAGGCAGGGGGGCACATTTCCCTTGATGGTCGCATCAATGGAACCAAAGCTTTGCTGCTGCTGTAGCTGAGGATGCTGCTGCCCACCTCTGCTGCCTCCTCCCCTTTTTTCTTCTTTAGTATGAGCTTACAGTCAGCTCATCTCACACCCTAACACACTGCTGTAACCGAAGCGCAGCGTCGCGTCTTTAAACCTACAGAACAACATGGTACTAAGCACAGGCGGTTGTAAGATGACATTTTTCAAGCAGTAAATCTCAATACTCCAAAAAATTAATAAGACTTGAACAAAATAGGGACACTGAAGAAGAGCTCAGAGGAAGATGGAGGAGCTCATTGTTTTTAATCAATACAGGAAGAAAACCCAGACTTGAGAGTGAAATTGTCAGTTACATCGTAAGATCAGCTTATCTATAAATATGTGTATTGATTTTAATAGTCTAATGAACACTACATCTAAAATTACACCTTTGGGAATGATAGTTTCATTGCAAACTAAAGTTAACAAAGGACAAAAGTAGTAGCTTTGAAGCCTGTCCTAGACTAGCTCTGTAGCCCAGGCTGGCCTCGAACTCACAGAGATCCACCTGCCTCTGCCTCCCGATGTGCGCCGCCGCGGCTGCCGCCGCCGCCACCACCACCACCACCACCACCACCAGCACCACCACCACCACCAGCAGCAGCAGCAGCAGCAGCAGCAGCAGCAGCAGCAGCAGCAGCAGCAGCAGCAGCAGCAGGCAATTTTTTAATGATCGATTTATTTTTATTTTATGTGCATTGGTGTTTTGCCTGCATGAGGGTGTCCCTGGAACTGGAGTTACCAGACAGTTGTGAGCTGCCTTGGAGATTTGTCTCAGATAGCAAACTGCTCCTCTTAGCTTAGCATTGATAGGCAAAGTGAACAATCCCTGTGGCTCACCAGGGGGACTCGGCCTTCACCTTCATTCACTAAATGTTCTCAGTTTTTGAGACCTCCTTTCTTTAAGTATGTTAATAGAGAAGCTAGTCTTTGGTCCGGCAGGAAAAGATTCCTGGAGAGTCAAAGCAAATCTCCACCCTTTAAGGAATTTTCCCTGGAGAACAAAGAACTCATCCAGTATGGGAATTCTTTTTCCCACCTATTTTCCCACACCGCACCAACCCACCCACCCACCCATGACATCACCTCCCACTTTGAACGTGGGGGCTCCATTTTTCCATTTTGAACATGGATTCCATTTTTTCCAAGCTGAGACTAGAATAAAACTATGTCCTCCACCAATGGCTCACGCCCAGTTCACAGAAAGAACAAACCAGCTTTGGTGACCACCTCCCTTCCCCCCTCCCCCAGACTAAATGGTCCCAAGCTTCCTTCTGGTCCCCGTTTTCAAATTCCCACAATAAGTAGCCTAAGAGACAGGAAAGGGAACAGTAAGAACATATTTCCATACTAAAATACATCCCTTACAACCCAGTGCAATGTCTCTTAGAAACTGTTTCAAAGCAAACATTAGCCCATCTCAACATCTTCACTACATATGCATTTTAAGTGAACCAAGGCAGAAGCATCTCTGTGCATAGGTGAATTCTGAAGTTAATATTTTAATTTTATACTTTAAGTTTGTCTAGCACAAGCAGTTCAGATCTTTTTGAGCCATTAATAAGTTATGTTTAGCTATCTTAGGTTTTATTCCTTCTAAATTTTGTAAACAAAGTTTTTTTCCATCATCCCAAGTTTTCATAATAAGGGGTAAGTTTGAAATTAACATTTCAATCAATTTTCGACAAGCCTGCCAGAGGTAAAGTCTAAAAGCCAGTTTCTTTTTCTTCAAAATGTCTGAATCCTTGGATTTTAGTTTTTAAAAAATAGACACAGAAGCAATTCCTCTTATGTAATTCAAAATGACTCAAAACACATTTCTACACACAGTCAAACATTTTATATAGCATGCCAATCAAGGTTATCAGCTCAATGAATTTAATAAAGAAATTTGAAACTGAGTGGCCAGAATTTTCCCTTTAAGAAGGAATTCCAGGGGTGGAGATTGGGTTTTGTCCCGTTACTGTCCTAGAAACCATTTATAAAGGACTAGTCGGCTGCAGTTCTTCCTAGGGTGTACCACACTAGTCAAGACTTAATATTTTCCTGGTAACATAAATCACAGCAGATCTCAACATCCTTCAAGAGAGCCCCAAACCTTTCCCGTCACATGGTGAATGTCGCAAATAGTTCAACAGAATTCCAATTTTTCTCAAAAGAGCTTCCA
Source organism: Onychomys torridus (assembly GCF_903995425.1). Lineage (NCBI taxonomy): Eukaryota > Metazoa > Chordata > Mammalia > Rodentia > Cricetidae > Onychomys > Onychomys torridus. The sequence continues at coordinate 25,531,246 of NC_050457.1, read as the reverse complement.
AATGGACAAGATCTGCCCTTAAATTATGAGCCCATCCCTTCAAAACATTGTCACTTTGGAAAGTCAAGCCCCATTCCTTCTCAGAACTGACAGGCCCTTCCTACGATACAGCCAGACAAAGGAGACCTAAGCCAGTCTCCCTGAAGCCTCCATTTGCAGGAATGGGGGAGCTGCGGGCCTCTCCCCGTCTTCAGTCCCCGACTCTTAAGTTATAACCAGGTGCCCATGCCTTTGAGGGTTCTCTACATCATCATCGGAGTCGCTGTATTCTTCTATTTTACGACAGCACCCCAATACTATTTAACAGAACACCAAAAGACAAAGCCAGCCAACAAACAGCAACTGCCCCGATGGTTCAAAAGAACCCCAAATGGCTCAAAGGAGTCAAAAGGCAAACAGCAAGGCGAAACTGCTCAGGAAGAAGAGATTTACCAACGGTCGGATTTTCTCGAGAATCCCTAACAAAGTTCAAACTCATGTTTCCGCTTCACCAAGCAGAGGTAAAAAGCAGCTGATTTCCACCAGCTGAAGTGGGAAAAGGCAAATGTCTCCGGAGTAACTAACTCCCGGCAGATGGCAGATGCTGGGAGCTGCCACCTTTCCTGTCCACCCTGGGTCAGCTCACTGAGAGTGGCAGACACCCCACAAGTCTGTATTCCTTCTTGACTGCCATTTTGCTATCACGCCTTGGGGGAAGGGTGTCACAACCTGAGTCCCAAGTCAAGTCCAGCCACCCATCCTCAATAAGCCAATTAAGAAAACCAAATTAATAGTGGAGAACAAAAAAGAAGATTCATCCATCCAATGTGGTCCTGTTGAGAAGAGAGACAACCATCCAGCAAACCCTTCTGGTCCATCTCTGGGGTCCTGAAGTGAGAGCAAAGTCTAAGTAGAGGACATAAATGCACATCTAAGCATTCCCGATCAAGGTGTGGCACTCCCACCATGGACCCACCCTTATCTGGGCTTCAGTCTCACTCTGTAAGATGGTCTGACAAGGTGTTAGACCTGGGTGAAATTGCCTTCTAGAAGATAAGTTCCCTTCCTGACTGTTGCCCTTTCCTTCTCCCAGCATGAGACTGATGGGAAATTCCCATATCTTCGGAGGGCCATTGTTTTTTAATAGTCTGATGGTCATACTGAGGCACAAGTGTTTCTTCATTGTATCTTCATTTCTGCCAGACCAGTTATAGTAACGCTATCTTCATCTCCTTCCTAGCTAGTTGATATGAAACAAATGATCAATTTTTATTGGCAGACAAAGAGGGCATTGGATAGGAAGAGCATAAATCCAGATACACAGCTGGCAATTTTATCAAAAGTTTAATTTCACATATCCTATAAGCTAACAATCCCATCTCTTATCATTTAACTTATATAAGCAAATGACTTAATGCATTTTCTTATATCACTGTGCTGCCTTGTTTTATGTTGATTTGACCCAAGCGAGAGGTGTAAGAGAGAAAGGAGCCCCAGTTCAGAAAACACCACCATAAAAATCCAGCTGTAAGTAATTTTCTGAATTAGTGATCAATGGGGGAGGGCCCAGTCCACTGCGGGTGGTGCCATCCCTGGGCTGGTGGTCCTAGGTTCTGTAAGAAAGTAGGTTGAGCAGGCCATGAGGAGCAATCCAGTAAGCAGCACCCCTTCATGGCCTCTGCATCAGCTCCTGCCTCAGGTTCCTGCCCTGTTTGAGTTCCTCCCCTGACTTCCTTCAGTGATGAACAGCAGTGTGGAAGTGTAAACTGAATAAATCTTTTCTTCCCCCAACTTGTTTTTTGGTCATAGTGTTTAGTTGCAGCAATAGAAACCCTAACTGAGACAGTCACCCTCAAAGAAAAAAATACTTCAATCATATTAAATCTCTACAAAAGAAAAACTAATTTAAGAACCTATACATATCGGTTCACATAGTTATTTTTTGATTATAAAATTTACACTTTTTTTTTCAAAGACAAGGTCTCTCTGTAGCCTTGGCTATCCTCGAACTAGCTCTGTAGACCAGATTGGTCTCAAATTCAGAGAGCCCACCCACCCCCACCCCTCTTCTGCCTCTCCAGTGTTGCTATTAAAGGTGTGGACCACCATACCTGGCCAACTTAAACTTTACAATGTGACAGGGCTTGATTGAAATACCCTGCAGTAGGCAAAACACAAACAAACAAAAAAACCAATTCCCTAAAGGGATCAGTTGCAGATGCCGGAGACCTGTAATATCACCTTCTGTAGGAATCCTGTGTTTGTGGATGTGATTAAGTTATGGATCTTGAAATGGGAAGATATTTTTGGATTATCTAAGAGTGTTTGCTAAATGCCCTCACCTGTGTCTTCATGAGAGGGGACTTGGGCCCACACATGATAGAGAAGATATCTGAGGTCAAGACAAGGAGAACCTGAAGACTCTGGCCTTGAAGTTTGGTGAGCTACTGGGTGTGCTTTTGTTTGTGGCCCCTGGACTTGGGGGTGGGGATGAGGAGTGAGGATCCTGAGTGTGAGCCAGGTCCCTGTAGCAAGTTCTAGATCAGTCTGGGATACTCAGGCCTAGTAAGACACTGTTATAAAGGAAGGAGGAGGAGAAAAGGAGAGGAAAACAGAGGAAGGGAGGAAGGCAGGGAAGGAAAATTTGAGTTTTGTAGGCCCAGAATTTGGAAGAGGCAAGGAATTCACTGGTCCTGAATGTTTCTGGGGTGTAGTTCTAGTGATACCCTGACTTGCGTCTGTTTATAGTGAGTTCAGATCTTCACAGCCTCTAGAACAATGAGCAAAGAAACTTGTGCTGTTTCAAGCCAGTAATTTGTGATAATTTGTTACAGCAGCCACAGAAAATTAATAGTGTTTCATTAATTGACTGTGATAAAAGTGCTGTTTGGGGTCATTACTCTAGAAATGAGAGAATAGATGTGGCCAGATCTTGGAATATAACTGCCAGCTGTGGTATTTGTGGTAAAGATCTAGAAAGGCTTTAACGTCAGGAGCTAGCCTTATCATCAACAAAGTACACACTCCTGAGCCTGCAATCAAAGGCTGGTGGGGGAGGCAGGAGGAGGGTCCAGCCCCAGCTAATCTGCCCCTACCCCAGGAACTCCGCACCTAAACTCAGGCAAGTCACTGGGGTTAAACTTGGTGGGTCACACACACAAAAGAAGCCATGAAAAGGGTACTTGTTGAGAAGAAGATGTGAGGGAAGGAATGGGTGGAAAGTACTGAAACTCATTACATAAATGTCTAAAATTTTTCAATAATAAGAAAAGAAAACCCAAATTTTTTTTAAAGTACTATAGAGAAGACCTTGTCCGCTTTGTATTCCATTATTGTTAGTATTTGAGTTTTTATTTGAAAAAGTATGGAAGCATTGTTCTTTGCCCATTGAAAAACAAAAGATAATTATATTGCCTAAACACCAAAACGATCTTATAATATTTTAAGTAAGTTTATTATTTTTTAAAAATTTATAGTAATTTGTGAGTGTGTGTGTGTGTGTGTGTGTGTGTGTGTGTGTGTGCACATGTGTGTACCAAAGGGCAGAGTCCATTTCTTCTTCCATTGTGTGGATTCTGGAGTTTGGACTCATGTTGTCAGACTTGAAGCAAGTGCCTTTATCCCTTGAGCCATCTCAACAGCCTGAATTTATGAATTTTTAAAAATTGTTGCTGTTGAGCTACATCCATAACTATCCTCTGCTACACAGGGTGCAACCAACCTGGCGGTCTGCAAGTTAGACCCAGAAAATAAGGGAGAGGGATGCATGTGTGTTGGGGAAATAACTCTATTTGGAAAAAGAGTCCATGAGCCACTTTGAATAGACACTGAAGGAATCCTTAACTGAACACTGTCAGGTCTAGGGAAGACACAAATGAGACAGATAATCTTTTTAGCAGACAATGTAGGTTATCTACATACAAAAGTGAACTTTGAGCCCTACCTCACGCCCTGGACAAAACTCAATTCCAAAGAGATTGTAGATTTGAACATGATTGGTAAAACAATGAAATTCAGGGAGAAAACTTTCAGAAGAACATGTCCAGACCTTAAAGTATATGGTTCCCTCTATAACAGGTCACAAGAAGGTGATGCTCATACAAGAAAAGTATTTATCCAAGAACATGGAAAAGAAAGGAGACTGGCAGAACATACCCCCAGCAGAAGACTCAGACCTTGAATCAGCACAGAACTCCTGACACTAAGGGGAAGGAACAGGAAACCTATAACTCCCCCTCAAGAGTGGTTCACAGATGTTCATGCACAAACAGCAGCAGCAGCTGCAGCAGCAGCAGAAAGGTATTCAGCTGTGTTGTTCAGCAGAGAACACAGACTTAAGGAAGTAATAGCATACAATTACAGAAGAGTTGCAGTGAAGATAAAGATTTTCCCATAAATCTGAGGGTAGAAACAGTCTTGACTATTACACATTCCTGACTAAGATGGTAACTGGTAGAACTGCTATAGAAAATACCAGGATTTGCCAGTGTCTACTAGAGCTAAAGAGATGTACTGCTTATAACCTAGTGTTTCACCCCGAAACCAAAGAAAAAGTAGATATGTGTTCCCCACACATACTTGCACTCACAGCAGCTCCAATCACAATAGTCACAAAGTTATTGCAGTGACTAAAAATTAAAAAATAAATAGATTGTGGTAAATCCATACAATGGAGTATTATTACACACATGTGGTAACAAATGAGCTACCACTAAACTACATAATATGTTTTATTTTATATCTTGCAGCACTGACTTTTTGGTTTTAGCATACATTTTATTTTTTAATCTCAAATTTAACTTAAAATAAAATCCTCTCCTATGTGTGCCCATGTGTAGTATGTGAGAATGAGTGTGCATGTATATGAGTGTGATTTCAATTATAGGAGTGTGCAGGTGAGTGTGTATGACTTAGTGTATATGTCTGGGAAAGCATATTGTTTTCTAGTCTTTTTCCTCCCTTCTAGAAAAGAAAAGGTGAATAACACACATCTCATAGGCTTCTGCTCAGGGTTAAATACAATTATTCACTTGACAAGTATATAACCCATCTATTGGATGTCAGGCTATGTTTTAGATACAACAAGGGTGGATGTACATGCTGAGGGGCTTACATCCCAGTAGAGAAGACAGACATGAGGAATTGGGTAGGTAGAAGATATAGGGGCATCATATGATGAGATAATAAATGTGTCTCAGTGGACTTTGCTCTGGGTTGGTCCATAAAGTTCTTGAGATTCTGAAGACTGGTATGTCCATAATCCAGGCTCGAGTATCTGGAAAGGCCCCCCACCACCACCACTACATCCTCACATGGCAGAATGGCAAGCAGAGGACCAATGTTGTGAGCACACATGTGAGAAGAGCAAGAGACAGTGAGCCCTTCCCTAACAAGCCCTTTGACAGGCCTGTGAATCCACCCATGAACGCACATACCTCAGAGCCCAAACCCCACCCACCACCCCCACCACCCCCCACCCCTCCCCCCACCCCCCACCCCCCGCAACTTGCTGTCCAGGGAATTGTTTCCAGAACATTCAGAGAATAGATGTCCATAGCCACACCAACAACAACAAAAAGAACTATCTGAAAGCTAATTGCAGTTGGTACCCATTGCTTAAGAATGTACTTATGAGCCAGGTGGTGGTGGCGCACACCTTTAATCCCAGCACTTGGGAGGCAGAGGCAGGCAGATCTCTGTGAGTCCGAGGCCAGCCTGGGCTACCAAGTGAGTTCCAGGAAAGGCGCAAAGCTACACAGGGAAACCCTGTCTCGAAAAACTAAAAAAAAAAAAAAAATGTACTTTTGATAAAAACCTACTAATCAGTACAAATATATCCTAAAATTATAAAAATGAAAATAATGTGCTTTGGGCATAAGTTGGCTCTTCTGGCTGAGAAAAGGATTTCAGAGGATAATTTAGATCTGAAGGAAAAGGCCAAATCCCATTGTGCAGTAGTCAAACCATTCTGGAGAACGAAGAGGTGGAGATGAGGATGCTAGTACAAGACTCATTGGGGACACTGAGGCAGGTTAGGGGGGCAGGGCCAGAGAGGATAAACAGGAGAGACATGGGTACTAGATGAAGCTATCAAGAACTTGTCCCCTGTGAAGGTGGGAACACAGGGTTTCAGGACTGAGTATGCCTGATGTGTTCTAGATTCTCTATCTGAGCATTGTGATTACCTTGTTAGTCTCAAACTGTTCTGTGTCTTATTTTGGTTTTTAATATTTAATTCTTTTGGACCATTGGCTACGTGAGTCCTACTGTACAGCAGGTAGGCATGACAACCAAGTTCTGTCTATGGAGGAGTCCCATTCTTTACGCTCTCACGCTCTCCATGACTGCAGCAGACTCTGTCAGAGCTCTAAACTGCTTGTTCTCTGGAAGAAAAACACCGTTGTGGGGGAAGCGTGCCTGAGACTCAGTTTGCAAAATTACTTTCATCCCTTTAAACACAAAGAGAGAGCCTTCATAGGAATTCAAAGCAGCGGCGGCCCCTCCTTCTCGAGACCTCAGCACCTGCCCCTCTCTCTTGCCACAGTTTCTCTCCCCTTCTCTGCCTTCCAACTGCTGTCGCTCCAGATGCCTCCTTAACTTCTCCCACGCCTGGACCTTCATCTGCTGCACCGCCTCGGTGCGTGGCTTCCTCTGGTGCTTGTCTAACTCAGGGTTCCTCAGGCAGGGCTGAAGGATCCTCTTGCTAATTCTCAGGCTGAGAACACAAAGTCAGATGCCTTCTTGTCAATGGGCTTTTATGAATGCTTAAGAAATGCTTTTATGCCATTGAAAGAGGTTATTCCTGATTTCACTCCAAGAGGAGCTGATCTTTGGAGTCAACTTGTCATCTTTCTCATGAATATTTAGTCCAAGGTCTTCAACTCCGAGCCAAACGTCTGTTCTTTTCTTATTTTTAAATCTCAGAATAGTTGGTTCTATACATTTCCAGATCCCGAGCAATCTTTAGGTATTCCAGCATAGCTGTCTTTGAGCATCTTGCAATGTTCTGCATGACATCCTCCCATTGATCTTTGATGAGCTTGTGCTGGTCTGCAACTCACTGAGGGACTAGCTCCTCCAAGCTAAGGTACCCATAATAGCTGTCCACTTATTATAGTGTCTGAACTTGGCCTGCAAGTTATGTGATTCCAGGAATACTGCCATCCCCAGGTAGCAATAGATCTCCTGGCTAAGAATCCCCTCTTGGCCTGGAGAAAAAAACAGCTTCAGTGTCCCAGATGACCTTCCCATACACACTTTTAGGGTAGAACTTAACCAGGAAATAGAATTGGACAGGATCCTTCTTGCTGGCCTCCTGCACAGACACCATATATATATATTTTTTAATCAACCTTCAAGCAGATAGTAAATCTCTACTACTGAGGGTCCAGGCACCATAATTCTTGAGGTCAGTAGTCATTGCCTCATGATCAGAAGGTGTTTCGCAGTGATGTTTGGGTGGATGGCAACATCTAACTACGCGTCATGGTTAATGCCCAGATATTCATTTGCCTGGGCATTTTCAATGGCTGCATGAATCCTTGGAAATTAGACACTACACAGCAGCTAAGACCTGTCTGAACCTACAGGCAGAGGATCCATCTGTGAAGGTTTTTTTTGTTGGTGGTGTTTTTTGTTTTTGTTTTTGTTTTTTTTTTTTTGGTTTTGGGAGACAGGGTTTCTCTATGTAGCTTTGCACCTTTCCTGGAACTCACTTGGTAGCCCAGGCTGGCCTTGAACTCACAGAGATCCACCTGGCTCTACCTCCAGAGTGCTGGGATTAAAAGCGTGCACCGCCACCACCACCCAGCCCATCTGTAAAGTTTTTAAATTGGTTTAAAGATTTTAAATTAGTGGTAGTTGTACCATCTGTTTTCTGGAATAAGAAGGGCCCCTGTTCATATTCCTCTTTGCTGCCTTGTTCCTGGTCTGCTGACATGTGAGAGATCCTTCTTACTCTTTGCTAGAGAAGACTTGATGTCATAATGCCCCCCCCCTTTTTTATCCCCATTGAAACTCAGGGGAATTCTCAATGTGCATCCATGTCACCATCCCAGCTCAGCTATGGTTCCTAATAGTAAACACACACACACACACACACACACACACACACACACACACACAATACACACATAACTGAAAGAAAGTTTATATTCAATGACTTGTGGAAATATTACTTTAACTATGTAAAGATGTGTTACATTTATTTCTGCTGGAGAATATTATTTTAACTGTGTAAAGGTGTGTTACATGTGTTTATGCTGCATTTGTTTAATGATGTAAGGATGTATTATATTTGCTTGTGCAGCATTTGTTTAATTATGTAATGGTGTGTTGCATTTGTTTCACCTTGCCTGCCTAAGACACTGGATTGATCTAATAAAAAGCCAAACTGCCAATAGCTAGGCAGGAGAGGGATAGGTGGGGCTGGTGGGCAGAGAGAGTAAGGAGGAGGAGGAATCTAGGATTGGAAAAGAAGAAGGAGAAAAGAGAACCAGAGAGAAAGAGAGGGATATGCCTGGAGCCAGAAGCCAGGCAGCCACCAGCCAGCCAGTAGAAACAGTAAAGTAGGACATACAGAAATAAAGAAGAAAAGAAAGAAAGAAAGAAAGAGAGAGAGAGAAAGAAAGAAAGAAAAAAGAGACAAAGAAAGAAAGGGAGGGGAGGGAGGGAGGAAGTAAGGAAGAAAGGAAAGAAAGAAAGAAAGAAAGAAAGAAAGAAAGAAAGAAAGAAAGAAAGGAAGGAAGGAAGGAAGGAAGAAAGAAAGAAAAAGGAAGGAAGGAAGGAAGGAAGGAAGGAAGGAAGGAAGGAAGGAAGGAAGGAAGGAAGATTTTTAAAAACAGGCAAAATGCAGATGAAAAGAAACAGGTTAAGTTATAAGAGCTAGCAAGAAACAAGCCCAAGCTAAGGCCAAGCATTCATAACTAATAATAAGTCTCTATGCCATGATTTAGGAGCTGGTTGGTTGCCCAAAAGAAAAAGCCTGCTACAGATGACATGCATGGATGACTCTTTGCTAAGCCTGGTCCTGCTTGCTTATATAGCCTGACCATGTGACCTCTGTCTGAAGAAAATGTAGTAGGTGCTACCCTGAAGCTGTTGCAGTCAAAATACCATTATTCGGATGACTTTTTATTTTTGGCACAATGTATTGATAACCTTTTTCTTCATCTAAAAGTGAAGCAGGGCATAAGGACTTTTTCTCCCTTGTCAGTATTTCTGTTTCCAGTGCCTTTGGTAGCTGATAGTTACTATTTACTGGTAAACTTGGAGATGAAGTTTGGCTACAGCTACACAATTTCATCTGCTTAGCATCATCATGAGGCATGCTGGAAAAATCTGAAAGCTCACGCACATTTTGTAGGCTAGAAAGTATCTCATGGGCACTTTAATTTACTTTATAGCTTTTTTTATTTACTTTATTGCTTTTTTTCCAAGGCTGGCACATGTGAGCAATGGAAGAGTCAGCTCTTCCTCTAAGTGACCGGAAGGAAGCCATCCTCCAGTAGAAAGAATGCATATTTGAATTTATGAGAGCTGAACTTGGCTGCAACAGCCACATTCTTGTTCTACTTAGAGCTTGGCAAGCCACACTAATACTTGTGCTGGGTCTGCAGATGAGAGAACTCTTCTATTTTTCTTTGTTAAGATCTTATAAGCCTCAAGAGTATATTTTCCATTTGAGTCTTTGATAAACTGTACAAAGATTGCATGAACAGCCAAGTTTTACCCAGCCTGTCAAGCCAGCAAAAAGGAGATATTTACAGAATGTTTGTGCTTCATTGCCATGATATTGAAATGTCTGGACAGCCATACTGAGGTAGCTTTACAGTCATACCCTGACATGAAATTATTTTAATGCTAAGCTACTTATTCAGTCAGCTCAGCATGGAAGTCTGATTTTAACAGAAATACTATTTTTAAAAACATATAGCCATACAATATAAATAGTTTAGTATAAAATCTAAAGATACTGCTTTTGCACAAGCTCACATCCAGAGTCTGGATCAGTACATTGGGAGCTGACATCAACCTTTCCTTTTACCCATCACTAAATACTCAAACACAGCCCCAAGTTGCCACAAGCTAGCAGAAGCAAAGTATACTATCAGAAAGGGGCAAGTCACAAGTATTTCACCTCTCAAGGCACGACCGTTTTTTGCAGTTTGGCTTCATTTAAGAAATAATCATTGAATGTCTGTTATCTATCAGACCCAGGCATATCCATGGTAATAAACCAAAATTCAACATCCCTATAGTCATGGAGCATTACAATGGAGGTGGCGGGGGGGGGGGGGGGGGGAGTGTGGAGAGAAGAAACCGTTATATTGACCAGATAATGTCATAATATAAGATTAGCTGATAGTAAGGGATAAAGGGATAGGTTGGTGCCTAGGAACCAAAAGGCATGAGCAGATTTAGGAAATCATCTCTAAAGCAGCATCATCAATGTCATTGCCTGACCAGGGGGAATGCCTAATTTATCCAGAAGTCAACTGCTGTCCACCACAATCTGGCCTCTGCATAGACACCCATGCCTGGTATATGTCCTACTATCAGGACAGCTTGCTGAGGCTCCAGCTTGAGCAACAAAGGCCTCTAACACTGGTGTGTGCTGAGCCTTTAAAGAGCTGAGCTGGCATGTGGTTCCTCTAAAGAGAAGACAGAAGAAGGCATTAGAGAGAAGCATTTATTATTGTGGGGGAATCGAGGGGGTCAACTAGAACCTCTCTCTAAGACCACATAACCCAGATGTTCCAGATGCCAGACCTTTCCCACTCAAATGACAAGTTTCTTCAAAGCTGACTAGATGGCCTGTCCCATTGTTTGAGCTCAAATGATATAGGGGGTGGGTAAAGGACAAAGGTTCTTGAAGAGGGAGCACATGGTTTTCCCAGAAGGCCCTCTGAAGTCAGAAGAAGGATCTGCTAGTAGGAACAGTGTTCATAGTTTACAAATGAAGAAATGCAAATAGTAGTACCTAATATAATCAACATTTAGTCTTAGAGGGATTCGTACCCACATGCATCCACTTTGTAAGTACAGAAATCAGGACCTGGATAGTGAATGGTGTCCCCTAGATCTTGTGGCTAACTGGAGAAAAGGCCACTGGAGCATGTGTGCTAAAGGTAAATGTAACATTGCTCGCATAGGCTTAACTGGTACACGTCATTGTAAACCCAAGCAATATTAAAAAAAAACCTAAATTCTCAGGAACCCTACTAACAATTTACCAAAAGGACACCTCAATGGAGTCAAAACTAAGACTGATTGAAATATAAGGATTCTCTTGACCCAGGGTGGAACTCTTAGTAATGGTCCTCTGTCTGCCTGGAATTTGCTGAAAGAGATTTATAGAAAAAAATGGGTGAGGGTCCACTTCAGAATGTCTGACCCCACGGAGCACAAGCAAAAGAAAATCATGAGGAGATTCACAGACAGCCCATTCAGACACTAGCTCAGAGGCTCCAGAAACACAAAAAGGAGGCGGCACCAAATCTGAAGACCCACTACCTATTCTGGGGCCTCTGGACTGAACACAGACATCCAAAAGTACAGACTTCTCAGTGAGTCACCTTGAGGGACAAGGGCCCAAACATGCAGCAACTTTAATTAGAAAAAAAAAAAAAAAAAAAACGGTGCTGAGGTAAAAAAAAAAAAAAAGAAAAAAAGAAAAAAAAAGATTCCCAGACATGAGACTCTGTTTCAAAATGACCAAAAAATTAAAAATAAATTTAAGAAAAAGATGCTCAGCTGGGGAACTAAATTACTAAAGAAGGGTGTGCTGGCGTGCCAGCTGCCTTCGTGAATGTGAGCAGGCTCTAAAGGGCCTAGCAATGGTCCTGGCATGCCAGCAAATGTTAGTTCTTATTTCCAATATTAATAAGTAATAAACAGACCCCAAGCTGTTAGACATTTTTGTAGGAAAATCCTCGGGCAATCCATTTAAAAGCCCGATTCACTCTCCAGGAAGTATATATGTACACACAGCGCTTGCATGTAATTTCATGACATCTGTGGGCATGTTGGAGCCCCTTCCCCTCAGGCTAGATGGACTGTCCCCAGAGAACAGGTGCATCAGCCTCCAGCAACAGGATGTGAGTGTGCAGGGCTGCACTCAGGTCTTCGGTGGATCTGCTTCCCACAGGATGAGAGCCCTGCCTCCTCTGTGAAAGTCAGGCCGCAAAAAAAGAAAAACAAAAACAAAAACAAAAAACAAAAACAAACAAACAAAAAAACAACCTGAAGACTGGCTCATGCCAAATATTAATTCTACACTAAAAATTATAATAAAGTGCTTGAAATTTGGAATAAATTTTCTTTATAAATGAAGGGGGAAAATGAATTTTGCTGTGCTGTTCTTCAGCAGACTTGCTGTTAGAACTGGTGGGGTTTTTTTGTTTGTTTGTTTGTTTTTTTGTTTTTTGTTGTTTTTTTTTTGTTTTTGTGCCCAGCACCGAGTTATCAATTCCAAATGGGGACTCTCAGTCTCCAAAACTTTGTATCCAGTTTTCAGCAAAGACATTCAGGCCCCTAAGCCAAGACACACTAGCTGAGAAGCTGAGAAAGGAGCTTCTTCTTCGCCAGTGACAAAAAGATCTCCATGTTCCTACCGACAGCCAGATGTCATGGTGGCCTGTGACAACTGGTCGAATTAGGTCATTTTACAGCATGTCAGTCTGTGCCTAGACTGACTTTTGATAAATAGCCTAAAACGTGCTCCAAACATTCAGCAAGAACTCTGGCAATAAGTAACTCACATTATGAAACAGCTTTGTTCATGTAACACACCTTTAGCAGACCTTTCTTTATCCAGAAGAACTGATAAAAGGTTTGCCTCTAGGTGAAGGTGGTCACAGACGTGAGCTAAGTGGCTTTATAGCTTCCCTTCTCTCTTTCCCTCCCTCTGAGGATCTTTCTCTTTAGCCCCTGCTTATGTCCTATTTATAGTTTTAACATATTTGAGGGAGTGCAGATGACTAGAAATAGCCTCACTCATTTGTTCTGTTAGTAAAATTAGCTCCTCCCTTTCTTGAAATAATCTATTATTGTGCTTCCAACACTTAATAATGGGTGTGAATTAAAAATGTGATAATAGCTAAAGAAAAGGAAAATTAAAGTCTTTCTTTACAGATCCTATCAGCATGAAAGCTCAGCCTGGGACATTTCTGTTCTTTTCTTTTTCCTCCTCACAGGCCTGGCAAATTCCAGGAAAGTTTTGTTTTGTTTTTTCCCTCCCTCGGCCTTTGTTTTCTTCAAACTAAGTGACAGTGGTGCCCTGAGCCAGAGAATGCAGTGGCTGGTGAGCAAGCGTTGACTTGTCCGAAACACTGCTCAGAGCATGAGAAAAGGAGCCTCCAGGAACCGGGAGAAAAGTGGGGTAATTCCCACCATCTGGGTCTCTCTCTCTCTCTCTCTCTCTCTCTCTCTCTCTCTCTCTCTCTCTCTGTGTGTGTGTGTGTGTGTGTGTGTGTGTGTGTGTGTGTGTGTGTGTCTAACGTCAAATTGTAGCTTTGCCTTGCAAGGAGGGGAAACAATGAGCTAACCCGCTTCCAGCACAAACTTCCTACGTTGACTCCCCCTAAAGCAGAAATGATACAAGGCAAACTTCCAATCTCCACAGAGCATGTGAACATGGGCGCGCGCGCACACGCACACACACACACACACACACACACACACACACACACACTCACACCATACCATACCATACCATTCCTGAAATAAAACTTCTACAGGATACAACTTCCAACTGGGACACAGATGTGAACAAGGGAGGTGTTTCAACACAGCTTGCTTGCCCAGGTGTGTCTTGCTGAACCCCCCTGCACACCACTTCTATAAACACCACCAAGATCGCCAGTTGCTTCCTGAACACTGCCCTTCCTGACTTTGAGTACTGGCGCTGGCTCCCAGAGCCTTAGCCTTTCTGCCCTTGTAAAAGGCCACTCTTAATAGCCTTGCTAATGTATAACTTATCTGCGGAGACAGAGATAAGAAGCCCCGGATCAATAGCAGTCTGTGTGTAGAACAAAGCTTTGGCTTAATAACCAAGGCTAAGCTCAACTTGGATGAAATAAGGAACTGGGCTTAGGCCAAAGTCTGGAGCCGCTGCTGGTGGAAAGAAAGTGATTATTTGTGTGGTAGGTTCAGGGTGTGCAATGCAGACCATCAGCCCTCCTGACTGCTGTTAAGAGAGTTAGACATCCCAATTTGCATTCCCTGCATAGCTTTAATAAGTATCCCAAAGCTAAGCCGGGCAGTGGTGGTGCACGCTTTTAATCCCAGCACTCGGGAGGCAGAGGTAGGTGGATCTCTGTGAGTTCGAGGCCAGCCTGGTCTCCAAAGCGAGTTCCAGGAAAGGTGCAAAGCTATACAGAAAAACCCTGTCTCAAAAAAGAAAAAGAAAAAGAAAAAGAAAAAGAAAAAGAAAAAGAAAGGATCCCAAAATTTGGCCATAAGCCCACAAAACTTGGAACACCAGGATTCAAGATACCATTTTTTTTTTCCTGGTTCACAATATCTCTATATTTCTAAATATGAACTCTCCTCTTGTAAGTCAGGAGAATTTAATTTTTCAATCAACACAATTTTTATAGAGAGCTAGGTAGGGAAAGCTCCCCTCCTGTCTGGTTCTATCCAGCTGGGTCTGGGTCCTTTGCCCACCACACTGGCCACACAGGGCATAATAGCACTTTGCTGGACTTAGGCTGAGTACAGGTGCTCAAATCTGTGTAGTTTATTGTTGATGTGATAAAATACTCTGGTAATGGCAGCTTAAGGGAGAATGGGCTTGTCCTGGCTTGGGGTTCAGGTTCCAGTTCATTCCAGCAGAAAAATCACAATGGCAGATATGGGAAGCAGCTGGTTACATGATGTCCCCAGACAGAATGAGGAGCAGTGAATGCATGCTGCATGGTGGTGCTCACCTAAACACCCCAAGGGATGGTCCTGCCCACAGTTAAGATGGAGCTTCCCACATCAACTAATGTAATCATACCAGTCCTTCACAGACATGCCTTGAGACCTATCTCTCCTCTCGGGTGACTCTGATTAACACTAACTATCACATCTGTCTAGAGATTCAAAATGACCAAACTGAGTCACAGCAGGTAATCAGTCTCTTTCCTGCTCATCTTGAGGCCCCTGGAATTTAGAGGGAGCTAAACTTACTTAGGAAGGTTTTTATTTGTTTTGCTTTGGAAAACAAAATAAGATTTTAGGGTTTGGGGGTTGTTTGTAATTGTTTGTTGGTTTGTTTTTGCCAATTAGCAACAAGCAAAAATATAATGCAAGTGACATTGATAAGGCTCTGTCATCAGGCATTCTATTTTCTCCTTTGACCTACTCCTTTCACCTAGTAACACGGTTGATACTTAGAGCTTTGTTTTGAAGTATCCCCAGTGGTGGCACATCCTTATCCTTTGAAGTGTATCTTGGATTTTGTCCATAACTAAACCCAAAGACTGCTTTTGATGGTCCCAGTAATCTGTGCCTTATAGTTTGCTACCTTTAAGTAGTCACTCACCCATAGAGTATGAGTTGGGTTTTTCTTTTCTTTTTTTGTGCTGAGACTTGAACCCAAGGCCTTATGTATACTAGGAAAATTCTACAACTGATAAATCACAGTCCCCAAGATTCACTTTTTTTATTATTATTTATTATTATTATGTATACAGAAGAGGGCACCAGATCTCATTACAGATGGTTGTGAGCCATCATGTGGTTGCTGCAAATTGAACTCAGGACCTCTGGAAGAGCAGTCAATGCTCTTAACCTCTGAGCCATCTCTCCAGCCCCAAGATTCACTTTTATGGAGTAGAATACAGAAAAGGCAATGCTATAGATTTCCCAAGACTGAATAAGGCATGCCTGTGGCTTCCATTTTTCTGCCACTCTCATCCAAAGGAGTCTCAAGAAAGGGTTGTGTAGGTAGCATTTTCTGCCCCCCCCCACAAGCTCCTCCCCAAGTAACCATACAGAGACTTAATATTAATTATAAATGCTTGGCTGCCAGCTTAGGCTTGTTACTAACTAGCTTTTAAGCTTAAGTTAACCCATATTTCTTATCTACTCTCTGTCATGTGGCAACTA